>NC_136068.1:637673946-637991446 GCF_964261635.1 Lissotriton helveticus | reverse complement strand
GAGCCTAGTCTGCACACTGTGGGTGACCACTCATGAGCACTAATCTAGCACTCTTGGTCTAAGGGCCTGATTTAGAGTCGGCAAAAGGATTGCTCCGTCACAAACATGATGGAGTAATCATGTCTGCCATATTACAAGTACATTATATCCAATGACACTTGTAATACAGTGATAGGATCTCTGTCACGGTAGGGATGGAGTAACCTGTTCCCCAAACTAAGGGGCTCATTAGGATCGCAGTTTTCCCGCATCCTCTAGGCCGGCGGAAGCCACCGCTAGCCCGGAGGATGCGGGAAAACCGCCGCGGAGCCTCCAAAGACCCACCGCCAAATTAGGATGGCTGGTGGGTCTTGGTTTATGTCCGCTGCTTTTCCGCCGCGGTCGGCTTACAACCGCGGCGGAAAAGCTCTAATATGGTGGCGGTGTCTCTCAGACACCGCCAGCCATATTAGGATTGCGTATCTGATATGCTTTTCCGCGGCGGGTTCTCCGCCGTGGAAAAGCATACGGATGTGCACTTTGGGGGCCTGTTGCGGGCCCCCAGGGTGAAGGGGGGTGGGGGGTGCACATGCATTTACATGCAGACAGCGCCAGGCACCGCACAGTGCCTGCAGCTTTCTGCATGTAAATGCAATGCGTGCATTTTTACCATTGCGGCGGGCGCAGCTTGAAGCCGCACCTGACGCAATGTTAAAAATAGAGGATGTGACCGCCAGGGTGGCGGTCACATCCTAATTGCAGAGGAGGGAACGCCGCAGCCCATGCGGACGTTCCCTCCTCCTCAAGGGTCGCGGACGGACTCAAGTCCGTCCGCGATACTAATGGGCTCCTTTATCAGCCCCTAAATCTCTGATATTAACTCTCTGGTTGACAGATGATAACAAACTGCAAAGAAAGTAAGGGGCTCTTGTACATTGCTGGTTGGGAAAACACTCTCTCTTGAGCCATACACATGAGTGGTGTGCTAGTTTCCCTTTTGGGTTCAAGTCAAGAGAAAAATTCAAAGCACTGCATCCAGGGTTACTACCAGGTCAAAAGGGAGTATAAAGTACACACATGTGCCACACCCCATCTTCATGAAGGTTATTCTGTGCTGCGTTATACACTTCTCATTGAGCTATAGCTGCAGCCAGGTTACTGAGTTCATCAGAGTATGACTGGGAAGCTTGCATGTCACTTCTTTTGATTCCTCTTCCCAACAGAATGACACCCTGGTCGTCTGTTCTGCATCTTCTATACTCTTTGCATTCAGCTGTTTGCATAGACAGATTGGGCATCAGAGCTTTCGCTGTAATTTCATCTTCATGCAAAGTCAGCCTTTGCAGTCTGATCACAGACGACTCAGAGTAGAAGAAACGTTCACCATACTCCACAGACATATCCAGAGACTCAGGAGGAACCAGAAGCCTCTTTCAATAGTGTGTCTGTTCCCTGTCATCAATGAAGAACACAGCTATGGTACCTTCAGCTGCCACATTGGCGACGATCACCAGCTATTCAATTGTGGGTCTCATTGGAACTTTTGCCAGTGTTTTCATTGTGGTGGTCATCTCTCTGGACTGGTTAGAGTCCCGTAGATTGAATTCTGTGGACATGCTTCTATTCTCTCTAGCGATAGCCAAAATATTACTCCAATGCATGACAACTGTGATAACTTACCTTCTAATGTTGTGGAAGAAGATTCTCTTCTCAGCGGCTGTCTACCCAGTTGTTTTTCAGCTTGAATTATTCCCAATCTTCTCCTGCTTTTGGATCACTGCCTGTCTCTGTGTCTTCTATTGTCTGAAGATCACCAACATCCAGCACTCCCTATTCATATGGCTCAAGCTGCGGATCTCCAGGGCTGTGCCACTAATGATCCTGGGATCTGTCGCCGGATCTGTTGTCCTCAGTGTCCCTGTCTATTGGAACGTTGAGTGTCTTGGTTCACACAATGCAACAGCCATGACATCAAACCACAGCCTGGGGGAGGTCACCATGAGCTTGTCCTTACTTTACAGCATTACTGCAGGAATCATTGGCCTCTGCCTGCCTCTGGTGCTTGTACTTATCTCTGTTGCCCTCATCCTCTCATCCCTCTGCATGCACACTTGGAGGATGAGACAGAACATGTCTGATAATAGTCGGCCCAACCTTGAGGCTCACAACCAAGCAGCCTTCACTGTGATAGGCCTCTTCATGTTCTACACCTTCTTCTTCCTGGCTGTTGTCACCATTACAATGCTGCAGACACCACAAGAATCATCTGTCTGGAGCACTGTGTGCTGGTTGATCATTGTCTCCTTTGCCCCAGCACAGTCTGTACTTTTGATACTGGTAAATTCCAAACTGAGATTGTCATTCCGGGGGATTCTGGGCCCGTCAAGGCCAAATAGGGATTGATTTCTGGGCGTGATGGTGCTCAAGAAAACAAAATGATAAAAAATATGATTGATGAGTACTAAACACTAGATATTAATGAACAATTGTTATTGAACATATTTTGTAACTTGTTTGTTAAATAAGACATCCAGTGTAAAATGCATAAGCATGTACGTTACACGCATATATCCAGCCATGGAACCGGCACATACAAGTGTAAAGGATACTTTAGATAGAAGAAGAAATAAAATAAATAAAGAAAAGTATTGTAAAGCCTCATGCTCTAGAGCCTTATTTATGGTGATTTCAGATCATCATGTCTCCAAAACTGGTCAGTGGTGCTCAGGAAATACATGAAGTTTTGAGTCATTTTAATCTGAGTGGAGTCCTTACCCTGCTCCACCTTGAAATCCTGTCATTGATGACTCGGGGTACAGCATGGACTTGTCACTGGGTAGGCTGTGTATGCTAGAATCAGAAGCTCAGTGTTGACAGCAGGTGTGTGTCTGTGTGTGTGTCCTGACTAGTTAGATGAACAATGCAACAATTTGAATTGTCTGTCAGATAGAGTATGTAGGGAGAGTTTTTGCTAGGGAGTTGTTAGAAATTGCCCTTTTTGCAAGGTTATCCCCAAACATTTTGCTTCTTCCTCATATTTTTTCCTGACCTGTTTGTGGTGGGTTTTGCACTCTGGGCACTTTACCACTGCTAATCAGTGATTAAGTGCATATGCTCTCTCTGTAAATTATGTTATGGATTGGTGTTTCCATGATTGGCTATTTGATTGACTGGTTAGTCCCTAGTAAAGTGCACTGAGTGTGCCAGGGCCTGTAAATGAAATGCTACTAGTGGGCCTGCAGCACTGATTGTGCCACCCACGTGAGTAGCCCTAAATAGGTAATGCAGACCTGCCATTGCAGAGTCTGCTCGCAGTTTGTAATTGGCAGGACCGAATGGGAAGTTTGTTTATAACCTCTTATAAACATAACTGGCACTGGGAACTAGGTAGGAAAATAAAGTGTAATATGCCTGAACTCAGAATCTAAAGATGCATCTTTTAGCGAAGGTGATTTTTACATTCTGTGTTTGAAAATACCCCTTTCAGAAAGTAGGTGTTTTCTTGCTCAGTCATCCCGTGTGCCTCTGTTGGAATGTGGATTGCCTGTCTGGATTTTTGATGACAGAAGGCTGGTGAGCAGGAGTTGCTCCAGATAGTCTAGGTGGGTCAGGAAAGGGCTGAATAGACCTGGGCTGCGATGGGGGAAGGGGAGGAGATTTCCTTGCACCTCAAAGGGCCTGGTCTGCCTCTGACAATGTCATCTCCACCTCCTACCATGAAATCACGCAAGAGAAGGCAGAACTGGTTCTGGCTGGGCACAGACACTCTCTGCCTAAGAGATGAAAATATTTTGGGATATAAATATTGGGGCCCAGACCCCTGAACTTTAGAACTCTTTTGGATCAAGAAGAGTGCCAAGAAGAAGAGCTGGAGAAGCTGTGAGGAGGAACTACCACTTTGCTGTGTGCTTTGCTGTGTTGGCCTGCAGTGGCTGCTTCTGTCTTGGGCAGTGAAAGGACTGGACAGGACTTTCTGCAATCTTCTTTTGTGAGTTTCTCCAAGGGCTTGATGTAGAGCTTGCCCCCCTGTTCAAGGAGTCTCAGGAACAGCAAAGGCTTCAAGCCCTTCCTCAGTCAGCATTGGGGACTTTGTGTTTTGTACTGCAACAGAAGAAAAGCAAACCAATGACATGTACGACGCTGCTGCTGACTCCGTGTCCTGAAAGCACTGCAGAGGGCACCGCCGCAAGGCCGCACCGTGACCCTGGTCTCAACGACGCCACCTGCTGATGCCGCCACCGAGCCGCTGCTTGCACTGTGACCTCTGGGCACCGCACTGCCTTGCTTCACGATGACGACTTGGCACTGCAGAGGGCACTGCCACAATGCCGCACCGCAACTCTGGTCTCACCAACGATGCCTTCTGATGCCGCAACCGAGCTGCTGCTTGCACCGCAACCTGAGGGCACCGCACTCTGCACTACCTCGCTGCAAGACGACGCCTTGGTATCCCCGACAACGACGCTCCCTGCCGAAATTGACGTTGCTGCTTGCACCGTGGTTTGAGGGAACCGCCCGTAAAGTTACACGACGCACCGCCCTCCTCCCACAACGCAGTCTAGGCCTACTGACGCCAGCGCCATCGACTCCAGTTCGTCAGCCAACGACAGTGCTTCAGCCACAATGACGACGCTGCTTGCACCGTGATCTGCCAACACCGTAACGAGTAACTCCTTCATCTCGCACCCCAACCCTGGTCTCGCCGACGTCACCATCTGATGCCGCCACTGAGCCGCTGCTTGCACCGTGACCTGAGGGCACCGCACACCACACTGCTGCACTTCACACCACAGCAGACGCCGCCTGCCGATGCCTGCGCTCCTGACTCCAACAGAGAGGAGATCGACCTGCAACACGTGTGACTTCGAGGGACCCGACGACTCCTGCACCGACCTCCGGAACCCGCGCCTGCAGATGCCGTGTTTTCAGAAGCTCAACGAAAGGCCGCCAACACCCTGCATTTCTAAAAGGTACTGTTTGTGGGTCTTCCCGACACCGTAGCTGGCCCACGACGCCGGGGTCAGCCGGAACTGTTTGAATTTGTTTGCTCATGATGCCGTGATAGCCCCGGACGGAGCAATCGACATCAAGGAACTGTGGGGCATATTACCAAGGGTGGCGATAGGCAATTATCGCCGGTTTAGTGGCCGTTTTCAGCCGCTAAGTGGCGATAATTCTTTTGCTCTATTAGCAAGCTGTCGCTAACTGATGTTAGCAACAGCTTTTAGAACGATAGCCCGCGATATTTACCGCGATATTTACCGCTAATGACATGCAAAGTGGGCATACCCAAACTGTTAGCGACTGAAAGCAGTCGCTAATGTCGCTATCGCCTATTAGCAAGGTAGGTGTAGCGATGGAAATATTCCCGCTATCGCCATAAACTAACGCCTGCTCAGACCAATTCTTAGCCATGTTATCCAATGGGAGGTGGATAATTTGGCTAAGATCATTTTGTCGCTAATGCGTGAATATCGCTGTATTCTCAGCGATATTCACGCATTTTGCCGCTATGGCTGGATATTTTAACACAATGGAGAAAAACGTGGTAATAGCATGTTTTCTCCGCTAACATATCCAGCGATAGGCAGCGATAAAAAAATTGTTGCTAAGCCTATTTAGCGATAATTATCGCTACTAGTTGGTAATATGCCCCTGTTTCTCAAGCATATTTTGATAACTGAAGATTTCTAAGTACTGTATTGTGGATTTTTATTGTTTTTGGTCTTGTCTTAAGTATATACAAATATTGGAAAATCTTCTGAACTGGTGTGGTGTCCTTTTGTAGAGCTTACACTGTATTACTGTTGGCTTTGTGCAAATGCTTTACACACTGCCTCTAAGATAAGCCTGACTGATCATGCCAAGTTGCCAAGGGGTAGAGCAGGGGGTATTTTAGGAGTGTAACTCCCTTATCCTGACTAGAGTTGTGGTTTTTGGCTGGCTTTGGCACATGCCCTAGCCTGCCAAAATTCCAATTTCTAACAGAAGTCAAATAGTTTCTTTCATACAAAGGGTTTGCTGCCCCATGGTCTCTCCTGAGAGGGTCCATTGGAAACTTTCGAAGACTCTTTTAAGAAGGCACTGAATTGTTGGAATTGGATGCACTAGGCATGTCTTCAGCCACAGGGAGCTTTATTTCCTGGGTTTATGGCTGGGTCTCCATCAATCCCCATATGAAGAGCCATTACGTAGATGTGGTGGGCAAAGCTATTTTCTTCTTTGCGCAGAAAGTTGGCAAAGTGTCTAGACTACCACAGGTTGGCAATAGGTTGGCTAGTCCTTCTTTAATTGTGGGTCACTCATCCAGAAGACATTAGCCACCCAACGTCCATTCATACAATACAAAGGAAATAATAGTGTTGCGAAGAACAGATTCCTGTTTATCAAGCCCTAGGTGAGTCTCTGGTCTTTTAATTATAGTTGATAATCAGACTACATGGTCTTGCGTCCAGCTACTTCACTGCTGAGATGATGGGAGAGCCATACATTACCAAAGAGAGATTCAGGGTCCTAGTGGGACAACACTCCTTGGCCAAAAAAGCTGTGCCTCCCTGTTCGAGATTCTGTGCCTTGTGTTTTCTCAAGTGGGTTAAAATACCTTTCTGGAAGTGCGATATTCTTTTGAGACATTCAGCAGCAAAGACATTTGCAGGCCACAGGATGCACCCAACATGTGTACCCAGGTATAAGTGATTTTGGCTACTACATCCTCATGTTAGGCTGTCCATTGATGGACAGTTGGTGGCATCCCAATATAGGTTCATAGGCAAAGGCCTTTTCTCTAGTAATCTTTGTGGTGATAATGATAAGTCCTACTCACTTCTTCCCTGTGAAATCTGTGAATCGCTGGAAATTTAAGACTGTGTTAACCAAGTATTCACAACACAGCAGTACCATGCGATAGTCCCCAGATAACGCGTCAAATGACCATGATAAAATCAATACCACGCCGCAAAAATGCGAAACACAAATGAAAAAATGTTACGGTAGGGCCAATCGCGATACAAAAAGCAACAAAAACCAGCGACAGGCCTGCAAATCCCCTGCGTCTGGTGGGAAAATGTACTATAAAAGCTTCAAAAACAACACACCAGAAACAATCCAAAGCGCGTAGCAACATGGATGCACCCTGACAGTGCAGAGGCCAATGCAAACCCCACAAGCCCCACAGACCACCAGCAAGGAACAACGGGGTCGGGGAAGGCCAAGGAGAAGAGGGAGTGGAAGACGGGGTGCAGTCCGCAGGAAGACCAGAGCAGCATCACAGAGGTGACAGAACACAACTATCAACCCACCCACAATTAGACTACCTTGAATGCAGTCGGAATGTCGAGGAGGCCAATGAAGGAGGCCAAGAGGCGCTGGCATGATGTGAAAACCTAAACAAGGCAGAAAGCCACTGCCAACAGGAAGCAGTAACGGCGACAGGAGGTGGGAGTCCTGCGCCACAGGAGGAGTTGGAGGAAATGGAGGCTACTGTCATCAGTGTGGAGATGGTGCAGGGAGTCAGGAGTCCAGACACAGCTTGGGAGGACCTGACACAACAACAACAGTGTGAGTAAGGGTCAGGGACTGGGGGAGGGTGGCGGGGGAGATGGGCACAATGGCACACATGCACAACAAAGTGTAGCACACTGCACACTCACAGTGACCCTGGATCATGTCCCTCATCCCCGTGGCACATCCCACAACAATGTGGTACAAAGTGCAACACCGACACTGCAGAACAGGGGACACAACTGGGTCCGCTCATATGCTGAAACAGGGCCAATCACATTGGACAGAGCAGGGAACTGTGAGATGCATAAGTACGTGTACAAGCTCACATCCATCACGTAGTCTAAATGTCCACTGTCCCCCCTCAAATTGTCAGCACCGCCCAAACAGTCACATTGTACATTGTCACACAGTCTGCATGTCAACAAGAGCAATGCACCAACATAAATTCCAACACAATGTCAACATGCATCTCCCTTTTACATTGCAGAGGAGCAGGGCAGCCAAGCTACATAGAGGAGACCCCAAACCCTGCACAGACAACACAGAATGAAGCACCCACCACCAAGGCTGGTTCCCAACACTTCACAGAGGCACACATCACATTCCAATGCCAGATGTCAGAATGCCAAAAGGAGGTGTCCGAACAGGTGCGGGTGGGCTCAGAGCTCATGGAAGGCAAACTACATCACATACGGGGTGTTGAAGTCCCATCAGGGACCACCCACACCCCACAATGGAGACCCACACTGCGACAGAGACACATGCATTTGCACATTTACTGTAGTGAACTATGCCCAGAACCCTGGAATTACCATCCACACATCCACGCTGGTCCTCCGTACGACGGCCCAGTACACCCTCTGACGTATCGAGTGGCTGACGACAAACTACATCTCCAAGCTCTAACTCACTGCCTGCGATTATATGGTTTGCGTCCGCCGTACACAGCATAATGTAATGTTGTAGGGCCCTGGGCCCTCATGCACACATCATGACCACACGGACACACAGAGATAGTTTGTGGAACTGGCTAATGTCACGTGCGCCTATCCCCTTTATTGCCAGGGTCACATGTACAGTGACGCCTGTGCTGGATGTGTGTGGGGTGAGTGTAAGCCAGCCCACAAGGAGTGGTTGGTCCTGGCAACAACTACAACCGTGAACACTATTAAAAAGGAAACAGAAAACACTAGCATTCAAGAGACAACTGTGGAGCATCATGGTGGTATCCGGAGCTAAAGTATAGAGGTCACCCAATGAGAAAACAGAAGTGTCCGTGAGTTGCAGTGCACTGAGGTTGGGGCACTAGAGCTGAGCGCGCTCATGTGAAGAAAATGTCTAGGATTGTGTCCCTTCGAGACATTCCTGATGCAGCTGCAGGGGGGGTTGTCACACCTGCATCAACTTTCTCATCATCGTACCAGGTCTCCCACACTGCTTGAGGTTACATTACTGCGTGATCTCTCCACAGCAAATAACCAAAACAATAATGGATGATGATTCGTGGTGCACTCAGTTAGTGGCACCTGGAGAGCTGAGCAGGGGATCAGGCAGAAGATGGCATCCACAACAGGTGTGAGCAATTCCGTCAGTCTGCCAGTACGACCGTTTTGACACTGGGAGTTGGCAGTTGGAGTTTGTCCTGGCGGTGGTGACATGTGCCTCCTTGTCAGGATCCTTCCTAATGAACGGTCAGCAAGAGCTCTCAAAATGAGGAAACAGGATTGGAGTTTGGCTCCTTCCTGGTCCAAGGCGTGGAATTCACGGAATTCCAAGATGGCGGGCGAGCAGGGCAACTGCCAGTCTAAGTTGCCAGTCTAGTTTTCTGAACATTCCAGAACGGAGTTCAGGTGAGGCACGCGCTCTATCAGAGCTGCGCACTTCACCGAGAATTCAGCCCGAGTCAGTTAGATAAATCCTGTCAGAGTAGAAACGTTTGTTAGGGAAATGTTATTTTCAGAATTCCAGAGTAGTAAATTAATATATTCCTAGTAACAACTCCGTATAGTAGTTTTCTGCAGATATTGCCACGTTGGTGACTCGCAGTTGGCAGAAAAGAGACTTTCAGAGTGACTCAGTCAAGACAATGCGTCGCCGCTTCAGGAGCAGAGCAAGCAGTCTTCACGTTGAGGAAAGAGGCTTTCACGGAGCTAAGTGACAATTAAATCTAGACAGTTTTCGGCTGAAATTGTATTAGGCTTACAGCCTGTGACAATTACAATTTTGAAGAGATAACAGTAGCGACATTGGTGCTGGTGTTTCAAGACATAGCAACAAGGAATAAAAATACGTTCTTCTGAGAAATGTAAATAGTTAGTTTAAAAGCTATTTTGGCAATTACTTGCAGTTAAAAGGAAATAAAAGCTTACCTGAATCTAGTGAGGCGGATAACTCGAGCAGGAAAGCAGCAAACCTAAAAGAAGAAGAAAGACAAGTACAGAACACATTATAAGGATAGCAGAATACATTACTGGTAGGTCAAAAGAGATAAAGAAAAATAACAGATAATAGAAAGTGATAGAGCAGGAAATTAATCAATTGACTGTTTTGCAGATGAGGTATTCACAAGCCAGTAAATAACACAAGAGGAAGAAATAAAGACACAGAGTTGCATAGCGTTGTAGGTTTATAGATTTGAAAACACATACTCAAAGAGAATAGCTAGAGTGGAATTATTAATTGAGTCATTTCGTTTTAGTGAGATTGAACACAAAGGCAACTCCAGATAGAAGAAACCTCACAGTAGAAAGAAGAGCTACAGGTCAACGCAGTCCCTTGGGTATGTAGGTTTAGTTACCAAAAGAAGCAGGTAGAGCAGAGTAAAGGTTTTAGGCTAAAATATTTGTATGTGCTTAGTATTCACAGGAACCTAGTTTGGCTGATAAAGTCAGAAGAGGATTCGCTGGAGTATCGAGGGACCCGGACCAGTCTCTTCTGTGCCTTTCTTTTCTTATGGTTATTTTCTCCACTTTTCCCCTTCCCTTTTTCTGATTGCTTGGAGTTATGATTTAAATCTGACTCCGACTGATTGGAGAGAGGGAGTTGGAAAGCAAGCATCTTCTGTTCCTGTGCAAGTCGACATAGAGACAAGAATTGGAAATTCGTGGAGCCCTGACACTCCTGCGGTGATGTGACGTCCGGGCCGGTCAGGACTCGATTTGATGTGTGAGCCCTTGGGGGCTGAAGTTGAGACCGGAGGCAGTGGACAGCAGAGGGCCACAGACACAAGATGTTGAGGACCCCAAGGCCATCATCTCAGAAGCCATCCAATGTCTCAGAAGAAATGGTCCCTGACTTGACCAGCACAGAGTTAGTGGCCCCGGATGTACAGCGGTCGGCACAGGCACCCCGCCATGGGACGGTGCCTTGGGGTGCACTGAGGCAGGGCCATGCGGACTGAGCGGGTCCTCAGCGATGTCCGAGGTGAATGTGGCAGAGGGTTGCGGGGGACAGTGGAAGGTGTCCCCCAGGGCACGATACAGAGGGAATAAGCCATCCGGAAGCAGCAAATGGAGGAGTGGAGTGCTACAGCCTCATTTCCACCAGCATTTTGGCATCAGCTACATGAGGATGGAGACAACGCCCCAGTCCATTGACTTAGACGCCTCCAAAGTTCAATCAGAGAGTGTCCATGAATGTCGGGGAACCGACTTAGTGGCACCGGGGCTGAGAGGGGATGCAGTCTGCGATGATGCTTGTACAATGATATGCACTCCGCCATTGCTAAATCAAGACTCAGTCCCAAATGTGTGACCTATTTGACCACAGTGTAGGCTAGAGGCAGCGGTCAGCAGTGGCCCACAGCCACATGTAATTGGCTCACGATGCACAGAGTTGGTGACACTAGGGCAGTTGTTGGTAGTGACCGATCACCTCTGTAGCGATGATCCTTTTCCCCTCCTGACTGCAACACATCATCCTCTTACACCTCTTCTTGCGTGCAATGATATGTACTCTGTCATTAAAAAACAATGCTCAGTTCCATTTATGTGACCTACTCAGGCACAGCGTAAGCCGAGGGCAGTAGTCCGCGTGGAGCCACAGAAACGTGCGGTTGTGATGCACTACTAAGACCTGGTGGCACCACATCGAAGGGAGTATAGTGACATCAAATCAGCCATAAATATTCTTCTCTGCCGTAGTGTAATCAAGACTCAGTTCTAAATGTGTGACCTACTGGTCAGCTGTGTATGCCTGTAGAGTACGTCAATGAGAAAGAAGTACTGCGGGCCTTGCTCGCGGAGGCCGTGATTGTCGTAGCAGGTTGCCAGGTTTGCGTGCCTCAGGCTTGGAGCTTGCACCGGCACGTGGTGGGCCCTCTTCAACACAAGCTGATGAGCAGTGAGGCCTGGGTGCGCAGGGGCGGGCAAGTCCATTTCGGGAACCAGCGGCCTGGGGTGCAGCAGGTGTATGGGATCGCAGGCAACTCCACTCACGGCTACAGCGTCAGCCTCGTGGTGGACTGAGGTGTACCGCCCTGGCAGAGACGTTGGGCATTCCAGAAGAGGACCACACCCAGAGCTACATGCTTTTATTCACACCCCTAAGCTCACACTTACGGGGGGACATAACAAGCTACATTTCCGCGAGCTTCCCGGTTGTGTCCACTGTCCACTACACTCCATACACCAGTGGTGTATGTTGACATGGTTATGTGTGTTGTCTGCATACTGCAGTCTGGCCTTTACATCCACGCCACACTTGGCAATGGGTACCTTCTCATTCATGGATCACTTACCTTCTTTGCACATGCCTGGTTCCCATCTCCCCCACATTCAGCTATTGTGTGGCTGAGGTGCCTTGGCATTGTTGGCTCATGTACATGGCTGGCCCAGGTTCCCACAGTAAGTTGTGCTGTTGTGTCTGGTGGGTGGACATGTTGTTTGGCATGTTGTATGTGAGTTTGTAATGTGTCCATTCCCAGTGGTTTGAGTTGCATGATTGTTAGGTTGAGGTGTGTGTTGTGTCCATTTGGTACTTGATAACGAGCAGTGCATTTCCTTAGGTGCCATCCTGGTAGCGTTGGTTGCTGATGGACTGATGGAAGATGTCGGAATCATGCACACTGCCTGGGTGGTTGTCATCGACGTTGGTGGAGATTTCCTGGCGGACTTCTATTGCCTGCACGATGATGGGACCCGTGTGCTTTCTGTTGCAGATATTGTGTGCAGGGTTGCCAGGGGGCACCGGTAGGATACTTGTGCAGTCAATTGCATCCACAATGTGTGGGAATCCAGCTATGGCGTCGACGCCTTGCTTGGTCTCCAGCTGTTCCTGCGCAGTGTGGGAGAAGTATAAGTACTTGGGTACCAAGCTGATGATGGCATCCAGGACAGGCTTGAGGAAATTTGATAGGGATCCTCCGACTCTGGCAGTTGTTGGCTGGTAGGTACCGGGGCCAACAGGTGCAGCACAGCCAGCAGCTTTGTCTGAGGTGGGATGTTGGTTGTCCCTCTGAGCCTGTGGTGTGTAATGTCATTCTCTGGTGTTGGGTGTGTGAGGTTGGTGCGTTTTCAGGGGGTCACTGTCTTTGCCTGCGCTGCCTCAGTGTTGGTCTGGGGGGCGGTGGGGGTCCGGGGGGTGTGGTGTTGGGGGTGGTGGCAGTGGTCGTTGTGGCCCTCTTGGGTGTACGGGCCACATGATCAGTTGCTCCATGGCATCTGTTGCCCTTCAGGTGTAGCTTTGGGCTGGGATCCCTTTTGTGGTGCAGGCTATCGTCCGACTTTGCACCAGGTCAAAGCAAGTGTTGATTTCCTGCTGCTAACGAGCCTTATCACATGTTTTGTGGTCTTTTCGCCGATCTGGCTGGTCGTTGAGAATGTTGCAGAGTGGTGTTGTTGCCTCTTTTTGCACGGGAACGCCTACTCTGTATCTCATTAGCGATAGTTGCCGGGGACATCTGTGGTGATGTTTCTTGCAGCTGATATCGTGGGTAAACTGGTGATATGGGCTGTTATCACCTGCTTGTGATTAGGATATTAGTTTCATCACAAATTTGGCTGCGATAAAGTGCAGATACTTGCGGCAATAGTTCCTTGGGAATATGCCCCCAACAGTCAAGATATCACTATCTTTTCGACCCCTTTATGCCCACTTCGAATACCACTTTAAATGGGAATTTCTAGAACACTGCTGAATGTATTTTCACCAATTAATGAAAAGCATGCTTTCCGAGTAAATTACTACCTTTGTGCCATATTTGGTTTAATTCTTTTTAGCTGTTTATTCTATATTGCTTCTCCAAATTTCCCCTAGGAATTAACATAGGAAATCAACGATTTTTGGACCCCTTTTTCTTGGCCCCTCTTGGCGGATCACCCCAAAACTTTCCACAAAGGAGCTTAGGTGGATGAATTTGTGGGAACATTTTGCGAAGAAACATCAAATGATGCTATAGAAATGAGTGATACAAAAAATACTCTTCCTATGGAAACTCTGACCATAGGTAAAACCTTCTGACATACAGATTGAAACCTGTATTTCCAACACCAGAAGCAGTCTGTCAGGTAACTGCATAGTAGTCAACTGCAGTTTCCCATAGAGGTCTAATAAACAACTAGACCGCTAACATTTTATATTTATGACAAATATGTGGCACTGAGTAACCCTCTTGATGGAATAAAAACTGTAAACTCTAAATCATTTCCTTTAGAAATTAACAAAATGAGGGGGTTATTTTTACGATAGGAATTAGGCTCAGGGTACTAGACAGCTAAAATGAGGACACATTTTCTATGAGGTCTCAAATATCTTCCTTGTCTATTTCAGTTAAATATTCTAAAATGCTGACTGAAATGTACTTTAAACACCAGCAGCAGCTGTCAGTTCACACCCTAATAATCAATTGCAACTTTTCCACAAAGTTCTATTGAGCAACACGACTGCAAACATTTATGATTAAAGTGTGGGGTTCCCACAGCGCAAGATGCGCTGATTTCAGAAGCGGGGCAAGGATTTAAAGACCCAGACTGCCCTGCTTTCTGGTCACATATTTTCCACGCCCAAAGGCGCTTATTAGGAGAGTGGGGGTCCCACAGCGCAGGACGTGCCCAGGCAAAGACTGGGCCGAGAGCGGGCTCGTCGTCTGGCTGGGCATCCTCCACTGGTCCTTTGTTTCTAAACTTCACCTGATGGCATGGGTGAGTTAAATAGAACATATTTAACTTAGTTGGTAAAAGGCAATTCCTGCCTAAACGCAAATGTGCAGGTGAGGGTCATTCTATCTCACCATCTGCAAAAGTTACTACCATTGATAAAATGCTACAAGGGGCCATAGGCGTAATAGCTACTGAGATTGAATTTATGGACAGAAGATTCTCCTTAGGAGGTAGTGGAGCATCCTCCTGGTGTATAGCACCTCCCGCCTAACAGAGGCCAATGCAGAGACCTCAGCTGCTGCACAATCTGATATTGCTTACAATCTAAATGTCACGCCAACTTGGGCTCTTGTTGCTGCTGCTGCTCTAAGGAATTTCAACAAATAGGGTCTATAACTGAGCGGGCTGTTCACAGTAAACAGCTCCCTGACTGTGATCAATTGATGCCCAGAACCTGCCCGGGCTACTTAAAAGCCCGATGGCGTGACCGCACAGACTGACAGAAGCTGCTTTGAGTCACGTTAGGCGCGAGGGCGGCGTTGCTACCTCATTTTGTTCATTGTTAAAAACCATTGTTTTAGCTTATTTAAAAAATGAATAGACCAAAATTGAATTGAATTGATTATTGGGAATCTGTGGGGTAATTGTTTTAACTTCGTTTAACTCACCGCTTCATTTGCACAAACGCACTTTGAGCTGCCATTAGGCTGGTAAGCGCTCTAGTCCTGAACCTGCCCGGGCTACTTAAAAGCCCAATGACGCGACCGCGCAGCAGATGCGCGCAGTGGGCGCGCCACTGGCGCGCTTAAGGCGCATTGAAGGGAAGCCCGTCCGCGTCTAGACGTGGCCAGAACCCCTGCCCTTCCCGCATTAGACAAGTATTGTTACAGCGTGGAGCAGCTCAGACAGCTGAACTTACCCCCGGACCAAGCTGCCTCCACTCCATTGCTTCCAGTAGTCTAGATATCAACTGCATTCACTGTCCATTCAGATCTTTTCTTCCCTCCCCCATTGTCGCCGCCGCAGCATTGCCTGTCAAAGACTTTAAATTACTCATACTAAACTGCAGATCCCTGCCTAAGCATTCCGCCAAATGGTCCATCCTGCTTATGGATGAAGGCCCTGATGTTCCATTCCTTACTGAAATTTGGCTGAATGCAGGCTCAGATCCCGACATTGTTCAGGCCCTTCCCCTGATTACAAAATACAGAGGCTGGATAGGGCTACTGGCAAAGGTGATGGCATTGCTAGAGATCGCGGGTCACCTGACCAATAATTTCGCCACTTCCGGCTTCGGGCCCATATATTTCAAATCACCATATACATTGATCGGATGACGTCAAAATCTACTACCAATAATTGTGGGATTCCTTTCGATTATTCCTAGTGTACCCGACTTACCATCCACCGTTACGGGTACCTATGACCACCATGGATCAGGGAGCTAGCTGTAAAAGGAAAGGCAGCAAAATAATATTTCTTCAAATAAATGACTTTAAATGACCACGGACAACTAGAAGTTTTATAAAGTTTTATCTAAAGTTCAATCAGTGTGGAAATCCAACTTACATTGAGCAGATAGTCAGTAAGCAAGATAACAAAACATTTTGGATTCAAGAGAAATGCGACTGGGAACCTGCTAAGCTAGTAAACTAATCACGTAAGAGTGGACATGGGTGATGAAGAAATAACTAGGGCAAGTATCATTTATGCTAGGGAATGGGAAAACTTTAGAAATCTAAACAGTTCGGTTAACGTGAAAAATAGGACACGCTATAACTTCAGAAAATCTCTTCATTCAGTTTAGTGAGAAAATTTATAGAACACATCAAACAAGTTATAAACTGCAAATGGGAAAAATAATTCGTAAAAGGAAGGGTAACATAGGAACACGCTATGAAATTCAAATGCAAAATAATTTCATCAGAGACAATGGTTGCGGAAAGCATGGAAAACATCATATGCAAAGATATGTCTTTATTGAAGCAAAGACAGAAAAATAGAAAGGTGCAGTTTCAAGATTTCAGAGCGATATTTACCTAGACTGGTGTGAAAAACCAAACCCTGGCCACGGGTCAGTTAAGGACAGGAAACCCTCAAGGAAGGATACCCCTCAATGGACAGCAAGTGCAGAATGGACACCCAGGACAGGACAGGAAACCCTCAGATTAGGATCAGGACAGGACCACCAGGACACGACCAGCACCCGCCGTTCGGAAGCAACGCCTGCGCTCCACCCTCTCTGCAGCTATCGATCAGAACCCCGATTGGGTTAGCGAACTCCCAGCAAAGTGCTCCGCCAGCACTTTTAAGGTTTAGTAAAACCTTAGTCTATGGTCAATTTCGGACAGAGTGCTCCGCAGCGCTCTGTATCTTCAGTCACCTATTGAGTGCGTTGGGTCAGTGACAGGTCAGCTATTCAGACAAGTCGGACAATTTCCCTAGGTGAACCTAGGCTAGATATACTGTTTTGGGACAGGGTACCACCCCCCAATGTTGCAAAGTGTCAGAATCCCCAAATTTTGATTGGTCCTAAGGTAGGATTTGGTTAACACACCAATCAGAACAGACTATTACAAGCCCTACTTAGCATCCTAGGGTGCCGCCTAGCAAGATTGGGGTTCCCACGAGAAGTCGCAGAGAATACAATGGAAAGAATACAATTTGATACAATAGAGTACAATCTAGATGCTCTTGCTGGGTGAAGGTGCACGTTCCCATGCTGGCTCTGGCATCAACCTTCTTTGGCTTGGTTTCAATGCCACCGCACCATCGATTGATTCTGCGCAGAAGTACCCTCCAAGATGGACTCCCCAGCCCCATCACCCCTCAGTGCCGAGGATACATGAAAAGTAAGCGAAAACAAATGAATACATAGAAATAAATGAATGTATTACATGTTATAAGTTCGAACTTTGGTTTCACCATTATAAAAATATACTATGCATTAGTGAATAAGTGCAACGAACAACATCACAGGAGCAGCAGCACAAAGCTTCAGCACGTCTTTGCTATTACCATTGCGCACCTTTTCCCTCTCGAATTCTGACTGCGTCATGTCAGCTGACTATGCCTCACGCATGCGCAGGAACGAAAAGGCAAGCAGCGGCCATTTTAGGGACAAGGATTAATCGTATTAGTAGAACACATAGGCAAGCTTCGCTACCTTTCATGCATATCCAAAATAAAGATATTAATAATAACGTACGTTTGTTATGAGGTTATGACAAGTCGAGGTTCATGAATCGAGCAAGTCGCGATGCGAAATCTTGCTCTATCAATCCCCTCTTTGATGATATTTACTATCATCACACATAAATGGAACCAGATGCCAACTTTCTTTCACACTTTGTACAACTCTATCTCTTCCAACATGCGATTCAATTTCTCCTTCTCATTTTTGGTAGGGTGAGAATTTTTCACCCTTTTGTAAATCTGATTATTTATTTCCTCCAATTCAAGCTCATCCGCATTCCGTTTCACTCCTCTTGCATTCACCTGATACTTCTTATTATGCCTTCGGCATTTGCAACAGACGAATATGAAAAATAGGATAAGACCTATAATTCCAATTGGCATCAGTACTTTGAACAATAAGCTTCTACCTAAGTTAGCAAACTAGTGACCTACATTTGAGAGACCATCAACTAGTCTCCTCCATGCACTATCAACCTCGAGTGGTTTGAGTTCCCTTTCCAAATTAGTAATGTTTTTCACATATCTTTTGAGCTGCACGCTCTTGTCCGGAATGTAAGTGCAACAATGTTGCGCCTTCACCATCCGGCAGACTCCGCCCTCTTTTGCTAATAAGGTGTCAAGAGCAAGTCTGTCCTGTAAAACCATTGCCCTGATCGCAACCATTTCGGTATTGACCAGCAGAAATCCATGAGCTGTGTCAGTAGACAGCACATCCACTACTGTGGACAATTTGCAAATTCTGTGAGTGTTCAGAACCACTCCCACTCCAGGTATCAGTGCACTAAAAATACTACCCATTATTTCACCTACACTTTCTCTTTTACTACGCACTAAGCCATTAGTGTTTTCATTGCTTCCAGCAATTTCATTCACATGGTATATTTTCGGGAAAACAATGCCAAAGTAGCAGCTTCCATACCAGTGATCCGGCAATTTGAAATAAGCCTTGTCTCCACATATATAATAAATTCCAGGAAACACAGGCTCTGACCCATTTTTGAATCCCCAACCTCCAATTACCTTGTAATTGTGCTCACATTGACTGGAACCAATGAAAATGTTATTATAATAATCAGTCTTCTCGCGGTGAAGACAGAGTTTCCCTTTCTTCTCGAAATCCAGCAACAGAGCAGGTCCCGCCCCACCAGTTGAGGTGCTTTCCATGTTCTCAGCCCATTTAGGGGTTTTCTGCCCTTTGTCATTTGCCTTTCTTTGGAAACTCTTGTGGTAAATAAATAAATAATACCCTATTTTTGAATGTATAAATGAATAACAGATAGCTCAATAAATAAGAGTCAAAATTCGAGGTAGTAGGAGTTTCGCAGGTTTATTACAGCATAAAGGACAGGAACAGGACAACCTGCATAGGAATAGGATGGCAGGGCCCAGCAGCTGCCGGGGCTGGATCTGGGATGAGCGCGCTAGCATTTAATAACAATACACAAGCATATATAGTAAAACAGTTGCATTACAGTACATATGATAGGCGGAGCAGTGGGTGGAGCAAAGGGTGTGACGCGTAGCAGTCGCGAAAGATAAGGGTGAAAAGAGGTGTAACAGGGCGTATACATAGACATGTGATGCAAACGTAACAGAATATGTCATGAATGGGGCGGAAACCATGGAGGGGGCTACCTGAGGAGCCGGGACCTCCAACCTGATGGTGCGCGCAAACTAGCAATGACGTGTTACTAGGAGAAGCTGGGGGCTTCGAACTCTGTGCTAGGAGCAGAGACTGAAGTCTGGAGAGTCAGGGCGACATGTACCTAAGCAGTATCTAGTATCTGATGTTTAGAGAACATGTTGATATAAATTATAAGTCAGGAGGGGAAAGGCTAACTTGATTCTAAGACTGGACCATGCATTATTCTACATGTAGTGCGTGATGAAGAATATTAAATGACCATTAAATGCAGTATTTCTCTAACGTGGAGACGTGAAGGCTAGACAATGACGGAAACTATCGATGCGATTCAGTAGCTTTAGGAATGCAGAGAAGGAGGACTGAACTGATAACTGGAACTATAACATACTCTTGGCAGACTCAGAGGCTGAGCCAGGCTGAACCGGGCACGGCGTGGCAGGAAGTAAGTGAAGGGTCGAGGATACAGGTGGGGGCTGTATCGCTCCTCAGCGAGGTTTCAGGAGACAGGAGCTGAATCTGGTGTCCAGGCCCTTTTGAGGCCTAGAAACGGGGACTTTATAATGGAATAACGTGCACACTGAGAAACGTGGCAACGTAGCTTTACATAGACCTGATATTCGTAGTATTCACGAGGACTGGAAACTGGCATATTAGAGGTGGACACAACTATAATTGCGTCTTTAATCAAACATGGGGAATGCATATGCATATTTAATCATGCACACATAACATATGATGGATGACACGTAGGGACACAGAACATGGCAAAATTTACTTTTCCACATTCCCTCCTTGTCACTACGTTTCCATCAGGAAACATCAATATTCATGATACCATCTATCATTTCATACAGTATCATTTGCTCGTCTCGAATTATCCTGGAACGGGATTTAGAACGGGGCTTGGGACTAGGAATACAAGAGGTAGCACAAATGCCGCAAATCGCAGGGCCACATTGTATACAGAGACAGCAGCTGAATATGATCGCTACTGCAATACCTAGGAAGGACAATATTTTCCATCCCCATGCGGAAATTATATTCCAGAACCAACCGGACCATGTCCAGGTGCCTGGATCTTGGTGTATCAGATGGGCAATTTTATGGAGTCTGGTTATAGCTGAATAAACAGACGGCGCGTTATTTGGAATGAAAATGCAGCAACTAGATCCGATGACTCTACAGGCCCCGCCCCTATCGGCCAGTATGACGTCAAGGACGAGACGATTCTGTAAAACGACAAATCTCATAGCAGATTGCTCTTCGGTTAAGTTACCTAGAGCAGAGGCAGTCTCATTTACTACAGCTTCGAGGGTTCTGGTTAACCTGCGGATTAGCTTACTATTCTGGATAGGTCCTATAAAGAAAAAGAAACCTCTGTTGAAATCTGTATACTGTTCTAGAGCAGTTTCAGTATAATCGACAATTGGGACTCCCTTCTATGTCTAATGTGTACTAGATGTGTATTCCTGTGATAATCAGATGGGGCTAGGAAAACTGGTGGCAGTAGGAAGGCAATGTAACAGGTTCCCTCCCAATCGAGGGGTAGACGAACATATGCAGTTTGACCACAAATAAAATAAGAATGACGTGAAGCTTTGAAAATGGATTTCCCACTGTCACTATACTTGACAATAGTAGTACAATCACTATGTCCTACATGTACGGAACCATTATTTCGGACACATAATTCGCCTTTGACTGGTAGTACTGAAATAGCAGGTAAGTCTGGAGTAGTATCAGACTGAACATTCAGGACCATGAAATTCGAAGAATAATTACCTAAATTATACACTTCATTTTCTAGATCTAACCCTGTTCTGTGGGGAAGACCTTGCTTGTCTGGAAAACATGTATTGTTAAGAAAAGACATATCTGTTGAGGATGACGTTAACGTGGACCATGCTCCACACGAACCATTATGTGAAAACGGATAAGGAAAAAGTGGCAGAACTCCCTTCGGTGTCTGAAAAGGGGGGAGTCGACCACACACCCAACAATTAGTGGCATTGCTGGTCTGATGTGAGTAATGTAACATGCGGATAAAGGAATTATTTCGCATAGCGAGGCGGTAAGAGAGTTCATGAGGAGGCAGATCACTAAACGTGTGCTCTACTGTAGCATTAGCAGACTTATTTACATGAAGAACTGGGAAATACAAGAAAAATGCATAACTGGTGCAGGAAATCATAATGCTGAGAAATAATATGAAACATAGAAAAATGATACATCGGATTGAGTTTTGACTAACTCTCTCACTATGGGGGTCTATTTTATACATGTCAGAAACAGTCTAACCGTTTCACCTAGGGGAGGACTTAGACAATCAAACTGACTGACTTATTTTACTAGACCGGAGTTTGAGTTTATACTCCTGGTGCGGAGTTTTCTCTAACAGGGGAGGGTTTGTAGCAATGTCTTTTGCGGGACAGTCCTTGAGAACAATATTTTGGCAATCCTTCAAATCCTGGGAAATGTTCTTTAAGACGGGTTTCAGTCCATTAAATTGTTTTACATGAGAAAGGTGCACCCAGCCTTTGCGACCTTCCAACTTCACGGCTGTACGGGTGGTGAGGAGGACCTGTCGGGGCTCTTTCCAGCGAGGCTCCAGCGGACTTGATCTGTCGAAATTCCTCACCAATACCATGGATCCTGGAACGATTTCATGCGGTGCCACCTCGGTATTGTCTGGAAATGCGGCGGCAACCTGTGAACGACATGAGTTGAGGGCAGACATCAAGGAAGCTAGGTAATCTGTCAGCATATTACTTGAAACATCGGTAATACTTCGGGGTCTAGGAGTACCCCACATGTTAGGGGGGCGGCCGAAAACGACCTCATACGGGGACAGACCTGATCTGGAATGTGCGACCATGCGCATATAAAATAAAGCGACTGGTAGAGCTACTAGCCAGTCCACACCTTTCTCTTTACACACTTTTGCAATACGGATTTTCAGAGTCTGATTATGTCTCTCTACGAGACCGGCTGCTTCAGGATGGCGTACACAATGGAACTTCCACTGGTACCCTAACAACAGGGAAACATGCTTCATGAGTTCAGATGAGAATGGCTGACCGTTGTCAGAATATACGACTCTAGGGAGTCCATAACGAGGGAAAAACTCACGAACCAACTGCTTGGCAGTGGTCGCGGCTGTGTAATCTGGGACTGGATATGCTTCTGTCCACCTGGACAAAGCGCATACAACTACAAGGACATACTTGAAACCTCGACATCGCTCCATCTGAATATAATCCATCTGGAGGACTTCAAAAGGGTGGTCAGGGGGCTGGAATCCACCTTGTTCCACCGGGACACTTTTACCTGGATTAAACTGACAACATATCATACAGGTACGGACTTTCTGCTTGGCTGCAGCTCGTAAATGCTTGTTGAACCAAATGTTCTGGATACTGTCTAACATAGCTTTTTCTCCTAAATGTGCTGGACTATGTGCGGTATTAATAATGACTTGAACCATAGAGTCGGGGAGAAACCATGTGGCTCTACCCTTTGTTAACCATCCTTGATCTGTCTGGACCCCTCCTTGTTCGGACCATTTCTTGATTTCTTCGGGAGTAGCATGTAACTGGATATCTATGACATCTTGTGTAGGGTCCTTAACTGTCATGCATGTAATCGGATCTGGAGTTTGTGTCATGTTAACTGGAATGTCTAGAGTCTGTGCTGTGAGCTTGGCTGTGCGATCTGCTAGATCGTTACCTTGAGAAATGGTGTCAGTAACTTTCGTATGTGCTTTGCACTTCATGATAGCGATAGATGTCGGTAAATGTATGGCCTCTAACAGAGCTTGAATAAGGAGACCATGCTGAATCTTGGTTCCATGAGAAGTCATGAAACCTCTCTCCTGCCAGAGCACTCCGAAGTCGTGTACAACTCCAAATGCGTAGCGTGAATCTGTGTAAACATTAACTTTCAAGTTCTTGGCGTGTATGCAGGCTTGTGTCAGAGCAACTAGCTCTGCTGCTTGAGCGGACAGGGTGTCAATACGGTGTGTTTCAATAACTTCGGTGTCAGTAGTCACTGCATACGCGGCGACTAGTTCTCCTGTACTTGTTCTCATACATGAACCATCCACATAAAGTGTCAGGTCGGGATCTGGTAACGGAGTATCTGTCAGATCTTGTCTTGGCTTTGTCGTAATGTTAACTACTTCCACACAGTCATGTGTGGCAGAATTCGGAGTAACTGATGGTAACAGTGTAGCAGGATTTAAAACGTTGCAGCGTCTGATTTCTATGTGTGGCTGGAACAGTGTCAATTCATAACCTGTTAAACGTGCAATTGTCAAGTGCTGAGTTTGTGTTCGGTTTAAAAGAACTTCCACAGAGTGTGGAACTTGTACTGTCAAGGTATGTCCTAAGACTATGGAATCACTTTGTCTGATAGCTAGGGCTGCGGCTGCAACTGACTTGAGGCACGCAGGCAGAGCCTGGGCTACAGGATCTAATGTGCTCGAAAAATAAGCACAGGGCTTGTATTGTCCTGCTTGATCTTGTGTGAGAACAGATAATGCTGTACCTTCGCGTTCAGTGACGAAAAGTGTAAAAGGCTTACTGTAGTTCGGTGTCGCTAGAACTGGAGCTTGGCATAGGGCTTTCTTTAACTCATTGAAACTAAGTGTATGTTCAGATGTCCAAGGGAGGACAGTCGATACGGCTGCCTCCTGTGCCGTTAACTGTATCAGTGGCTTGGCTAGAAATGCATACTGAGGAATCCATTGTCTGCAATAAGAAGTAAGGCCAATAAAAGCACGTACCTCCTTCTGGGTCTTGGGCTGAGGAAGACTCGCTATTAACTGGATACGGTCTGGTGTCAACTGCCTACCCCTCTTGGACAGTAAGTGTCCTAAGTAGACCACTTGCTGGACACAGAATTGAAGCTTAGAAGGGGACACCTTGTGCCCCATCTCGGCTAGGAAATACAAGACTGTAAGGGATGCTTGCTCGCAAGCACGTTCAGAACGGGCTGTGATCAGTAGATCATCGACATACTGGAGCAGGGCAGTGTCAGTTGGCATGTGAATGTTGTCTAGTTGTCTCTTGAGTGCTTGACTGTAAATACTAGGACTTTCTGTGAAACCTTGAGGAGCTCGTGTAAACATATAGCTCCTTCCATTTAAACAAAATCCGAAAAGGAACTGGCTGTCTGGATGAATAGGGACACTGAAAAATGCGTTCTTGAGGTCTATGACAGTGAAGAACGTGGCTTCGGAATCAATGGCCGTTAATAGGGAAGAGATGTCTGGGACAACTGGGTACTGAGGAATAATACACTTATTAAGCTCTCGTAGGTCAATCACTAATCGATATACTGGGGGTGCATTTGGATCAGTACGTTTCATGACTGGAATGATCGGAGAATTACATACATTGGAGTCAGTTTCTACAACCACTCCTTGAGCCATGAGCTCGTCAATAATTTTGGATAAGGCTGCTACAGCCTCAGGTGGCAATCTGTACTGTCTGATTCGTGGTAACACTACACCTGGCTTGAGAGTCACACGATAGGGTGTGATTTGCATGTAACCTACATCAGTTGGACCTTGCGCCCATAAGTGCTGCGGAACATTAGACAGTCTTGAATCAAAATCTCGTAATACATAGTGACCCTTAAAGTCACGTAGGAACAATCGTATTCCCTCTGGGGAACAGCATATAACTGCACCTAACTCTTTCAGTGTTTTAATGCCTAATAGGTTTTCTGGACATGACTTAGTAAGTAACAGGTCAGTAGTACGGGACAATGGACCTACTTCTAGAGTAACTGGCTTTGATATTTCATTTACAATGGGTTTTCCTGAAAATCCAAGGGAAACATTTCTTGAGCCTGAGAGCGGAGCCCCTGGAACTTCGGCGTGACTAATTGTGGTCCTACTTGCCCCTGTATCGATCAAAAACTTTCTGTCCTTCCCTAATACTTGACTGTGAACATAGGGACCTTCTTGATCTACAGGTATCTCGATGAGAGGCAAGCCTACCTCCCTCTCTAGGCTGTTTCATGAATACTGCTGGTACTCTGGATACTCAGACTGTGCATACTGGTACATCTGCTGTGTGACGTGCTGTGTTGCAGCGATAGGCTGCGGTGCGGTAACTGTCTGTGGTGCATTCTGTGGCTGAGGAATCTGTGAAACTTGTTCTTGTCTAGGCGGACGTGGTCTTTCTTTAGTCTTACCGGTAGCTATGTTGTGTTTCAGAACTGCACACTCGTTTATAAAATGACCTGGCTGTTTACAATAATTGCAGTTCCCTTTAACGGGAGCTGCAGGATGACTGACTTGATTTGGACCCCTCTTCTGACTGTCTTGAGGAACAGATTGTGCAACTAGTACTTTCATTTTCGTGTCTTTCATACGTTTTCTCTCGTGTTCTTGCTCTTCCCTGATTCTATTCTGGTGGTATTGGAGCATCTGCAACATCTGGGACGGGGTATTAGCTTGCCAGGTACTTTCGACTTTCAAAACTCGATTTTTAATTTGTGGGCTTGAATTCTCGACTAATTTAGTAACAAAAAGGTGAGGGTATGACTCACTACTTGTCTTGAGGCCACTGTTGATGCTAAAACATTTCTCAAATCTAGAATAAAAATCACTAATATCCTCATCTTGCTTCTGTTTACAGGCTGAGATTGCATCCCAGTCTTCTTTTCTAGTTGTCAATAGTCTGGGTAAAACTTGAATCAATAATTCAGGTAATTCTTTACATTTATCTCCGAGACCGGTACCTGGTACTCGTGCCTTATCTTCAGCTTCTAGAATTGCCCAATCGATCTTTTTCTCTCCCACCTCCCATTCTTTTTCCTTGAGCTTTTCATACACCCCTGCGGGCAGCAGAACCTTTAACATTTTAATTATATCTGGATACGTGTATTCTCCCATACGGAGCATGTCTTTTAATTCTCTATGGAACCCTGCTGGATCTTTATCATGACAGGGAATTAATTTCTTCATCTCGAGGAGTTCCATCTTTGTAATCGGAGTGTAAACAAACACTCGTTCTAGTTCGCCACCCGTTCCTCTGACTGGGTGGACTTCTCGTAACGGATTCTGTCTCTCCATGTAAAATGGTTTACCTTCTGGGGGTGAGGCAGGAACAAAATGCGGATTCAAAAACGTTCTATATTTGTGACGCTGTTCTAGAATGACACTAATTAAATCGGTACCTAGACCTTTCCATCTATACTGGAGTAACTCGTTCAGGACATCATGTAACGGGCCTGGATCAGAGTGCTGACCCTCATACAATGTAATGAGGTGCTGAATCATATACATACCCGCCAGTCGTTGTTCGGCTGGGGGCATTTTCAGAAACATCTGTGCCACTATTTCGTCTGGAAAAGTGGTAGAATCAGTAATCCATCGGACTGCTGATCGGGCTAGTTCTTGTTCATGCATGGTACTTAACTCACTGTAACCGATTCGTGATTTCAGAATGTGATCGGTAGCTTGGAATACTTGTTCTAGAGAACCTTGTTCTGGTGCTGGAGAATGAAAAATAGACTTGTGTTCTAGGCATAAATGGCGATCTGGAAATCTAGATTTTCCTACATACGCTATTCTGGCGGGATTCTCGTCCTCAACCTCTTCCGGATCAGAGTTACTTTCTTTCTCGCTTACTTGTGCTGCTTTACGCTGTTCGTGTAACTTTATTATTTCTTTACGGATTTTCTTGTACATACTCTCCATAGCACCGACGGTCTTGTGCTTACCCTCGGCTATATTATCACTCCACCTTGTCAGGGTTCTCATTTCAGCCGGATCTTTAGACGGGTAATCTTGTTCTCTTATTAGACAATTGATCAGAAACTTTAATATCATGAGCTGGATCTCGGCTTTCCTTTGAGACATGGCCTCGCTAATGCTTTCTGGATCATCCCCTGTACGGATGAAACGATATATTCTGTCTAGATCTTCTTTCATATTCGGTAAGGTGACTAGATACTCGGCCACCTTTCTTACGCGGAATGAATATAAAACCATATTATCCTCGCCTGGGACTGGATCATAGCCGCATTCGGCAAGGGATTTTCTTATTTCTGCTACAGTCTGATGTCTGGGCGTACGCTGTGACGCTTGTGCATGTAATTCGGCTGTCGTTAAACGCTTGTGTGGCGGCGGGGTTTGAGGAGTACCTCCCCCTGCGGCCCCTAAACTAGAGTCGTCTACTGAGGCTCTTCGTCCTGGCAGAGTGGGAAATGGAAATGTAGGCTGGACTTGTATGGCGGGCTGGACCGGGGGTACCGTAACAGGTACTCCGGTGTCTGGAGGAGCGGGAAGTGCCTGATTTACAGGGACTGGCGGAGCGCGAACAGGATTTGCATATTCTGGGACTGTGTCGTCCAAATAGGACGAAATAAAAATATCAGCTGCGGTCTGTTTGTGACGTAGCTTGGTCGGAACTAATGGTGGCGGGAAATTACTGGATGCCTCTGGGGTCGCTTTTGGCAAGCCCTCGGCAAGGAGAGGATACATACCCCTAATAAGGGCATGCCTCTGTCTGTCTGACTGTTCGGCTTTGACTTGTTCACCTATCTCGATTAGTTCTTTTTCTTGTGCTCGTTCTAAGGATTCTCTACTTAATTCTGACTTTCTGATTTCCTTTTCAGTTCTTTTATGAGCTTCTTTGCGCCATAACTCGATGGCATCTTTCTGTGACTGTCTGGCTTTCTTTTTCCATAATGCTTCTTCTACTCGCATGATGCATTCGGCATCCCATGTACCCGATACGGGCCATCTATACTTTTCTTCTAACTGTTTGGTATACTCTACCCATAAATCTAGATACAATATGGCGCTTATGCCATGCTTCTGATACATAAAATGACCTGGACTGTCCCTAGGCGGAACTGGAACTGCTGCTTCCAGCAGACCCTTTCTGGTTTTTAACTGACGTAATTTCGAAAACAAGGGCATGACTGGACTGTAATCTAGACACAATACAATACACAATGAACACGATACTTATTCCCCATTCATACCACGACATTAAAATACATGAAGAACATTTAAAAATAACAGTTCGAACAGAATACTACCTGGAATACGGAACACAGAATACATGAATTTTCTCGAGAACAGAACTGACTAGAACAGGAACTAGATGCACTGCTGAAACAGTACGAGACTTACCGGTCCCATAAAGAGACACGTCAGGACCCGCATCCACCGAAGTGGACACTTCGTTTGTGGGTCTGTGTACCACCAACCCACGGACCAGAGTCAATTAGATTGACCCTGTCTAGATACTACCCCAGTAACGGTACTCACCGGGCAGCAAGAACGGAAAGCCTCAGACTGGACTGGACTGCTTGGACGACGGACGACGAACTTCGGACTTCAGTTACGGGTGGGCCTCCGGATACCTCGGACCTTGGACTCTCGGCTTGGGCTCTGGTCGGGACTTGCCGCGTTCCTCCACCGTCTCGTCTGGATGCTGGACCGCCTCCTCCGTCTCCTCCGTGGGCCTGAGGGATACTTGAAGCAGAAATATCTGCCGGTGCGCAGAAGAGTTCCGTCACGACTACAGAGGGTCAGGGGGTCGGCGTGGCTTCACCGACGCGTGGGGAAAGGGCAAGTCCCTGTTCGGGCGCCATTATGTGGTAAATAAATAAATAATACCCTATTTTTGAATGTATAAATGAATAACAGATAGCTCAATAAATAAGAGTCAAAATTCGAGGTAGTAGGAGTTTCGCAGGTTTATTACAGCATAAAGGACATGAACAGGACAACCTGCATAGGAATAGGATGGCAGGGCCCAGCAGCTGCCGGGGCTGGATCTGGGATGAGCGCGCTAGCATTTAATAACAATACACAAGCATATATAGTAAAACAGTTGCATTACAGTACATATGATAGGCGGAGCAGTGGGTGGAGCAAAGGGTGTGACGCGTAGCAGTCGCGAAAGATAAGGGTGAAAAGAGGTGTAACAGGGCGTATACATAGACATGTGATGCAAACGTAACAGAATATGTCATGAATGGGGCGGAAACCATGGAGGGGGCTACCTGAGGAGCCGGGACCTCCAACCTGATGGTGCGCGCAAACTAGCAATGACGTGTTACTAGGAGAAGCTGGGGGCTTCGAACTCTGTGCTAGGAGCAGAGACTGAAGTCTGGAGAGTCAGGGCGACATGTACCTAAGCAGTATCTAGTATCTGATGTTTAGAGAACATGTTGATATAAATTATAAGTCAGGAGGGGAAAGGCTAACTTGATTCTAAGACTGGACCATGCATTATTCTACATGTAGTGCGTGATGAAGAATATTAAATGACCATTAAATGCAGTATTTCTCTAACGTGGAGACGTGAAGGCTAGACAATGACGGAAACTATCGATGCGATTCAGTAGCTTTAGGAATGCAGAGAAGGAGGACTGAACTGATAACTGGAACTATAACATACTCTTGGCAGACTCAGAGGCTGAGCCAGGCTGAACCGGGCACGGCGTGGCAGGAAGTAAGTGAAGGGTCGAGGATACAGGTGGGGGCTGTATCGCTCCTCAGCGAGGTTTCAGGAGACAGGAGCTGAATCTGGTGTCCAGGCCCTTTTGAGGCCTAGAAACGGGGACTTTATAATGGAATAACGTGCACACTGAGAAACGTGGCAACGTAGCTTTACATAGACCTGATATTCGTAGTATTCACGAGGACTGGAAACTGGCATATTAGAGGTGGACACAACTATAATTGCGTCTTTAATCAAACATGGGGAATGCATATGCATATTTAATCATGCACACATAACATATGATGGATGACACGTAGGGACACAGAACATGGCAAAATTTACTTTTCCACACTCTCCCTCCTTTTTTCTGCCATGTTTAAAAACATTTTTTCTTGTTCATGCAATGAACAGGTCAGGTTGTCTCTATGTGCTTCAGCTATGTCTATATTGCCTATAGTCAAAAAGTAGTCTCCCATATAGCGTATTACGTCACTTTTTATATGTACAGGATTCAGATTTCCACGAATGGGAAGTTCAGAAAAGATCACGTCATTGTTAGAGTAATAGTACTGTAACGGTCCTCTTTTGTAAAATAAGCTTGCTAAAACACTAGAGGAAATTCCATATGTCAGAGGCAAGTGATGTTATGTCACGCCTTCAGCTACAGAGGTAGGTAGCTTCATGCAGACATAGCAATCCTCTATCTCCATAGTCTCTACATAATGTACTAACAAGTTTGCGAAAACATTTGAGTGTGTCTGATTCCTAACTCCGTGGTAGTGTAGTCCTTCCTCATCTGATGCATCTAAGTCTTGTTTTGTTTGTTTGAGTGCTTTCTCACGTCTTTCTACACTTCGTGTTGTCAGTTCTTCAGTGTCAGTGATCTGAGTAGGGGAAATATTAGTATTTTTACTAACCATAAAGGGAATGAAAACTGTTAGTCCTATCCAAACTAAGATTACTATAACTATACTACATATACATATTTTACAGCATGTTTTGCAACAACTGCAACTAGGCCTTCCATTCGTTCTTGACTCAGACATTTTGGCTCAGAAGAAATTTCTCAACCCCTCTTTGTAAGTTTACACAGGTAGCTTACTCTGTGCAACCTCAGGTGAGCTCGTCTTCCTCTTCTGCGGAGTACTCAGCAACCGGTTCTCCGTCACTTTCGTCAGTGATGTCAAGTTCCTCAAAATTTTCCAAGATTAAGTAGGTCCACTCCGGGTCCTGGTATTTTTCGTTTTGTCTTTTTATTCGCTCACTCCTTCTTTTGGAGCTATCTTCAGGTATTTCTGCAATTCGGGGACTTCTTCTTAGATCTGCAAGTTTCTCTTGGACTGCTTTTATTCTTAATTTCAGTCTCTTAACATACCTTGGCTCAATGTGCTTCTTTTTCTTTAGTCTTTTGGCTGGCACTGCGATCGAGCTTTCTCCTAATGCTCTTTTATTTTCACTTGTCGATGGCGCTTCGGTTTCTGTTTCTTCCCTTCCTGTCTGACTAGTCCCAGGTCTTGTATCTATTTCTTCTGCCTGGTTACTAAGCTGGCCTGGTTCAGGTGAAATTTTGTTTTTGCTTTTGAATGTCTCTGTTTCTGTGTCCTGAACACGTTCTTCTAATTCTAACTGATCCTGTTCGAGCACTTCGATCCCTTGATTTTCTTCTGCTCGAACTATTACACTATTTCTAGTCTGTCCCTTTTCGATTTCAGGAGTCAGTGGAGGTGTGTCAATCACCAGATCTGTCCCTGTCTGACCTTCTTCTTCGTCCTCAGACTTGATGTGAATCTCAATGATCTGAGGGTCTTCGCCTGTGCCTTGCTCGACCTCTCTATTCCACTCTCTGTCTTCTCTTATTCGCTCTCTTGTTCTGAGGGGGTCTCCAGAGAGATCGGCTATGGGTATCCAATCTTCTGGCCAGATTCCCAGCAGCTCGTCATCAGCTACTTCTGGACCAGCCTCCGTTGGATGTTTAGCAGTACTGGTGCTTGGCCATGCGTCATCAGCTACCTCCGGGCCAACGTTTACAGGACCCTCCACTGGGCTGGTGCTCGGTCGTCTTTCGTCAGCTACTTCAGGACCAACATCTGCAGACCCCTCAGCTGGACAACCTTCTGCTCCAGGCTCCTCGTCAGGTATCACCTTTTGGGTATGGCTGGCATGGATCCACTTGGGAACGCCGGCGCACTTCACAGCAGTCGTCGTTACCAGGATTACTAGCCTCTTTTTTCCCCACCTCGGTGCTAGGCAACTTGAACGAGTGTGCTTCTTTATTTTAACCCAGTCACCAGGAACCAATTTGTGAACTGGTGTTGTCGGGTTGGCGACCGCGTCTGCCCCAATCTGGCGAGAGATAGAACGCACTTGGTCACCCAGTTGCTTGCAGTATTCAAGTACCAAATCATCAGAAATGCTTAACAGTTTGTATCCTGGTACCCATGCTTGTCTCATCACTCTTCCCATCAAGATCTCATGGGGGCTCAGGCCTGTTCTCCGATCTGGAATGCTTCTGAGTCCCATCAGGACAAGAGGTAAGGCAGCTATCCAGTTCATGCCAGTGGAATCACATATTTTTGCCAATCTATTCTTTATGGTGCCATTTATTTGTTCTACCACTCCAGAAGCCTCTGGATGATATGCACAGTGCAGTTTGTGTGTGATCCCAAATGCTTTGCAGAGCTGAGCCAAGATTTCATTCTGAAAATGTCCGCCTCTATCTGAGTCAATAAAGACTGGAACCCCCAACCTCGGTACTAGCTCTCTCAGCAACATCTTAGCCACTGATATGGCGTCACATTGGGAGGTTGGGTAGGCTTCCACCCATTTTGAAAACAGGCAGACAATGACAAGGACATATCTCTTTCCCTCACAACAGGGCATGGTAATGAAATCAATTTGTATTCTCACAAAGGGACCCCCTGATCTCCCAATTTTCCCCAGCTCAACTACTGTTTTCTTGCCAGCGTTGAACTGCTGACAGGGTAAGCACCTCTGGCAAAGGGACTCTGCTACCTTCCTGAACTTCTTGTTGTACCAAGTCTGTTGAAATACCATAACCATGGCATCCCTACCAATGTGTGATCCTTCATGTATCAGTCTGGCCATTGGGGCAAGTAGTTGTCTGGGTAACACAGCCATACCATTCGGGCCCACAATGACACCATCCTCACGTCTTGGTCTACAACCTTCTTCCTTCCACTTCCCTTTCTCCTCCCAGGGCGTCACATGCTGCCATTCTCTCACTTCATCCCATGTAGGCACTTCTTCAAACATCCTAAGTTGGCAGCTGTTTCCAGTCCCACCCCGCTTCGGATTTATTCGCATTTGCTCCATGGCGCATTGTTTTGCCACTCGATCAGCAAAATCGTTTCCCAAAGATACAGGGTCAAGGCCCTTCTTATGAGCAATACACATGACCACTGCCAATTCCTTTGGTAACTGGATTGCCTCTAAAAGGTCTTGAACCACTTTTCCATTTCGAATGGGGGTACCTGATGAAGTCAGGAATTCTCTTTGTAGCCATAACTGGCCAAAGTCATGCACCACCCCATAACAGTACTGGCTGTCAGTATACACTGTTATTCTCTTGTCTTTTTCCAATTTGCAAGCTCTAATCAGAGCGATCAATTCAGCTACTTGTGCAGACTTTACTCCAAATAAATAAGCTGCTTCTTCAATTTTCATTAACGTGACCACAGCATAGGCAGCACTTAGGCCCCCTAGTTCATGCCTCAGGCACGAACCATCCACAAACCATTCCTCATCATGCACAGCCAAAGGAGTTTCTTTAATGTCTGGGCGAGGTTTAGTACTGAACTCTGTCAGATCAATACAGTCATGCTCATCATCTCCCTTATCTTCCATTACCATTGATTCAGGGAGTAGAGTGGCGGGGTTTAAAATATTGCATCTGGTGATGACAATGTTGGCAGCACCCATGAGAATCCTCTCATATTTAGTCAGCCGACTAGGGGTGAGATACTGAGTCTTTGTTCGGGTCAATAGAATCACAACTGCATGTGGAACATACACAGTTACAGGATGTCCCATGATAATGGACTCACTCTGTTCTAAACTGGTGCAAGTTGTAGCTACTGCTTTCAAACACCCAGGTAATCCAGCAGCCACTGGATCCAATGTGGCAGAGAAATATGCCACAGGCCTTCTGGTCGTGCCATGTTCCTGAGTCAGGACTGACAATGCACAATTGTCACGGGTGTCACAGAATAGGCCAAACTCCTTGGAGTAATCAGGCATTCCTAGAGCAGGAGCTGTACACAGACAATTTCGTAATTTTGTGAAAGCTGTTAAGCTCTCGTCATTCCATTCCACTGGGTCTTTCGCTCCTTTCTTTGTCATTTGAATCGAAGGCTTTGCAAGGACTGCGAATCCCACAATCCATTGCCTGCAGTAACCTACAACTCCCAGGAACATTCTTATTTCTTTCTGAGTACGGGGTAACTGCATATTTTGAATTATTCTGACTCACTCTAAGGGAACTTTTCTGATGCCTTTCTCTATCTGGTATCCCAGATATTTTACTGATTTTGTACAAAACTGCAATTTCTCAGGGGCCACTTTATGTCCCTTTTCACTCAGGTGATTTAGTAGGGCAATGGTGTCAACCACGCAGTCCCTATGACTTTTGGACGCCACCAATAGGTCGTCAATGTACTGGACCAAAACGGACTGTCCAGGTAAGACTAAAGTTTCAAGACATTTTTTCAAGATCTGATTAAAGATAGAGGGGCTCTCTGTGTACCCCTGGGGGACCCTATTCCAGACATACACGTGACTGTTGAAAGCAAATGAGAAAAGAAATTTGCTGTCTGGGTGCAATGGAATCGAAAAGAATGCATGACATAGGTCTATCACAGTGAACCATTCAGCATCCCAGGGGATCTGATACAGGATCACTGCTGGGTTCGGGACAATAGGGCAGCAAGGAACCACTATCTTGTTTACCTTTCTCAGGTCCTGAACTACTCTGTACTTGCCATTAGGCTTTTTGATGCCCATAATGGGTGAGTTACACGGGCTACTCATAACTTCCTGTATTATGTTTGCTTCTAGCAATTTCTGTATTTCAATGGCAACACCTGCTCTCACTTCTGCACTCATTCTGTAAGGCTTGGTATTGGGGTACACTGCATTCTCTCTCATGGCTATTTGTATGGGGTCTACGTTTTTCATTAATCCTACATCCTTCCCTGTAAAGTCCCACACTTCTGGTTTCACTGTCTGTTGGAGTTCTTCAGGTAAGTCTTGTATAGTCATTCGTTTTATTTCTGAGTCAGGCCTAATTAACATTAGCTTGTAGATACCGTCTTCGTCTGGAGTTTGAATTTCGACGCCTTTTGGTGTGCAAAAGATGGTACAATTCATTTTGCACAGCAAATCACGTCCCAGTAAGTTTACCGGACTGGTATCACAGACAACAAATCTGTGCATTTGTTTGAAATTTCCAATTGAGATCTCCATGGGCTCGGTAACAGGTGTACTAATCAGTTGATTAGATACACCCACTACTTGGATGGCTTCTCCCGAGAGGGGTAGGTTTGGAACGTCCACTGTTCTTACAGTAGAACGGGTAGCACCAGTGTCCAACAGAAAGGTGACATCATTTCCATCAACCTTTCCTTCAATGTATGGTCCTGACTGGTCTACCGGCAAGGAAGCGCCAAGTACGCACTCCTCGTCCTCCCCTCTCAGGCCCCGTCAGTACTGGTCGTCACAGAAGAAAGTGTCATTCAGTAAATACTGCGAAGTTGCTGTATTTCTATTCTCATTGCCTCCCCAGATTTCTACGTCATCACCCTGTGGTGATTTTCCTTTAAAAATAGGTTTTGGTGCTCTGGGCACTTGGATCGTTTTTACCTGCTGCTGGGTCTTTCTTTGTTTTTCATTCTGCGTCTGTGGAATTAAATCAGGTGTTTGGGCATTATCCTCTTGTAAATAGGGACACTCGTCTCTCCAGTGTCCAATTTCCCCGCACTGATGGCAAGGAAATTTCTTCTTGGCTTCCTCTCTACTCATTTTCGCTCTGGGCTTTCCTCCACCCCCACCCCCGGGGCTTTGGTTCGGGGTAGTTTTGTTCATCTTGCTTAACTGCTTTTCCTGTTGTTCTGCGAGCTTTACTTGAGCCCACATCACTTTCTCTTTGAGAGCCTTTTTCTTTTCTGCCATCTCGTCCTCACAGTACTTTGCGTACCGTAGGACCTCATCTATCTTTTTAGTATGCCAACAGATTTTATTATCCTTTATCCATTGACAGATTTCGGGCCTTAAACCGTTTACAAACCTGTAAATGAAGTGTATCATATCCTTCATCTCGATGTTATCTATACCACTGTATGTTTTGAACACCTGCAACAGCCTTTCATAAAAGGAATGCACTGTCTCGTCTCTTTCTTGCGTGGTTCTATCTATCTTGGTCCAATCAGTTTCCTTTGCGGGCACCTTTGCTTTCAGATGTTGAATTACTTGTTCATATTTTTTCATCACCTCTTTCGATGGTTCCCCTGTTTTTTCGTCTCTCGCGTATTCCTCACTAGGCCAAGCTATGGCTATTTTACACTCGGTCCACAGATCTACAGGGACCACTATGTCGAAGAACCCATCCAGGTCCTTCCACAGGCATTTTTGCACCTTTACAAATCTTTCTACCTGCCTATACCAATCCACGGGCTTCTCGCGTAATTTTGGGAAGTCATTAGTAAAGGACACAATATCCTGTCTGGACCATGGAACGTGTACATATTTTCCACCTGGTACTTCGCGCATAGGGCATAACTGTTCTGGTTTATCAGCTTCCTTTAGAACGAATTCGGGAGTTGCCTGCCTAGACCTGGCCTCATCCTTTTTCTTGACCCATCTGGCTTTCCATCTTTCCACATCTCCCCATTTTTGTAATATTGTCAATAGTTCTTTGACCTGTGCTTTCTTCCCTGAAACATTCAAGTTTTCCAGATCTTTGTCTGAGAAATCGGCTCTGTATGGTTTCTGCAGAGGTTTAGATTTTGAAATATCTATTCCCATGCTAGCAGCAGTGTCTGTCAGTCTTTCATGAAGTACTCGGGTATTTCGGGTGAGACTCTTGCAGATAAACAGCATTTCGTCTTCAGAGTAGGTATTTAATCTGTCTAATCCTACGTTTCCTGCCATCAATTCCTCTATTTCTATTCTCAGCTTGTAGAGATCTAAAGGTTTCGTTGGGGACGCTTGTTTTTCAAATTCTTGACTCCATCTTTCGATTTCTTCAGGAGTCACCAAGGTGACACTCTTAGTACCCGAGGTCGATTCCATTTGAATTTCCCTCGCATTAAAAGGATTATGTCTTTTCTGTATCCTTTTTCCGGTATTTCTAACGGGCAGATCTAGCAGCGATACCTCCGACTCGCACTCGCTTGTCTGGTCATCTACAATTAAGGGTTCTGGTCTGGTCGGTGCAATGACAGGAGTAATTACTGGAGTTTTCGGAGTCCCTTGACGGTCCCCGTACAACGGAACCACTGGTCCGATAGTTACTGGGATCGTCAAGGCTTCAGGACTTGTATTTAGCTGTGACATTTTCTGTATTATCTCAGCTCTCTGCTTTGCTAGCGCTTCTCGCTCTTTCTCTTCTAATAACCTGTCCAAAGATTTGTCATGTAACACCTGCGGGGTTAGAGTGGGAGCATAACTCGGGGCAGTGGGATGTGTCTCACTCGGTCCATTAGGTTTTTGGAACAAACTTCCTGTGCCTAGAATTCTCGGATCTTCCTCATCCTGTGGCTGTAATAACGGCATTCCTGAACCTAAGGATCTCACCTCACCTCCGTAGGGGGGACGAGAACAAAAATCTCCTTCACGTGAATATCCCATCTCCCCACCTACGGGTCTCCTGGGGTAAATACTTCTGGTTTCTACGGGTCCTAGACTCTCAGTATAAGGAGGAATTAGATAACCCCCTCCTACACTTGCGGACCTGACCTCTTCCCTTTGTAGAGGTCTCCGGGGAATATCCCCTGCACTTGAAGGTCGGTGTCCCTCATTATAAGGAGGCGGACTTCTCATGCATATGTCATCTAACAATTCGTCATCTGATTCTCCGAAGGGCCCCCAGTGTTTGGATTTCTCTGTCCTTTTCCCCCCCCCAGGAGGATCTTCTGCTGGCATCATGGGAAACAGTCCCTCAACAATCATATTCTGCCTCCACTGTTTCATCTTTTTGGCTCGGGCTTCCTGCTTCAATTTTGGGTAAAACTTAGTTAACCCTTTATCCATTCGGGGCTTGTCCCTCTCAAAAGCCTCAATCTCCCATTCCTCTAGTGCTTCGTACTGCGTTAATCTAGGTCTGGGATGTAAATCATTCATTCGGGTTCTTAGATTAAATAGAATCCTGCTGTTAAATGTTCCGTCTAATGGAAACGCCAATACTCCGTCATCTTTCGTGTATTCTGCCCAATTTTCCAACCATACACAGGTATTGTACCCTTTATCGAACATCATGAAAGATGCGGGAGTATTTGGTGGCGGAATGACAACGCCTTCTCTAGTTTTAATCGGCTTATCTTTCTTGAAATAATTCCTTACTTTATTTACAAGGGACAATTTTCTCTTATTTCCGTACATAATGTCGTATCTATTAGTCTTCCACTGATCTCTTCCAAACCCTAGGTATCTTGGATCGGGTCTAGTCTCCGGAGTATACGTGTGCCACATACGATTTCTGCAAGCGGCTTTGTTTACAAGTCACTCCCAATCCGAATGCGTCTTTTATTTTCGTGCGGCCAATAAAATGCACGAGTTCAAATATTCTCGACCAATGGGTGCGCGGCACTTTCGCGAGACAGTTCTCACGCTTCGGCGCTCACCCCTCCTTTACAATACCAGCTCCACTACCAGCCCGCTGCGTCTACCAATCCCAGCGCGGCACAGAGTGACATCAGAGCGGCTTCGCAACTGACTCCCTCCTTCACAAGGTAACGGAAACTTTCTTTCTTTCTAAGGTGCTTAGTGCTTGGTTATTTTACAACAATTACACATTCGCCACCGTGCTCAAGTGTCTAGATAGAAAGACATTTTTCACTGCAAGTAAACTACTTCCATTTACTTTTCACTCACTACGGATAGGTCTTCTCTGCCTACCCTTCACTCTAGCATCGGAGAACCTGTTACTCCCCTAGACTCATCCACTTTACCGGGATATATCCGAGACTAAGGTTTCCCCAGCGAGCCCCTTTGCTTTCACCCAAGCTCCGATGAACCTGCTACTCTTCCGATGTGACCCTAAATAGGTTTATGCCACAATGGGAATTTTACCAATGAACCTCGTTACTACCATTTATTAAAACATGTATTCGGAAAAAACCCTAGTTAGTGCTTCCAGTTCTGCCTAACCTGCACCAACCTTCCTTAGAGCAGGTGACCTCAACACGAATGGATTCTATTCACCACTCGCTATTCAATTCCCCGGGGATTCCCAACAAAACATTTAACAATTACGAACGAATGGGTTAACACATATATCAGTACAATAATAAGAAAAACAGTTTAAAACATTTCATACATTTTCAAAGCAAACATTTCAAGTGAGTGATCAGTTCTCCTGAAGTGCCTGCTCCTATAGCAGCATCAATACTAGCAGCTTCCGACTTAGCTAGACTAACTAGTCCTGCCTAACCTTTAGCTATTCCCTAACCATAACTCTGCTACCAGAAAATTACTGCTAGAGATCGCGGGTCACCCGACCAATAATTTCGCCACTTCCGGCTTCGGGCCCATATATTTCAAATCACCATATACATTGATCGGATGACGTCACAATCTACTACCAATAATTGTGGGATTCCTTTCGATTATTCCTAGTGTACCCGACTTACCATCCACCGTTACGGGTACCTATGACCACCATGGATCAGGGAGCTAGCTGTAAAAGGAAAGGCAGCAAAATAATATTTCTTCAAATAAATGACTTTACTTCTCATAAAATGACCACGGACAACTAGAAGTTTTATAAAGTTTTATCTAAAGTTCAATCAGTGTGGAAATCCAACTTACATTGAGCAGATAGTCAGTAAGCAAGATAACAAAACATTTTGGATTCAAGAGAAATGCGACTGGGAACCTGCTAAGCTAGTAAACTAATCACGTAAGAGTGGACATGGGTGATGAAGAAATAACTAGGGCAAGTATCATTTATGCTAGGGAATGGGAAAACTTTAGAAATCTAAACAGTTCGGTTAACGTGAAAAATAGGACACGCTATAACTTCAGAAAATCTCTTCATTCAGTTTAGTGAGAAAATGTATAGAACATATCAAACAAGTTATAAACTGCAAATGGGAAAAATAATTTGTAAAAGGAAGGGTAACATAGGAACACGCTATGAAATTCAAATGCAAAATAATTTCATCAGAGACAATGGTTGCGGAAAGCATGGAAAACTTATCATATGCAAAGATATGTCTTTATTGAAGCAAAGACAGAAAAATAGAAAGGTGCAGTTTCAAGATTTCAGAGCGATATTTACCTAGACTGGTGTGAAAAACCAAACCCTGGCCACGGGTCAGTTAAGGACAGGAAACCCTCAAGGAAGGATACCCCTCAATGGACAGCAGGTGCAGAATGGACACCCAGGACAGGACAGGAAACCCTCAGATTAGGATCAGGACAGGACCACCAGGACACGACCAGCACCCGCCGTTCGGAAGCAACGCCTGCGCTCCACCCTCTCTGCAGCTATCGATCAGAACCCCGATTGGGTTAGCGAACTCCCAGCAAAGTGCTCCGCCAGCACTTTTAAGGTTTAGTAAAACCTTAGTCTATGGTCAATTTCGGACAGAGTGCTCCGCAGCGCTCTGTATCTTCAGTTACCTATTGAGTGCGTTGGGTCAGTGACAGGTCAGTTATTCAGACAAGTCGGACAATTTCCCTAGGTGAACCTAGGCTAGATATACTGTTTTGGGACAGGGTACCACCCCCCAATGTTGCAAAGTGTCAGAATCCCCAAATTTTGATTGGTCCTAAGGTAGGATTTGGTTAACACACCAATCAGAACAGACTATTACAAGCCCTACTTAGCATCCTAGGGTGCCGCCTAGCAAGATTGGGGTTCCCACGAGAAGTCGCAGAGAATACAATGGAAAGAATACAATTTGATACAATAGAGTACAATCTAGATGCTCTTGCTGGGTGAAGGTGCACGTTCCCATGCTGGCTCAGGCATCAACCTTCTTTGGCTTGGTTTCAATGCCACCGCACCATCGATTGATTCTGCGCAGAAGTACCCTCCAAGATGGACTCCCCAGCCCCATCACCCCTCAGTGCCGAGGATACATGAAAAGTAAGCGAAAACAAATGAATACATAGAAATAAATGAATGTATTACATGTTATAAGTTCGTACTTTGGTTTCACCATTATAAAAATATACTATGCATTAGTGAATAAGTGCAACGAACAACATCACAGGAGCAGCAGCACAAAGCTTCAGCACGTCTTTGCTATTACGCATGCGCACCTTTTCCCTCTCGAATTCTGACTGCGTCATGTCAGCTGACTATGCCTCACGCATGCGCAGGAACGAAAAGGCAAGCAGCGGCCATTTTAGGGACAAGGATTAATCGTATTAGTAGAACACATAGGCAAGCTTCGCTACCTTTCATGCATATCCAAAATAAAGATATTAATAATAACGTACGTTTGTTATGAGGTTATGACAAGTCGAGGTTCATGAATCGAGCAAGTCGCGATGCGAAATCTTGCTCTATCAGCATCTCCATCATTCTGAAATGCCACCTCACTTGTCGAAATATCGGGAGCCCCTTCCTTGACTGTGAAAACCTTCACTTTTCAATAGGATTTACACCCACGCTCTCCCTATCGGGCATCCAAATCTACCGCCCCCCTGGATCCATAGGCCAATTCTGCAAGTCACTTTCTGAAATGGTCCCCAAACTGTCTAGTCCGCCCTCAAACTTTACCATCCTGGGTGACTTCAATGTCCATTTCGATGATTTAACATCAAAAGTTGCATCTGAGCTGTCCTTGGACCTAGCGGCCTTCCAGCTCACCCAGAAGGTACTACAGGTAACACACTCAAAAGGGCACTTCCTAGACCCCATTTTTTCCAGTCTGGAGGAGCTTTCTTGTCAGACACCGACCCCTATTCCCTGGCCGGATCACCTCCTCATCCCTTTCAGTTGGTCTCCCACCCATGCTACTCTCCCAACTCAGCTTACACAAACTAAGTCCCGCCGCTGGTCAAAACTTCCCCTAGAAAAATTGATACTGTCTTTAGAAAACTCAACCCCCCCCCCCCGACACCAATCCGATTGTGGCTAATGACAGATTTAATAACTGGATTTAGGGTACTGTTGACCAAGTCCTTCCTAAAACAACCACTAAGTTGCCCAAAGGGCCCAACAGAAAGGCCTGGTATACCAGTAAATTCCGAGAATTAAAACAAATCTGTAAAAAAACTGAAAGAGTCTGGGGAAGGGACTTCTCCCTGAACATGAAAAAGGAATACAGGAAGGCTATCAAAACTTACAAGCTCGAAATTAAAAAAGCACATGCCTCTTATTTTGAGGAAAATATATCCTCAGCTGCAAATTCCCCCGTGAAACATTACGAATTGCAAAGAAACTCTCATTGATACTCCCTTAGCCACTGACCAACGCTGCAACAAACTTGCGGAATATTTCTATAACAAGATCCAAACAATCTACGGATCCTTTGCCCTAACAGATAGCCATACTATCTCCTACCCGGAGGATTTACACACAGAAAGCAAGGAACTTTCCCTAAAAACCTTCCCCTTAATGAACCTCGATTCACTCCAGACCACCTCTGCACTTGTTAAAAGCAGGTCGCCCAGAGCTTGAACCAGGTGGGAGAAGCAGTTATCCTGGATCTAATCAACTCATCCATATCCTCAGGGGTGGTGCCCCCTTATGGAAAAAAGCCATGATCAAATCCCTTCTGAAAAAGCCCAGCCTGGTCCCAGACTGCATGGCCAACTACCGTCCTATTTCACTCCTCCCAGGAATTAGCAAAAAACTGGAGAAACACGTCAATTCCACGCTCTCTGCCCACTTGGAATCTAATAATCTTCTTCACCCTTCTCTAACTGGCTTCTGCCCCAGCAAAGGCACAGAAACGGCTTTATTTACTGTTATGGAAGAATGCAGAAAGATTCTCGATGCAGGAGGCTCCTCTGCCGGGATTTTATTAGATCTTAGCGCGGCTTTTGATACGGTAAATCACTGCATCCTGGTCGATCCCCTTAGAAATCTGGGTGTGTCTGGAACAGCCATAACCTAGCTGTAATCCTTCCTGGAGGGGAAATGCTTCCAGGTATTCGAGGGTGAGGCCACCTCTAAACCCTGGCCCCTCCACGGCGGAGTTCTTCAGGGATCTTCCCTGAGTCCCACATTTTTTAATCCCTACATTATCCGTCCCTATGGAGTGAACATCGTGACATATGCCGATGACACCCAGTTGGTGGTTGCACTTAACCACTCAGACATGGCCTCCACCTGCCTCTGCATCTGCCTTGAAGAAGTAGCCAAGTGGATGAAACACTCCTACCTAAAACTAAATGGCGATAAAACCGAGCTTATGCTCTTCGGCAATCCCTCATTTTTCAGAGCAGAGACGATGTGGCCATCCTCAATGGGCCTGGCACCCGTCTCCAAGCCAGAGATAAAAAGCATGGGCTTCTGGCTGGACTCAGACCTCAGCCTTAAAGTCCAGGCCTGATAGGTGGTGGCCTCTTGCTTTGGCTAGATCAGGACGCTTGGCAAAGTGCTTCGCTCCCCTTTCAGGCAAAAAAGCTCATTGTCCAAGGGCTTATTCTGTCATGCCTGGACTACGGCAATGCACTATATCTTGGTGCCCCGAGTTTGGTCCTTGCCAACCTTCAAATAGTACAGAACTGCGTGGCAAGGATCCTCATGGGGATTCAGAATCGGCAATCTTCCACATCCGACATGAACGATCTCCACTGGCTCCCCATCTGAGAGAGAGTCCACTTTAAGGCCCTGTGCATTACTCACAAGCTGATAGGATGTCAAGCCCTATAGAGCTAATAGGCAACTATGCTCAGACGAGCAACATCTGGTGGTAGTCCCCAGAATTAAGAGAGTCAGAAGTGGTAGCCGGTTATTCTCATACAATGCCGCCAAACTTTGGAACTCCCTCTCTCTTCAGCTACAAACAGGATCTAATCACCTGGCCTTCCGCAAGTTGCTGAAAACATGGTTCTTTCCATAAAGCTTCAGTTACTCTCCAGCGCTGGGATGCCCACGGATAGCCATGCCCTCTATAAATGATGCTTCATTCATTCAAATCTTCTTTTAAAGCCAAATCTAGCAGAATTGCTCACCCAGTTAGAGGGAAGAGTCAGGATGTATCCAACCTGACTGGCTAGATAACTTTTGGGGTGTCATGATGAAACAATTTCAAGGATTGATATGTCAAGTATTCACCCCACCATGGAGAAAAATAACTGCGCTTGAAAACTCAGGTGAACTTTATTTTTAAAACTAGTCGACACCAAGAGTGCCTCCAGCCAAAAGCTACAATTATAGATTTAGAACCAACCACAGAAGTTTGTGTGCCCAGAACTTTGAAATCCTCAAACCTAGGAAGTGACCCAGGCATGCCCGTGGGGCCACAGAATGCCGGGGGTGTGGGTTTGAAGTGCAACAACATTCTAGTAAATATTAACCATCAAGAACCTCAAGGCTCCACAAGGAAGAAGTATACAGTGGTTGATACACTCCCTGAAGAAACCATGAACCGTCTGACAATTGATTTGCCCCCAGAGGCTATCCCTTACGTGGCTATGTTAACTTGGGTTCCAAGTCCAAGGGATGGACAGAAGGAAACACACATGGAACTGAGTAATAAGTGTCTTAATTGGATGAGGAAATTTTTAAACTTTCCACGATGGCTAGTAACAAATTTCTCACATGTCGAGTGGGGTGGCTCGGGAAGGAAGCAAAGGAGATAGTGCAACTATTAATTTTAGAGAACCTGCAGTTGTTTACAAATTGCTATCGAACAGTGGCCTTGAACATACAGGGGGTTCTGGGGTGATCCTACTATCTCTGGGTTATATTTAAAAGCCCCCCCTGGGATTTCAACAGAGGAACTTTCAAGGCTTTAAAAACCCTTTTCTATCATATCCCTCCTTGACTAATGTTAAACATTCTCAGCTAGGTGACTTGTATAATGTCCCAGTGTATAACAAGTTCAGTCCTTTGGATCATGGTGAATGACTCAAGCTAGACAGTAGACTCAACTATCATATGGTAAACCTGGAATTTAACAGGGTAGCAGATGGGAACAACGTACCTGAATGTTCTACTGGTTTTAATCTTTCTGGTAAAACAAGTCCAGGACATCCAGTGTTTTCACAGTGTCGAGAGACCCCAGTACTAATGAGAGCCCCTATAGACCTGGACACTGGGGCAAGGGGGTGCTCTGACACATCCCTGAGGGTTAGGGCACCCTCCCAGAGCCAATTCTGCTGATCTTAACTTGCTTAAATCTCTAACAGTTGACAAGACATTAGATCCATTAGGCAGGAGTAATATTGTGAAACTTGGGTGTGTGGAGGCCTGCAGATATGCATAAATCACAAGAAACTGAAGAAAATTAAGGTTAGCTTCATTGAACCTTTCAGGCTTGGGCTCTAAGTTGGGGAATAAAGACTGGGGATCATATATTGACATCTTTGATATTTATTTGTCTTTATCAAGAAATGTGGCAAAGCTGGGAAATTAGTCAATCCGACTTGGCCACATATGGTGTCAACACCAGGTCCCACGAACAGGGAAGGCCCTCAGGGGTCTTATGACATGTATTGGGACCCTCTGGGTTGCGCAGTGTTGGGGTCAGAAATAGTAACCGAAGACATGTTATGTGTAACCATCAAATGTCCATATGGTACCCCAGCCAGCCTTTATAACATCTATTTAAAACCATCTGCCATAAGTCAGGAATCTCCCACCATTGATGGGCTAGCTACTCATATAGCAGGACTTCATCCCAATACTCTAAAAAATATTAGGAGGTGATTTTAATTGCCAGTTTGAACCTCAAGATTTGGTTAATCACTTTTCCATGTTTGAAGAAGACAGAAATTGGTCAATTCCTGCTCTTACTATCACCCCAATCAAGAAGTAGTCTACCCTGGCGAGACAACTAAATGCTCTATCCCTGAATAGTAGTATCCCATCATGTAATGGAATAACAAAATCAGATATATAGGGGAAGAAAGCCTATAATAGGATAGGAAGTACCAGTCTAGTTGACTACATCCTTGTAGATGTTGAATAATAGCGATTTCTAGTGAACATGGCTGTGGTACCTTGGCAGGACAGCGACCACAACGCACTTGAGATGGACCTGGAGCTTCCCACTATCCAAACCCAATTAGCTCTTCCTCCACTACTGGATGGTAGGTGTAAGCTTACACATAATAAACATAGAATTCATTGGCACACAGTGGCAAGGTCAGAGAAGGCATTAAGGGGCATATTATCAAGGGGGTTTATCTCCGCTTTTTTGGCTTTAAAAGCCAAGAAAGCGGAGATAAAATTATCTCCCTATTACCTAGCTGTCGCCAACACCAGTTAGCGACAGCTAGTAGGAGATAGCGACCATCTTGGGCCCCACTTTGCATGTCAGTGATATTTATCACTAATGACATGCAAAGTGGGCGTGCCAAGATGTTAGCGACTGGAAACAGTCGCTAACGTCGCTATCTCCAAAAGCTAACACCTGCCCTGAGCAGTTCTTAGCCATGTTATCCAATGGGAGGTGGATAATATGGCTAAGAGCATTAGCTCGGTAATGCATGAATATCGCTGACTTTTCAGCGATATTCATGCATTGCGGCCGTTTTTTATCGCATTTGCGATAAACCTTGGTAATACCAAGGTTTATCTGCGATAAAAATCGCCGCAGCTCAGCGGTAAAACTTTGTCTCTAACCAAGCAATAGCGATAATTATTGCTATTGCTTGGTAATATGCCCCTAAGATCTATATATAATAAGGCTGGACCAGCACTGGAGAAACTTTGCAGCCTTGTGTCAAACCTGGAGTCAGTTCTACTAAAGGTAGGAGATGTACATAATTCCTTTTAAATAGCCTAAATTTTTTTTTCCGGAGAAGCTAGTAGCCAAGCGCCAAGTAGTGTACCATCCTGGTTCTACCAACAATGTAGTTTAGCCAAAAGTGGTCTGATCAACACCATCAAGAGTAAGAGGAGAGGAGAGATCCAAGAAAAAAGAGCTGCATTTAAAACTGCACTTGTAATGAAAAAAAAAGGGATTTGGATAGCAAAAATTGGGGACTCCTAGCAGCTGCGAAGGAAGATAATCAAACCCTGTTATGGAATTTAATTGCCACTGGTAACAGGGAAGGAAAATCTGAAAATGATAATAATGGTGCCACAGAGGCCTGGATAGTACACTTTACTAATCTATTCCAAAAAAGGCCTGGTGAGGATGTACCATCCGAACTATTAGTAATGCCTTTGTGTATTGAATCAGAGAGAGACCTAGGAGAATTTCCCAACATATCATGTGTAGAAGTTGAAGGGGGCAACAAGAAAGGTTTGGGTCCTGTCTCTGACCGGCTTGGACCTCAACTATCTACCAAAACAGAACAAATAGCCAGTCAGGTTTACTTTTATTATGATTTGGAAAACACCCAGCCTATAAGTACTGAGTGTTCCACACATTTGGTTGAAAAAGTTTTTATTTTATTTTATTCAAATTTTTCATTGACTTCTTTGCATGTCCTCAAAGGCACACTGATCAAAACAATCAAGTATACATTCAAAAAATAATGTGCGCAATATATACAGGTGTTGGATCTGTACACAATCAATATTCAAAATTCAGAAACACCAAACAAAAGAAAATATATATATACACAAATAAATTGATACATAAGAAACATTTAACGCAAGCACCAGTCCTTCAAATTATATACCAGAAGACAGGCGGACAAAGGGATTCAAGGATACTGCCTGCCTGTCTAAATATGCCTGTGATTGGGTGTTTTGAGGATTGAACAACAAGGGGAAAGAGTGGTATTATTTAGTCCCTAGTTGCACCCTTCTTCCTTATCACAGGCTGGGGGTCAACGCGTTTCGAACCACTGACGGTTTGTGGGTTCTCCTCAGGACAGGGACTGGATGAATCCATTGCTGCAGGTAGCACGCAGGGGCTACAAGGGTGGTGGGCAGCCACACGTAGTGTGGAATTTCTGAACTTGAGAGCGAGTGAGGTACATGTTGAAGATTCAAGCGCCCGGTAATTAGTCCGGAGATCCGAGTCGGGCACTGGTTTCTTTCGGTTTGAAATCTTGCCGTGGGCCAGCTGGAGTGATTCAAAGGGGACCCCTTTAAATCACTCCAGCTGGCCCATGGCGTTACACACTACACGCCACACGCCGGAAGCCGGGGAACGAATGCAGTTCAGTTACCGCAAGTGGTTCGAAACGCGTTGACCCCCAGCCTGTGATAAGGAGGAAGGGTGCAACTAGGGACTAAATAATACCACTCTTTCCCCTTGTTGTTCAATCCTCAAAACACCCAATCACAGGCATATTTAGACAGGCAGGCAGTATCCTTGAATCCCTTTGTCCGCCTGTCTTCTGGTATATAATTTGAAGGACTGGTGCTTGTGTTAAATGTTTCTTATGTATCAATTTATTTGTGTATATATATATTTTCTTTTGTTTGGTGTTTCTGAATTTTGAGTATTGATAGTGTACAGATCCAACACCTGTATATATTGCGCACATTATTTTTTGAATGTATACTTGATTGTTTTGATCAGTGTGCCTTTGCGGACATGCAAAGAAGTCAATGAAAAATTTGAATAAAATAAAATAAAAACTTTTTCAAACAAATGTGTGGAACACTCAGTACTTATAGGCTGGGTGTTTTCTAAATCATAATAAAAGTAAACCTGACTGGCTATTTGTTCTGTTTTGGTAGATAGAAGTTGAAGGGGCCATTACAAAGATAGTGCCACGTAAACCCCCTGGTATCGACAAGATTCCTGAAGATCTGTTATTAGCAGCAATTGATGTTTGGACACCTTATTTTGAAAATGTTTTTTAATGCCATTTTAAATGGACTAAGTATCCCTAAAACGTGGGCAGGGGCCAAGATTCTTCCAATACATAAGAAGGGTTGTCCCCTGGACCCTGCTAACTATAGTCCTAGTAGCCGAATAGATACTACACAAAAACATTTTAGTAAGATCATACTCCAGCATTGGCTTGATGAGAATGACATACTGTGCCCTCTTCAAGTGGGCGTTCGATCAAATACTTCCACCGTTGACCAGGTATGTAGACTGCAGGTGATATTCTGGAAGACCATCAGTATAGAGCTGGGAAGGCTATATGCCATTTTTGTTGCCCTCAGAGCAGCTTTCAACCTGGTTCCTAGAACTCTATTGTGGAAAGGTTTTGCTGAATAGGGTATCCCTGCTTACGTATGCCATATAAATGAGAGATTACACCAGAATAACTATACAGGATGGGTGAAGTAACTCAACCCTTTCCTATCAAGCGAGGAGTAAGATAAGGCTGTGTTTTTGACCCCACCCTTTTTATTCTGTTCTTAAATGATTTAGTTGCTTTTTTAAATAGTTGCGACAATGATGCCCCTAGACTAGCAGGCTTGAGGGTCGCAGCTCTTATTTTTGCAGATGGTACTCTTTTATTTTCTAAGTAATCTATGTGACTTCAGAATATTCTTGACCATTTTAACAAGCCCTGTGTTTCGAGGGATTTGGAAATTAGCATAAACAGAACTAAATACAGGGTTTTCAATCCATTTAAAAAAAAAAATTATTTAAAGAGTTTTATATAGCGCTGGCTAGACACGGAGGTATCAGAGCGCTTTACATGAGAATCAACAATGTAACAGAAAAAGTTCAACAATTACACAATAAATCCAAAAGAATAGGCAGTACAATTAGGAGAGGAGAGAAAGGAGAGAGAAAAGTAGTGGAGGGGCAGGGGAGGTGAGAAAGGGAGGCTAAGGGAAAAGACAATACGGAGAGACGAAAAGAAGTCTGTCTAAAGACCGACTGGGTAGGTAATTACCAAGGAGGGAATCCACGGCCCATCTCCCCTATAGCTAAACCAGGTAGCTCCATCGGGCATCAGACAAAAAAGTTCAGTCTCAATACATTGAGAGAGGGGAGAAGGAGAGACATAAATAGAGGGAGGATGCGGGAGGAGACGACAGGAGGGACAAAAGGAAGTGCAACAATGTGGTTCAACAATATAACAGAAAAAGATCAACAATTACACATTACATCCAACAATCAACAATACATTAGGAGAGGAGAGAAAGGAGAGAGAAAAGAAGTGGGTGGTAGGGGAGGTGAGAAGGTGAGGATAAGGGAAAAGACAACCGTAGAGACGAAAGGAAGTCTGTCTAAAGACCGACTGGGTAGGTGATGACCAAGGATGGAATCCATGGCCCATCTCCCTTATAGCTAAACTAGGTAGCTCCATCGGGCATCAGACAAAGTAGTTATATCTCTAGTGTCGAGGGAAGAGGTTCACCGAAAAACAGGGTGGGAGGGAGATACGGCAGAAAGACGAATGAAAGTCTGCCCAAAGTCCGGCTGGGTAGGTGACGGTCGAGGGGGATGTCCCAAAACCCATCTCCTCTATAGCTATCAGGTAGCTCCGACAAGCTTTGGCCAAATAGCTAGGTCTCAATGAGAAACAATTGAATAATACGGAGGGCAAAATAAATGGAGCGTAGAGGGGAGGGGAACAGAGAAGGTGAGAAAGGGAGGATGGGGGAAGAGACAACAAGGAGAGACGAAATGAAATCTGTCTAAAGACCAACTGGGTAGGGGACGACCAAGGAGGGAATCCACTACCCAACTCCCCTATAGCTAAACCAGGTAGCTCCATCGGGCGTCAGACAAAATAGTTCAGTCTCAAAACATTGAGAAAGGAGAGGAGGATAGACATAAAAAGAGGGAGGATGCGGGAAGAGGCGACAGGAGAGACGAAAGGAAGTCTGGCTAAAGACCGACTGGGTAGGTGACGTCCAAGGAGGGAATCCCTGACCTGTCTCCCCTATAGCTAAACCAGGTAGCTCCATCGGGCATCAGACAAAATAGCTAGCTCTCAAATGATGCGGGAAATTCACAGGTAAACAGGGTGGGGACTAGGGCAAGAACAGGTTAGGGCAAAGTTCAGTAGCAGGAAAGAGGAGAGGAGTAGAGTGGGGAGGGTAGGGGGTAGGGAGTTTAGTAAAAGTTCCCATGGGTCTGCTGCAAGGCATTCAAAAAGCAGGCGCCATCTTGAGGTTAAAACGCCGGGTGAGAATTACGCCAGAAATCATGTGTTGCTATGACTGGTAGGAACGGCGGCCACAGCGTCAGACGCTCCCGACCATCCGATGTCCGGGGACAAGTAAAATCCAAATAATGTCCGGGGACAAGTAAAGTTTTGCTAATAATTCTGATTAGTGCTAATTTAGAGTTGTGGGGAAAATTGAGTTTTTCTTGTTAACTAGCTTGTTCCCAAAGTTTCCAGGTGTCTGTTTCCGAATTTGAAGGCGCTCAAACCCTACCCCAGATGCTGTTCCCCTTGAATAAATATACCTTTTTGACTATTTGGGGATCACCCTAGACGAAAGCTGGACTGGGCACATCACATTGCAAAAATAAGGTTAAAACTGGAGCAACAAATTGAGGGGCTGTTGAAGCTACATAAGGGGTTCCACCATAGATTTGTATCACCAGTCCTCCAGTTGTTTACTCACCAGGCACTTGCGGCTGCCCTCTATGCTGCAGAGATATGGGGGCACAAAAATCCCTGGCAATGGCAGAAAAATTGTTTATGAGGCAGCTTCTGTGTCTACCAACCAACACTCTTTTAGTACCGCTGAAGTTAGATCTGGGCCTTAGGCCGATTTCTGATAAGTTTGAACTTCGCTCACTAATCTTCTGGATACACCTATGGGCTACTCCCGAACTCCGTCTCCATCGAAGTGGGCTAGAGGAAATACTTAGACATCCGATTACAAAAAAATTCCCTTGGATTAAATTTGTCAAAGACTTCCTTATGGGGATAGGCTTGGCCAATCTTTGCAATGATCCTGTGGGTTGTTGTACTTTAAATACAGCAAAGGCGTTAAAAAGTCAATCTGAAATGTATAAATGTAATAACTTTTTAAAGCAAGCACAAGGCGCTTTATCTTCTTCGTTTTTAGTGGTCAAGGGCTATTACCAGTTTGAAAACATTTGCGATGCTATAGAACCGAATTTTGCCCAAAAATTGTACGTCCAGTTCAGACATGGAAACCTACTGTTACATGGTTTTACATCAAAATGGTCAGGATTATCAAACAATAATGTCCAGGGGTGCCTATATGTGGTTATTTTTATGCCCAGCTTGTAGAGGGACAGGAGCGAAATGGCTGATTCCTATTCGTAAAAAACGTGGTACATAAGGAATGAGGAAGCCTATAGGATCCTTTGTATGATACAACTTCATATCTGATATTCGCTGTATCAAGATATTTGTTTCACGTTTGCCTAATAAGGAACAGAAAGGCTGTTGAAATTAGGCAAAATGGCTCCAATATTGTGATCCCTGGTTATATCTTATTTGAGAATCAAGAAAACGACTCCTTCCGTCTGTAGATTTTGCATTTAAATTAGCCTGATGTTTGTTTTATTTTTACATTTTAATTCATGATAGCCAATGTATATTGTACTGTGCATCACTTTTATGGTATTTTACTGGAAAAAAGTATGGATCAGCTATTGAGCAACAAGAGTGCTAACACTTATGACAAAAGTGTGGCACACCTGAACATCAGCTTAATGGAATCAAAGCAGTAAAACTGAAAGCATTTCCTCCTACAAAGGATACTGCAGCAAATAATAAAAGGAGGCATTTCTGTTTGTCATACAAATTATGGTTAGTGCTTTAGAAAGCAAATATGACATCAGTTTTGCTATGATGTCTCAAATTATTGTGTTTTTATCAAGGAGCCTAAATCGATATTTCTATTTTATGCCCTTGTTCGGTTATAATCAATAATATCCCTATAACGGCATGGTAATCATATCCATAGTCGTAGCACATGCTGTCACATTAAGCAAGGCTACTTCCCCGGACTCCTAGAAAGCACAACGAGTTCTCTAAACAAACCAAACCTCCAGCAACCTGGGAAATCCCTCTTGCTTTTGTTTTGATTTCGTCCTAGAACTCCTGTGAAGCACTGTAAGAACGGCCAGTTCTTAATGACTTCTTTATTGACGTCTTATGTCCAACCTTACGTCAAATCCGGCACCTTTGAGGTATAAATATACCAACGTTGCCTTAAGCAAATACACGGTGGTGGTTTTGGAGCAGAGCAGCTATCTACTTGCCCGAGAGCCCAGCTGATGCGAGAGCCCACGGACGCTGCCCCTCCCTTTTGACGCACTGAGAGAGACGCTGTCTTTTCTCCTGCCGAGAAATCCAGCTCCGCTGTTTCCAGATACCTTCGCGGGTTACTGGCATATCGAGTCCTGAGAGAGAGATACAAGACCTCCTGCTTTCTATTACCCAGGTACGGAGCTGACTAAACCCTTAAAGAGAATTCTTGAGTCAGATTCTTGGCAAAACCAACTTAACTTAAACTGCTACTTACTTACTCCTTCCCACGTATTAGGCTTAGGTCAGGTACACCGGGGTAGGCGTATTTAGAAGCACCAGTTGAGTACGTTATTCAATGTATATATGTATGTATATATTTTATCTATTTTAAAGTATCATATGGCTAAGAAACCATATCAATGCTTTTACAGTATTATTTTATAATCCTCCTTTTACTGTACGCACTTTACTTTACTATGAGCAATTGTGGCAATTCATTTCTCTTGCATGAGAAAGAAGACTGCTGAATAAATTACACCTTTTATTGAAAACGCCCGTCTCTTTTCTCCGCACTCTGGTGAAAGTAAGCACGCACATTTGACTGAGTGAAATAGCTGTCTATTGTTTTCACACAACTCTAGAGATACACTCTTATTCTGAGGGAGCAAAGTTGTCATGTTTTATGGTTGTCAGAAGCTAATCCCTTCTTGTCTATCCAGGGAGGTTAAACTCCTCCTCGTTTATTCGAGAAAGTTTCTAGTGACCTCTGAGCTAGCTGGCAAACCTTAAGTCTAATATAGTCAGTAGAGACCTAGTCGACCTCAGTCCTTCGTCTACACTGCTGAATATATTATTCCAATGCGCAGATCCTATTGGGAATATAGGAACTACACTACATGGCGCCCAACGTTTGGTAAGGCGATAAATCTAACGCAAGACGTTAGAGTAACTCAGTCGTGCTTTTTCACACAGACCCTTTTTTCCCGTAAATACTCCAAAAGACGTCTGGAGTGGGTAAAAGGTTAAAATCCGCCAGAACATAGTAGGAAGAGATTTCTATGTATAAGTTTTTGGTTTAGTCAACGTTGAAGGATACAGTGTTCCAAAAATATTGTGCACCTAATCTTTGTTTCCTTGAAACTTGATCTGCAACAAAAAGCTTTCTGCCAGTAAAATGGGGGAAAGTGAAGACGAAAGGGAGGCAGCTAGAATAGCAGCTCGACTCCTAGAGGATGACACAAGTCTCCTACAGAATGACCCGAATGCTATACTCATTCCGGTCAACATAAGAAAAACTATAACTCTTAAACTTATAGAAAATGGACTAACACCGAGAGGTGGTATAGTCGTATTCGTAATTGAGGCCCATGAATATTGGCAGACAGAGGTATTCTATTCATGGATAATCTTTCCAGCAGCAAACGCTGTCACACACGAATTCCACTATTACAAAATAGAGGAACCTCCGGATGAATACACTCCATTGGAGGAGGTTGAAATCCCATTAAAATACCAAGAGCACCTGCTCTGGTTTAAAGGCGCCCTAAAACATAATAATCACATCACCAGGCTCGGTCCACTAGGTAGACCAGGAGCAACGTGGCCGGTTCTAGCCAGCTACACACCACATCCTGACATTGATAAAATGCCAAGCGAAGAACTCTTAGTTAAAATAAAAGAATTAACAAAGGCATATAGAGAGTTGGTTCAATTGGCAACGGAGGATATACTTTACCTCCAGAAATTGAAAGAGACAGATATAGCAGACCAACCTATTGAACTTGCCAGAATCATAGAAGAATCCTATGAAGGACTAGGAAGAGATAGTTTGGGTGGGAAACCAGTAAAACCCCAACTAACTGAAAATCCTGAAAAAATATTTATTAAAAATAATCTAAACACTCCAAAAAAGAGCTGGGATGGAAATAAGCAATCCACTCCCAAAGAAAAAAGATTCCAGTCCAGAGGAAGGTCTCCTCGGCGGAGAGAAAGATCTCCGGACCAAGGACACAAGTATCCCCAGAGTGAGCCCTCTGAGAAAAGATACAACCTTAGAAATAGGGATAATCTAAAGAAACCTGATAGATATCAAGATATTGATACACGTCCCTCTCGATCTTTTCAGACTTCCTCGCAGAAATCGGAAAGAAGAGGACGGTCAGAACACAGGGAAGAGCACGTCAAGTCCAAAGACAAGGAACCTGCTCATCAAAGTAAAAAATTACAATTTCCAAGAAAGAAGGTAGCCAGTATTAAAATAATCAAACATGCCGAGGATATGAGCACACAACTGAAAAACGGAGAGTGGGCCCAGACAATGCTAGACAGCGCAGCAGAAGTGACAATAGCTCGCAATATCCTGATGAATCATCTGGAGGCAGTGGACACGAATGAATACATTCAGGTGGAAACTGCGGATACCAGAGTTAGCAAACCTCATAAAATATACGAAATAGCATTACGTATAGAGGGAGATAAGACTAGGAAAGTAAGGGGTCTATTTGGGATAACCTTTCCAAAGGCTATGACATCCTTTCAGCTGAGAAAGACTGGCCACCAGAGTGCCCTCATGGCAAAGAAATGATTATGCCTGCCTTCTCAAATCATATTTCAATTCATAAAAAATATACATATGCAAGAAAATGGGCAGTAGCCCAAGCTCCTGCATTATATAAAAATCATGTTGGATGGGATGAGGACTCTCCTCCTCACAAAATCCAGTTAAAATGTCAACCAACTGCACAAAGACAGTGCCCAATTAAGCAAGAAGCTAAAAAACAAGTCAGGGAGATGTAAATGTAAATGTAAATGTAAATGTAGTATACTTGTAAAGCGCACAGCTGCCCCAGCAACGGGGCGTCCCGGCGCTGTATAACTCTGGGGAACCCGTCCTGGCTTTCCCTGTGGGATGGTCCCTTGCTGGGAGTCCCCAAGGTGGAGCCAGGCATCCCCGGAATTGGTGGGGCCGTTGTGGAGATTAGGCAAGCTAATGCCCAGAGTTGCCGAGTGGAAACCCTGATTAGAGTAAGCACCAAAGCGAGAATTATCGAGTCCACTGACCAAGGTCCACGACCCTGCCGCGTCGGGAATTGAACCCTGGTCCCGGACTGACTTCTGCTCTCAGGCCTGCCGCCTCTAACCAGTGAGCCACACTACTGGTCAACTTGAATACCAGGGGGTGATTGAAACATGCACCTCACAAATGAACAATCCTTTGTTTCCTGTCTCCAAACCAGACGATTCATATCGTCTAGTTTTGGACTACAGACACCTTAACTCATATTGCAAGACATTTGCAGTACAAAACTCACACAGTGCAGCACTGATGAATAACATCGTGCGCAAAAAATACAAAACAACATTAGACATCTCTAATCGATTCTTTTGTCAAAACATTGCACCTGAAAGCAGGTATTTGACCGCTTTCTCAATAATGGGGTCGAAGGGAAATTTCTGTCGACTCCCACAGGGATTCAAGAATAGCCCAGGATTATTCTCAGCAAGGGTAACAAATATATGATGATGATGCATTATCATATGTCGATGACATCTATCTGACAGATGATGACCTGGATACTCACTTGAAAAGAGTGAACACCATAAATCTTGGTTTCGCAGCAGAGGGTTACAAATTCAACTTTAAAAAGTCAGGAATTGCCCATCTAACAGTCCTGTTTTTAGGATATGAATTATCAAGTGAAGGCAAAAGCCTAGCAGACAACTTCTTAGAGAAGTGCGCTGTACTCCAAGCACCAAAAACGCTGAAGAACTTACAATCAATACTAGGTTTCCTGAATTTCGGAAGAACTTACATTCTAAATTATGCAGAGAGGGTTGAACCTCTCTATGAATTAATAAAACCTGATTTTAAACCAATCAATTGGACTCAAAAACACACAGAAATTTTGAGATCATTGCAAACAGACATGTTAGCTAAAACAAAATTGCAAACTCGCGATAACACACGCAACCTTGTAATCCGAGTCATCCCAGGAAGATACGGATTCACGTACCTGACCTCTAATGAGGGAGAAAAGGTACCAATAGCATACAAATCACATTTGTACACAGAAGCTGAAAAAACATTCAGTCTTACGGAAAACATTGTAAATGCGGTTCAAACACCTGTAGCAATAGAAAGAGCCCAAGCCCAAGGCAGACAGATAACTGTTTTTACAGCAGAATCAGCCTTTGAGGCATTAACAAGCCCACGCAATTTAACTACCGTGGCATTAGATCCAAAATGGATACAATGGGAAAATTCTGTTGCTACAGAAAAAGTGAAATACTATTTTGACCCGGAAATGAAAAAACGGAAAGATTTAAAATATGAAAAAGAATATCCTCTGCCAATCGAAATTCTGCCCCTACAACAGTACGCCTGTGTAATATATACAGACGGATCTGCACAACCCTCAGTTTGGGGAAAACAAGCTTATAATGTTACGTGCGAAGTTGTTAAATGCCGGTGGCACGAAGGTAAATTGAGACCACTGGTAACTATGTCTAAATCTGTAAAAGACAATTCAGGTCAACAAACTGAATTATTGGCTTTAAAAATGGCGCTCGATATTGCCGATCGCGAATTCCCAACACTAATAGTGTGCGATTCGCATTACTGCGTCAAATCCTACAATAATGACTTGCAGAACTGGGTTCAAAACGGTTACAAAGATGACACAGGTGCCACAATAAAGCATAAAAAGCTTTGGGAACAAGTAGTTCTTTTACAGAAAGAACTACAAAAGACTCACGTGACACATACACTGAGTCATCAGCGTGGTGGCGTTCATGTTGCAGGGAATTCATTGGCTGACACAGCCACAGCGGAAGCAACTAAACAGGCTTCCGTAGCCACAAAAAAGCGTTCAGAAAAATACATAGACGGGGAAACCATGCTGGCGGTAAAAACGTCTTCAAAAGCGACTGTGCAGCACTACCCGTGAACTATCCACTCAATTATACATACATAATTGATGCAAACTCCGTTCCTTTTGCTCGAATCCCTGGAGTGGGGGATAGAGTAATTCCAAACATGAACAGGAGAGTCTTGTTATTAGCAGACTCACACATGGGTGAGGGTCTAAGACACCAGAAGATCAAGGAATCTCTGGAAGAATTGCAATCAGAATACTGGTGGCCGGGAATGAGCCTGCAACAACACAAATTTGCAATAAGCTGTCCAGACTGCAACAGAGATCGCAGTGGCGAACCGGCCGGAGTATTGCCATGGCTCTTCTAATAGATAACGCAAAGGCTATCTATACACAAAACCCAGCGGGAAAAATGCGTCATATTAACATATAGAGACTAGTTTCACTTAAAAATGTAGACACCAGCGCTCGGCTGACGCCAGAACTGTTATAAAAGATTTGCGAGTCTATATCGGCACATACGCAATTGGCATGCTACATTCTGACCAGGGTCCTGCTTTTAGCTCTCGAGCTTATAAGGAGGCCATGACCAGCATGGGCATTGCATTGCGGTACTCTTGTCCCTTCCATCCTGAGAGAAATGGGATTGTGCAAAGAAAAAACCGAGACATAAAGCAATCTATAACGGCGAGGGTATTAGGTTCGGGTGATGGGTGGGTCCAACATTTAACAAGTGTCCAACGTAGTCTTAATAATCTACCAAGAAATTCTCTAAAAGGTTTCAGGCCGTACGAACTATTGTTCGGTACCAGAATGCATATTCAGGATTTAGCTAGTCAGACTTCAGTGGTAGAAGAAAAATGCTTTGATATCAAAGATCGTTTGGCTATTTCACAGGACTTAAATGAAACATGAAAAGACCTGAGCAACGTAAAGTTAAAACAGCAGCCAACAGCCACTGAAGATAAACCACCTGTCCCAGCAAGGCCTGTCTGGATTCCAAAGATTGGGGATCTGGTCAGAGAGAAGATCGCGGTGAAGAAGGAATTTGGGCCTTCTCACACAAAAGCAGTACCTGTCTTAGAAGTCAGCGGAACAAGATCAGTTGTACTACCGCCCCTTGCTGGTAAAAAGGAGAACCGAGTTGTATCCATCGACCTGGTAAAACCACAATCATGTGGCCAATAATAAGTAGAAGGCCCAGTGGACTCCCAAGAAATAACAGAACACCAAAACTTGCTACAATACAAGAGGTTCAAACTGAGAGACTAATCACATTTGATAAACCTACAGTGAATCAAAAAGGACTATGCAACAAAGCAATGGAACTTATGCCTCTTAAAACCCAAATTGCTACAGTTCGTCAAGAAACACCTGTCTACAACGATGTAGCCTCAGACTATGCCAATGAAACAAAGAAAATTCCAACAGCAAATGAAAATCCGGAAGCGATTCCAACAATTGACAGAACTGCATCTGGCTACTTCATCAATTTCGATGACTTTTCTGAGGATCCAAGCGAGCCTGAAGAAACGCCAACAACAAAAACTTTTAAAGACGAAGTAACTGAACTATTTCATCAACTCAAAGAAACCTATCTGATTTCTCCATGGATTGAATTTTGGATTGTGTTAGGTGTACTTTTCCTCCTGCTTTGGCTCATCATGGTTCTTTGTTTGGGAAAATTCATTGAGGGAAAATACAGTACAATGGACACAGCAAGTCAGAACATCAACTTGGTCCTAAAGCCACACAAGTCATCTCACATCGAGAAAAGAGAACTATCATCAGTGAATGTCACAGCCAATCCAATACCCGGTGGGGTAGCCTGGGATAAAACAGATTACGAAATCTATGGACCGGTCGAGCAGTTGAAACATCCACACCAGGTTAAGGTTTCATTAAGTGACTTTGTAAAACCGAGCACATTCTCTGATGATTGGGACTTTGAAAGTATTAATGATATGATGTCAGATTTAGTAATGTCAGCAAAATTTACAGAACATGATTACTTGCAGGGTTCATCGAATTATGAAGAAATGTACTGCTACAACCACTTTGCACATCACTATTTGCATAAATCTGCTCAGCCTAGAAATGTTTTTATTTTATTAAACAATGGGAACATTGTGCAACTCCGCCGAAAGGTAGTTCGAAAACATTTTACGAGAAATTCCCATACTTCTCAGGGTTTAACACAAGTGAAGCAGGAACGTTTTATTTCAAACTGTTAAATAAGACAGGGGTAAAAACAATGCTGACAAACATTAAATTAATCTATTAGGAAACATTTTATGAAAAAATGACTACATTTGTTTTTGATTTTTGGAAAAATAACATTGAAACGAAAACCATCTGGGGTACGAAAGATTGGCAGGTACAAGGATTAGAAGCATTATTTAGAGCCTGTATGATCCCAGAACAAATTATATTCTTGAATGACACAATTCAACAGACAACCTGTCTAGGCCTAGCCAAAATTAAAGACTTAAACAAACCGTCTATTCCAAAGCCAACACCTGACAGTAATAGCACTACAGATGTTGAGATAGACGTATCCCATATTTTTAACCAAAACAGAACACATCCTGATTGGAACAAATGGTTGATCTGGCCCACAGACACAAATAACTGTCAAGATAGATTCCTGAACAAAATACAGGGGTTCAAATTGACCAAGCCAGACCCTAGATACTCCCAGGGACAACATCCAGGGATAGTTACAACATACAGTGTAGGGAAACTCTGCCTCGAATGGCTACAGAAATCCACACTGGAAGACATTAAGCAACACTTGACTTTACTTAAAGACGGTGCTGACTTGCGTGATTTCACAATGGGACCACGCAAACAGCGTCAAAAATGTTTCATAGCGGCTGGTATATACGCAGCTTACAACGAAGCTTGGAAAGAAACGCAAATTGAAACAGCAGAAAAAATACGGGAAATTGACCGTATTAATTTGGAAAAATCACTTTCTGTTGTGGACAATGGGTTAATGATTCTTTCCTCCAGAATATATTCACTGGACAGTATTGTATCATCTGCTATTGATATAATAGAGCAGGACTTACTAATGTTACAACACGGTCAGTCCCAATTACGTTCTATTGTACAGCTTGGCTGGACGTTGCAAAATCAGCGTTCAGGCTACGTACCATGGCGTTTAATCAACACAACGTCATTATTCTCTATCTTTAACCTTACTGATACACAAATCAGTTTGGCACAAAAAGGAGCAGACTATACAATTCTGAGCATTGAAAAACTTGAGAGATTACCATTGACAATGTCAGAAAGACCTGTCATTGAATGGATAATACACGGGATAATAACAATTCCGATAACGACTTTCCAATTTAAATACTGTCAAGAGTATATACCAGCGGGCCAGTATGAAAGGTTGGGTAAAGGGTACATTAAGTCATCATGGACATTGCTTTATACACACACATGTTATAGTGAAAAGAAACAGAATGTATTTCTTAGTGGTAACAATTGTAAACGATCACTAAGCGGTATACTTCTGTGTCAAGGTATTAACTTACATGGGGCCTGTGAGGGGACTTCAAATAACCTTTCATGTCACCAGCATGGCACACCTGCAACACGAATAGAGCCATTCTTTAGACGGCTTTCTAACGGGAGCTACATTCTAATAGTGGACCACAGCTGTTGTGGCATGGTGCCAGGAAAAGCTTATCTTGTGAGCGTTAGTTCCATGGTCACTTGCTGTATGCAAGTATTGTATCCAAACAGCACTCCAGACACGGAGGCAAAAATTTGGCCTTCTTTGAAAATCTCTTCTATTCGAATTGATGCTTTAAGCAGAATGAAGTCTGTTCTTTTACAGACAACTGTGCCCTTGACGTCATCAAAAGAAACGTATGATCTGCAAGTTGCAAGGACAACGGCAGAGATACATACCCTTTTATCAACAAATTGCCCCCTGCATTTCGCAGAAATACTAAGCCAAATCCTAAATATGTCTGATACCAGTGGTATCCCACATGTATTTAAGACAATTTTTTCGGGACTGTTAACACCCTTCAAAACAGTTCTTGGCATTCTCTCTTTGGCGGCCTACCACTCCTTTTGGGACTCGTAGCAGGAATTTTATTTTTAATACTTCTGCTCCGATATGGCAAGCCAAGTCGCAGACAAGACTCCAGCAACGATGGAAGAAACGATCCTAGCTATACGCTATCGGGACCGCATAACTAAAGTCCTTGGATTAGACGGGCTAAGAGATCTGAATATGATCTGGTTTCTTTCATTTAGACCCATCTGGCAGAATTGCATCTTACCTGTGCTTCGATGTATGCTATGCGGAGAAGAATGCGTGTTGGACGTCTGTCTTACACTACCATCAGCAGTACCATTGGATACAGATACTTTGCTAAGTCCTGTAACGGCTCATGCATCGTGTTGTCCCCAGCGGTTACCCATCCTGATGACGGCATTTGTTGAAACTTCTACACTACGATTAGGTGGTAGTGAAGTACGAGATGAGAGCAACATCACCCAGGTACGACCTTCTGTGAGCATTGCTGATCCTGACATCGACGATAGCAATCATGCTCGAGACTGCTCAGTTGCGGCATTTTCAAACTTGGTCGAACTTTCACCTGAAGCCGTAGACAACTTTTTTGCAAGTCTGTCTGAAATGATGTTCTCCCCTGAACAAAAAGAATAACTTTTAAGCAAACAAGCACACAGCGTTCCCTGAACTCTGAACTCGGGCTTTAGCTTTGATAAACAAAAGCTACTGAAAATATTTGGAACTATTTTTTCCCCTGAAAGCAAAATTATTTTTTTCCAATTCCAAAATATTTACCTTTTTCTGGCACTTTTACTCTGCTTAAAGTACAACTATTCTTAGAGAACAGAGCTTCTATTTTTAGGAACTCTAGAGACAATATATTACCTCAGCCTCTAGCACATTTACAGTAATTATATTTATATGTGATGGAATGGTCTCGACCTTCTTTTCTGTATTAAGAGCCATTTCATGTGTAAATTTCGCAAATCGTTCAGCTAATTATATATATGCATCATTTTAACTGAATGATTACACTGCTTGAAAAGCGTACAGTACCTATATTCATTTTTATGTATTTCGAATACGCCATTTCAAATGCAAAAAATGTATTTTGGGGTGGGTTGGAATACACATGCATCTTTAAATGTTTACTATTGCTTAGTTTTAGTAATGATGGACATTAGATGGTAGAGTGGGTATTGTGTTTTTATCTAGGAGCCTAAATCGATATTTCTTTTTTATGCCCTTGTTCGGTTATAATCAATAATATCCCTATAACGGCATAGTAATCATATCCATATTCAGTCGTAGCACATGCTGTCACATTAAGCAAGGCTCCTTCCCCGGACTCCTAGAAAGCACAACGAGTTCTCTAAACAAACCAAACCTCCAGCAACCTGGGAAATCCCCCTTGCTTTTGTTTTGATTTCGTCCTAGAACTCCTGTGAAGCACTGTAAGAACGGCCAATTCTTAGTGACATCTTTAATGACGTCTTATGTCCAACCTTACTTCAAACCCGGCACCTTTCAGGTATAAATATACCAACGTTGCCTTAAGCAAATACACAGTGGTGGTTTTGGAGCAGAGCAGCTAACTACTTGCCCAAGAGCCCAGCTGATGCGAGAGCCCACGGACGCTGCCCCTCCCTTTTGACGCACTGAGAGAGACGCTGTCTTTTCTCCTGCCGAGAAATCCAGCTCCGCTGTTTCCAGATACCTTCGCGGGTTACTGGGATATCGAGTCCTGAGAGAGAGATACAAGACCTCCTGCTTTCTATTACCCAGGTACGGAGCTGACTAAACCCTTAAAGAGAATTCTTGAGTCAGATTCTTGGCAAAACCAACTTAACTTAAACTGCTACTTACTTACTCCTTCCCACGTATTAGGCTTAGGTCAGGTACACCGGGGTAGGCGTATTTAGAAGCACCAGTTGAGTACGTTATTCAATGTATATATGTATGTATATATTTTATCTATTTTAAAGTATCCTATGGCTAAGAAACCATATCAATGCTTTTACAGTATTATTTTATAATCCTCCTTTTACTGTACGCACTTTACTTTACTATGAGTATTGCAATTGTGGCAATTCATTTCTCTTGCATGAGGAAGAAGACTGCTCAATAAATTACACCTTTTATTGAAAACGCCCTTCTCTCTTTTCTCTGCACTCTGGTGAAACTAAGGACACACATTTGACTGAGTGAAATAGCTGTCTATTATTTTCACACGATTTTTTTTATCTTATTTTGGGCAAATAATATTTTTAAAGAAGCTATAAATAGTTATTAAGAAATGTATGCATAAATACAGCATCCTCTTTCCACATCTGTTTACTTAGCCTACCCATTTTCTCCGACATGTACCAGCTACCTCATTTTACAATAGTAACATTTTGGTAGACAATATATCTATCTATCTATCTATCTATCTATCTATCTATCTATCTATCTATCTATCTATCTATCTATCTATCTATCTATCTATCTATCTATCTATCTATCTATCTATCTATATCGATACATGCGCAGACACATATATATTTCATTATACTTATTCTTTCTATACAAACCAAACCTAAATACACAAACATTACGAATTCTAAAGTTATAGTTATGCCTTCAATTTGTACATCTCCTTTAAATAAATATAATTATATTATTTTCTTTAACTACAAACAAAACTTAAACTACACAATAATACAACATTGAACAATTCTACTTATACCTTTAATTTATAAAGAGAGAGCCCAAACCTTTGAGGCGGGTAATCTCAGGAACCACAGCACCAATCACAACACCCAATAAAGCGTTGGAAAGGGCAGTTGCAGCAGCAGGACATAGGCTATGCAGACGCCCACCATATACATTTAAAAAATAAAAGAACCGTGCCAGCAAAGTAGTCCCTTGTGGGCGTGTCTGCATTGTGCTGTGGGCGTGTGCTGGGGGTGTGACAAACGCTGGGGGCGTGTGGTACGTTCCGCCCTTCATGCCATGTCTCATATCGTGTGCTGTGGGCGTGTGCAGGGAGCGGGATTACGGAAAAAAAAGCAAGCGTTGTGCCCAATATTTCATTGTTTTTTTTCCCAGGTTCTGTACATTCCACCTCTGGGTGTCCACCCTGCTCCATTTAAATACCCCTGCACCCCATAATCATAACCCACCCTTACTCCTTAAAATACCCCAACACCCTTAAACACTAACCCATCTTAACCCTATAAATATACCCTGTACCCCAAAACCCAAACCTATCCCTAAACCCTAAAAATACCCCTGTACTCCAAAACCCAAACCTAGCCCTGAACCCTATAAATATCCCTGTACCTCAAAACCCAAACCTACCCCTGAACCTTAAAATACCCATGTACCCCAAAACCCAAACCTAACCCTGAACCCTTAAAATACCCCTGTACCCCAAAACCCAAACCTACCCCTGAACCCTAAAAAAACCCCTGTACCCCAAAACCCAAACCTAGCCCTGAACCATACAAATAACCCTGTACCCCAAAACACAAACCTACCCCTGAACCCTAAAATACCCCTGTACCCCAAAACCCAAACCTAGCCCTGAACCCTAAAAATACCCCTCTACCCCAGAACCCAAACCTAGCCCTGAACCCTTAAAATACCCCTGTACCTCAAAACCCAAACCTACCCCTGAACCCTAAAAATACCCCTATACCCCAAAACATAAACCTAGCCCTGAACACTAAAAATACCCCTGTACCCCAAAACCCATACCTATCCCTAAAACTACCCCTGTACCCCATAACCCAAAACTATATCTGAACCCTTAAAATACCCAAACACCCCAAAACATATACCTCAGTACCCCAAAACATATACCGCAGTACCCCAAAACATATACCTCTAAACCCATACTTACCTTATGCGAAAATTTAAAAAATATATGCTTTTACCATTCATGCATTTACAACGAATTTCGTTGTAAATGTATGCGTGGTAAAAGCATATAAAATGTAATGCCATGCGTTATAATGGCATTGCGGAGTCATGGTATTTTCGTAATGAAAGTATGCGAAGTGATGGTATGCGGAAAGAAAGTTGCGGAATAAAGGGTGTTTACCCTCCCCGGTAAGTACATTGGTGGCACGGCGGCCCACATCTCCAGCAACATACTCATATTTTTTCACCACCGATTTGAAAAATGGACAGGTCTCTCATTGATGGCCAGCACCGACATACACTTTTAGACACACCTCCCGCCACAAGTTGTAGAATTGCAAACTTTAGAGCTGGGGAGCTAAGTTCAAATCTCGGCATCAGCTCAGCATCCTGTGATTCCAGGCAAATCGCTTTGTCTCCCCGTGCCTACCACAAATGAATGTGTGCTTCTGTAATGTAAATTGTGCTCATGCCATGTTGTTGAGTTCGCGTTATATAATATTGCAAGGAAAAATAAAGTAGGGAAATTCGAGTTCACACACTACTGAACGCGCACTCTTATGTGCATCAGCAGTGCACTGTGAATCGGAGCGTTTCACAGGCCTGTCACAGATAAGAAATGCTATCAAAACGAAATCCTACAAAACAATATATTACTGGCCGGCAGCAATTCATTGCCGGACAACGTCGGGACGGGCTGCTAGTAGAAAGGTAAAGTGGAGTGATGTAGAATGGACTAGCCTAGATACGAGTGGCTAACAGTGGAATAGCATAAAGTGGAGCGACATACTGTAGAATAGATTACAATAGACTAGCATACCCAGAAATATGGTATAGTGGAGTGGAATAGAGTGCAGTGGGGTACAGTTGAGTGCATTTCGAAGAGTGGGGTACAGTGGAGCAGTAAACAATGGAGTTGCGTAAAGTGGACTGGAGTGGAGTGCAGTGGCATAGAGTCGAATAGCATAGAGTTGAGAGACGTAGAGTGTAGTTGCATACAGTGGAATAGTGTAGGGTACAGTGAAATGGCGTAGAGTGGAATGGCATAGAGTGGAGTGGCATAGAGTGGAATAGGGAACAGTAGAGTGTTGTAGAGTGGAGTGGTGTGCATTAGAATAGCATACAGTAGAGTGGCAAAGAGTGAAGTGGTGTAGAATGGAGTGTGGGAGAGAGTCATAGTGTATAGTGGGGAAGGGTAGAGGGCAGCAGCTTACAGCAGAGTGAGGTACAGTGTTACAGTGTACTGGCATACAGAAGAGTGGAGTACAGTGGAGTGGCATAGGGTGGAATAGCGTACAGCAGAGGTGCATTGAGTGGAGTGGCGGCAAGTGGATTTGCATAAAGTGAAGTGGCACACAAGGGAGTGGTGTGGCAAAAAGGGGAGTGACAGAGAGTAGACTAACATATACTGAAATATTGTTCAGTGGAGTAGTGCAGAGTGGAGTGGCATACATTTGAGTGGCGCACACTGGAATGGTGTACACTGCAGTGGCACAGATTGGAATAGTGAAGAGGGGAGTGGCGTAGAGTGCAGTAGAGTACAGTGGAGTAGCATAGAGTGGCTTGGCAAAGAGGTGATTGGTGTATAGTATAGTTGCATACAGTGGAATAGTGTATAGTGGAACACTGCATAGGTGTAGATTGGAATAGGGTACAGTGGAGTGGCATAGAATGCAGTGGTGTACAGTGGAGTGGCATACAGTGGAGTAGGGTAGAGGGGAGTGGAATAGAGTTGAATAGTATAGAGATGAATAGTGTTGAGTATCGTTGCGTACGGAGGACTACTGTATAGTGGAATAACATAGAGTGGAGTGGAGTACAGTGGAGTGTTATAGAGTGTAATGGTAGAGGGTGGAGTGGCATACATTAGAATAGCATACAGTAGAGTGGCAGAGAGTGGAGTGCCATACAATGGATGTTGTAGAGTGTGATAGTATGTAGTGGAGTAGCATAGAGTGCAGTGGTATGAGTGGAGCAGCATACAGTTACGTGAGGTACATTGTAGTGGCATACAGTGGAATAGTGTGGAGTGGTAGAGTAGTAGAGTGGAATGGCATACACATTTGAACAGGGTACAGTGTACGGTGGAGTGGAGTAAAGAAGATTGGCGTAGAGTGGAATGGCATGCAGTGGAATAGCGTACAGTAGTCGAGCATACACTGAAATAGTGTACAGTGGTGTAGCATAGAGTGGACTGGCATACAGTGGAGTGGCAAATATTGGAATAGCATACAGTGGAATGGCTTAGAGTGCATTGATGGAGAGTGGAGTGGTGTAAAGTGGAGTGGTGTAGAGTCAAATAGCATACAGTGGAATAGTGTAGAGTGGAGTGGCATAGACTGGAGTGGCATAGAGTGGAGTAGAATAAAGTGAAGTGACGTGGAGTGGGGTAAGGTAGAGTAGAGTGGCATAGAGTAGAGTGGCTACAAATGAATAGCATGTAGAAAAGTGGATATGAGTGATGTACAGTGAGATAACATAGAGTTGAGTGTTGTACAGTGGACATGCTTACAGTGGAATAGTGTAGAGTGGATTGACCTACTGTGAGTAGCGTACAGTGAAGTGGTGTAGACTGGAGCGTTGTACAGAGGAGCATCATACAGTGAAATACCTCACAGTGGAGTAGTGTACATTACAGTGGCATTGAGTTCAGTGTTGTAGAGTGGACTGTCATACAGTGGAATTGTGTTGAGTGTAGTGACGAAGAGTGGACTGGCATACCATGGAGTGTGGCAGAGTGTAATTGGGTTCAGTGGAGTAGCGTAGAGTGCAGTGGTATAGAGTGGAGCGGCATACTGTGGAGTGAAGTACAGTGTGTGGAATACAGTAGAACAGTGTAGATAGGCGTGTGATAGAGTAGAGTGGCAAACAGTGGAGTAGTGTTCAGTGGAGTTGCATACATTGAGTGGTGTAGAGTGTTTTGGCATATAGAGGAATAATGTACGGTAGATGCTGAAACAGCATACAGTGGAGTGGAGTGGCGTGCAGTGGAGTGGCATTCACTGGAGTGGCGTAGATTGGAATAGCATACAGTGGAGTGGCATAGAGTGCATTGGCTTACATTGGAGTGGTGTACAGTGGAGTTGGTAGAGTCAAATAGTGTACAGTGGGGTGCTTTATAGTAGAAAAGCATATCATTGAGTGGATGTACAGCTGAGTGGCGTAGAGTGGAATAGTGCAAAGTGTAGTAGCATAGTGTGGAGTAACATACAGTGGTGTGGTGTAGGCAGATGTGTCATAGAATGGAGTGCAATATAGTGAAGTGGTGTCGAGTGGGGGTAGAGTAGGGTTGTATAGAGTACAGTGGTGTACAAATGAATGGCATATAATGGATTGGAGTGGCATAGACTGAGATAGCATAGACTGGAGTGTCATACAGTGGAGATGCATACCGTGGAATAGTGTAGAGTAGATCGGTATATAGTGTAGTGGTATACAGTGAAGCTACATGAAGTGTCGTACAGGGAGCAGCATACAGTGGAATACCGTAGCGTGGAGTGGTGTCCAATGCAGTGGGGTAGAGTGGAATGTGGTAGAGTGGAATGTCATACAGTGGAATAGCATTGAGTGGCATAGAGTCGAGTGACATAGAGTCAAGTGGCATACAGTGGAGTGTTGTAGAGTAGACTGGCATAGAGTGGAGTGAGGTACAGTATAGTTGCGTGAAGTCGAATAGCGTAGAGGGTAGTGGTTTAGAGTGATGTAGAGTGGAGTGGCTTACTGTGGGATAGCATACACTGGAGTACTGGAGTGGCTTAGAGTGGACAGGCATACAGCGGAGTGGTGTAGAGTGGAATACCGTAAAGTGGAATGTTTTAGTGTGGAGGGGGTTAAAGTGAGATGGGTTAGACTGTTATGATGTACAGTGTAATAGTAATAGGGTACTGAGGCGTGTCGTAGAATAGAGTGAGGTAGAGTAGAGTGGCATACAGTGGAATAGCATTGAGTGTTGTGGTGTAGAGAGGAGTGGTATAGAGTGGAGTGGCATACAGTGGAGAATAGCATACAGTACAGTGATTTAGAGTGGAATAAGGTAGAATTTAGTGGCATACAGTTTAGTGACATATAGTGGAGTTGCATACACTGGACTAGTGTAGAGAAGAGTGGTGTCGAATGAAGTGTCATACAGTGTAAATAGTGTAGACTGTATTAGGGTACAGTGTACTGACGTAGAGTGAGATGCTGTAGACTGAAGTGGCATAGAAAGGAGTGTTGTGCAGTGTAATAGTGTACACTGGATTGTCATAGATTGGAGTGGCATATAGTGCATTGAGGTACAGTGGAGTGCTGTACAGTGGAATAGCGTTCAGTGCAGTGGTGTACACTGAAGTGGTGAACAGTGGAGTGGAGTGGCCAAAAGTAGAATAGCATAAATTGGAGTGCCATAGAGTGAAATTGTGTAGAGTGGGGGGGGGAATAGAGTGTAATAATGTATAGAAGAGTGGTGTAGAGTGGCGTGGCATACAGTACTTTAGTGTACGTGGCTTTAACGGAAGCAGTGTGTGCTTCTGAAGAGAAGCATATGGAGCTTCGAATGCGTCAGGCAAATCCACTACGGAGCGGCTCCTACAAGCTTTCCCCGTCCCTACCTACACATAAACCAAGCTGCTGGTCGAGTGCTACTTAAAGGTGGACAACTTTTGGAGCAGTATATATAATGAGACTGACGAAGGCTGCTGTGACAGCCGAAAACGCGTTCTCTCTGTGCTATTGGGTCGGAGGAGGCTCAATGAAATAAATGCCTTTTAACCCAGCACTCTTCGCGTGTGTGCCCTTTTCTGTGAGGAGTAGGGTTGGATTATATTTATATATATATATATTCACTGAAAAAACCATAGGTTATAGACCATATATAGTTAGGAATTAGCATTTAGAAAACCTTATTTTACTCACACAAAACCATTGAAATTCCATATATAGTTAGTTGCACTAACTATATATCGCGCACCCGCAATCCACTGCTGATGATGTCACATATTACATCATTCATGACATGGTCAGTGACATCACTGATGACATCACTGATGACATCTCAAATGACATCACTGATGACATCACTGATAACAACATCCAGTGATTTTATGTTTCTGTAAAGTTTAAATATGTCTTACATATTGAAGAATGAGTGGATGTATAAGTGTCTGGACGAAGGATTTAGTAGGTGCATGACTGACTGTATGAGTGAGTGATTAAATGTGTCTCACTGAGTGCATGGGTTAGTGACTAAACTGTCTTAATTTGTGCATCATTATGTCTGTTGTTCTGTAAACTGTTGCATGTATTGATCAATAGCTATATGAGTAACTATATGGGTTATTGATTGATTGTCCAAGTATTTGTATGGGAGACTGAGTGTGTGTGTGGCTGGCTGGGAGGTGTGTGACTCTGTGCAGATCAATGTGTACGTATATCAATGATTGTATAACAAGGTAAGTATGTGTTAGTATATGTTTGAAAATATAAGGTGCTCTATGATTAACTATATAGACAAGAAAATGGAAGTTTGATTGATTCTTTACAGGACTGACTAGGTGTATGAGTAACTCCATGGATGAGTGGCAGAGTGTGAGTGTCTGTATAGGTGTATGAGTGCATATGATAGTGTTGTAAAGATGAGTGATTGTATGTATGAATGATTGTATGGGTGAATGAGTGAATGTGTGTGTAGACGTAGGAATCAGTGAGTACATATGTAGTAACTAGTATTGGTGTGTCAATGGTTTCAAAAATTATACTCTGTATTTAACACTGGGTGAAACAGAGGTTATATTAAAATATGAGGAGATGCATTGTATTGTCACATGAATGATATCATCAGTGATGTGGTCATTGATGTCAAATGAGATGTCATCAGTGATGTCATCAGTGATGTCATTTGAGATGTCATCAGTGATGTCATCAGTGATGTCACTGACCATGTCATGAATGATGTAATATGTGACATCATCAGCAGTGGATTGCGGGTGCGCGATATATAGTTAGTGCAACTAACTATATATGGAATTTCAATGGTTTTGTGTGAGTAAAATAAGGTTTTCTAAATGCTAATTCCTAACTATATATGGTCTATAACCTATGGTTTTTTCAGTGAATTTTCAAGGTTTTGTAAATGCTAATTCCTAACTATATATGGTCTATAACCTATGGTTTTTTCAGTGAATATATATATATATATATATATATATACATATATATATATATATATATATATATATATATATATATACATATTACCTAAATTTGCCATGCACAGGTGGGAGCATATTTACAAGCAATTTGCGCCACAGAGAAAGGTCTTACATTAAAATGGGAAAAATAACATCAGGGACAGTCAATTGCCTTATAAAGAAGCATACACCATTATGTCCTTGTCATAAATTTAAAAACAATTCCTTTTCCCCAAAAATGATTTTCAAATCATAATTTCAAAACACTGCACATGGGAAAATTACTTAAAATGTCCTTAAGACACATAAAAGCGTTTTTTGATTGCCTTTGCAGCATGTTTGTATCACTTTTAACATGGCTATGTAACACAAACATTCAAAATCTATATTTTCCATGCACAGGTGGGAGCATATTTACAAGCAATTTGCGCCACATAATTCATAATTTTCTCCTTAAAGCACACTATTCTCTATCTAAATTAAAGAAATATTTTCTCACCTTAGCAAATACTTTGAGTTTGAAAACAGTCTCAGAAACACACCAATTTGTCTTCAGCAGAGCAAAAGGTATGCACCCCAGAGTCTGCAGCTATCAAAAGCACAGAAATGCTGTAATTCTTCACACATATCTCTCATGTCACCCAATCAAAACTCTTCCCTCACTTTTTTTCAAATGAAAACCCTTCCCCCCTCTGCCATTTCATGCCTTTTCTGCATGGCAACCACCTCTTGGAAGACGTCTGGTGTTTGCAAGTTCACACAACAATGTTGCAATTGAACTCTGAACTCTCAGTGCACCTGCATATCCAGTGCATTCTTTCATTTAATGATTTTTTATTGACCATTCAAAAGACATCTTTCAAATAACTCATCCATGCACCCTAACTTTCTGTTTTCAGCAATCAAAATCCACCAATCACTGTTACTGCTTCATGAACACAGAAACTCCACAGTTTTTTTCATTTTAAACTCTCATTTTTTCAACTGCCATTTCATTGCCACACTTCATCTGACTGCAGGAGAACCTTCTCTCACCATGTTTTCTGTCTGGATTGTTGAACATAGTTATATCCACTGGGCTCACAGGTATGCTGAGAACAGAAAATTACCTAACCTCAATTTACAAGATGTGGAAATTAAGTGGTTTGGCCACAGAGGATTAAAATGTCACCAATTGATACCATTGGTGAAAACCTTTATGCATTTGCCCAAACCTGACCTGTTAATTGTGCACTGTGGAGGTAATGATTTGGGCACTTTGACTGGGGTAGGTCTGGAAATGCTTTTAAAGGACACCTTTGAGCAATTAATGGCACTTTTTCCTCAGACTGCCTTGGTATATTCAAATATATGCCAAAGACAGAAATGGAGGTGGTCAAACCAATTTTGTCCACAAATTGAGAAGTCGAGGAAGCATGTAAACAAATCTGTTTCAGCTTACATGAGAGACCATGGAATGGGCTCCATGTACAACAATAACTTGCGTTACTACATGCAAGATATCTACAGAGGAGATGGAGTTCACTTCTCAGATGAGGGCAACAGAATTTTCACTCTGAATTTAAGACTGTGCATTGGTACCTACTTATAAGTACCTAAATGTACCATAAACCCAAAAGCTCTTCTCAGAGCTACCCTACATCTGATCACTCACAATTATTATTTTACTCTAACTTTTTTCATTAATTTTCAACAAAGTACGCTCCCCGGGGCGCTACCCGGTACGCGAACCGGGAGCTAACCTCGCGAATTTTTTTTTAAAAATGGTTTTTTTTTCGCACATATAAGCCTCCTCAGCCACCCTCACAAAACCTAGGAGGTCAAGATAAGTCTACCGTGCCCCCTTCTACCCATTCTGAACATTATTTGCCCTCCATTTTGTATCTTAATTCGACCGAAACACAAAATGGTGAACTCCCGTAACGCTTAAGGTTCGCGAACCGGGGCGCTCAACGGTTCGCGTACCGGGTCGCTCCCTGGGAAGCGCACCATCAAAAAAGGTGGGAAAGTAGTCTACAGAAAAGCCACTGGAGACAATTTCACCAAATATAGATTAGCTCATACTACATACCAATCCCTACCATTTTCACAAATTTGATTGGAATTCCATTTAGCCATTTAGCCTGTAGACCTCTCTAAATACCCTGAGGTAAATTACTTCTCAAAACACATCTGAAGTGTTGGAATTGACAACCAATTAAAATGTTACTTTCATTTTCTACTTTTTTTACCTGACATTTGATTGGTTATGTACCTGAATATATATAAAAGAAGAGAATGAAACACAGCCATTTTGACTACTACTTCCTGGTGTACATTTCAATTGGATTTTCACTAATCACTTCAACTTCTTTCTAAAGGTAAGTTGTTATTTTAAAAACTGAACTATATTGTGCACTATCAGTTAATATGGTAAACTTTTTCTGATAGTTATATACTATCCCTCTGTAGTAGTTATAGATTTAGATAGACTTCTCTGTTATAGTTATGGATGGAGTTAGGCTTCTCTTTTATAATTATGAATTTACTTACGTTAAATCACATACACTTTTTTATATTCCTACTTCCACTCTGATACTATACACTGCCCAAAGATAAATTCTCTGTTAAAAAATGCCTATCTAAAATTAATCCCAACAGTGCCCTATCTCTACTAATATATATTTTTTTTATCCAAATTTCAGGCAACATGGAAGGCGAACAGAAAGTTTCATTTCAAATTGTCCTGCAACAGAGCAGCCAAGAATTAATTGATCCAAATTATATAGAATTTATGGATGAAACTTGGGACCAAGAACTACTGCAATGTGTGCAAGCAGTGGATGACCTCCTTCAAAATGAGGACATTTTACACCCTCATAGATTACAAGCTATGTTCAATGAAAATGACGACATTTCAGACAGTGAAATGTTAGAAATGTTATTACATTTTGAAACACAATCACAATAATAAATAATTGCTTGAAAAATAAAAAAAATAAAAAAATAATCAACAAAACCAACAATCAATTAACATACAGTATTTGAAAAGTCTATCATTCATTTTTCATTGCAGTACGCTGCCCAGAACGCTTCCCGGTTCGCGGACCGGGCGCTACCCACGCAAAAAAACAAAAAAAAAAGTATTTTTTTTTTGCCCCGCGGGGCCCTTTTAAAACCTCCACATTAAACCTAGGGGGTCAGGGAGGATCTAGTATGCCCCCTTATGGTTATTTCCCCCTTTGTTTTGGCCTCCTCTTGTCTCTCAATCCTACCGAGAGACAAGATGGCGGCCGCTCCGGACTGTTTAGAATGTTGACAGACACCGGAGAACCAATCAGCTTCGCTACGCGAAGTTCCGGTACGCGTAAGGTCCGCGAACCGGGGCGCTGCCCGGAGCGCGCTTACAGATATATATCTTATTTTAAACGTTAATTTCTCAAAATCCACTGGAGCACATATATTGAGACCTACAAAAGGCACATCGGGCTACCAGTCCCTACAATTTTGCCAAGTTTCGTGCAAATCCATTCAGCCGTTCAGGCTAAAAGTGAGGCCAACCGCCCTATGGAAAACTCAATGTTAAAAACACGTTTTGGGACCCCCCTTTTTTCTCGACCCCCCCTGGACGAACCCCCCCCAAATTTCCAGGGGCTGCTCAGAAACAAAATGTTCCATTTTCCAGAAAATTTCAGCCAATTCCGTCCACAAACGCCAAAGTTATTAGACATAGAATTTTCAAAAATCCCATAGGGAAAAAATCCTAACTATATATACCTACTGGCGACCGCCAGTAGGTAATATATATATATATATGCTCAAAACAGAAGCCAGACTGTAGCCCCGGGTCCCCAGGGCAGAACAGACGACTCAACGATTCCGATATGAGGCAGTTGGAATTTTAATGAGCAAAGCTGAGCAGAAGCAAAAACTGACGCGTTTCAGGCGGATGCCCTTGATCACAGTCAAATGTTAACCCATCATGCCTGAACTCTTAAAGTGCTAGTACACACCATGTGATGACAATAGAGATGGAGAAAATACTACTACTACGTATCACTGGCATGGTTTTGAGACAGGATGGATTACAATCAGTATTTACAACAAGGGGTGGTGATGGACAGAGTCTCTGAATTAAGCAGAGTACTCTCACCCAGTCAAGAGATCAGGGCTAGATCCAACACCGTTTTTTAGCTCATTGCACCATCCCAGTTTCAGAACCTGGCTATATGCAAATTAGTCTGTCCCTGGCCCAGTGCATCATGGGAACAGGGCAGACCAGACTACAAAAGCCAATTCTTACACTGGGAAGGAAACAAGCTTCCGGGGACCGGTTTCTGGCATTTCAGCCGTCTTCGGCCCGGCTTGCTTGAATCCTGATGGTGCAATGAGCAAGGGACTCAAATCTGAGTATACCCTTCCACGCTTAGGGTGGACAAAATTATTTACAACAAGGGGTGGTGATGGACAGAGTCTCTGAATTAAGCAGAGTACTCTCACCCAGTCAAGAGATCAGGGCTAGATCCAACACCGTTTTTTAGCTCATTGCACCATCCCAGTTTCAGAACCTGGCTATTTGCAAATTAGTCTGTCCCTGGCCCAGTGCATCATGGGAACAGGGCAGACCAGACTACAAAAGCCAATTCTTACACTGGGAAGGAAACAAGCTTCCGGGGACCGGTTTCTGGCTTTTCAGCCGTCTTCGGCCCGGCTTGCTTGAATCCTGATGGTGCAATGAGCAAGGGACTCACATCTGAGTATACCCTTCCACGCTTAGGGTGGACAAAATTATTTACAACAAGGGGTGGTGATGGACAGAGTCTCTGAATTAAGCAGAGTACTCTCACCCAGTCAAGAGATCAGGGCTAGATCCAACACTGTTTTTTAGCTCATTGCACCATCCCAGTTTCAGAACCTGGCTATATGCAAATTAGTCTGTCCCTGGCCCAGTGCATCATGGGAACAGGGCAGACCAGACTACAAAAGCCAATTCTTACACTGGGAAGGAAACAAGCTTCCGGGGACCGGTTTCTGGCATTTCAGCCGTCTTCGGCCCGGCTTGCTTGAATCCTGATGGTGCAATGAGCAAGGGACTCACATCTGAGTATACCCTTCCACGCTTAGGGTGGACAAAATTATTTACAACAAGGGGTGGTGATGGACAGAGTCTCTGAATTAAGCAGAGTACTCTCACCCAGTCAAGAGATCAGGGCTAGATCCAACACCGTTTTTTAGCTCATTGCACCATCCCAGTTTCAGAACCTGGCTATATGCAAATTAGTCTGTCCCTGGCCCAGTGCATCATGGGAACAGGGCAGACCAGACTACAAAAGCCAATTCTTACACTGGGAAGGAAACAAGCTTCCGGGGACCGGTTTCTGGCATTTCAGCCGTCTTCGGCCCGGCTTGCTTGAATCCTGATGGTGCAATGAGCAAGGGACTCACATCTGAGTATACCCTTCCACGCTTAGGGTGGACAAAATTATTTACAACAAGGGGTGGTGATGGACAGAGTCTCTGAATTAAGCAGAGTACTCTCACCCAGTCAAGAGATCAGGGCTAGATCCAACACCGTTTTTTAGCTCATTGCACCATCCCAGTTTCAGCACCTGGCTATATGCAAATTAGTCTGTCCCTGGCCCAGTGCATCATGGGAACAGGGCAGACCAGACTACAAAAGCCAATTCTTACACTGGGAAGGAAACAAGCTTCCGGGGACCGGTTTCTGGCATTTCAGCCGTCTTCGGCCCCGCTTGCTTGAATCCTGATGGTGCAATGAGCAAGGGACTCACATCTGAGTATACCCTTCCACGCTTAGGGTGGACAAAATTATTTACAACAAGGGGTGGTGATGGACAGAGTCTCTGAATTAAGCAGAGTACTCTCACCCAGTCAAGAGATCAGGGCTAGATCCAACACCGTTTTTTAGCTCATTGCACCATCCCAGTTTCAGAACCTGGCTATATGCAAATTAGTCTGTCCCTGGCCCAGTGCATCATGGGAACAGGGCAGACCAGACTACAAAAGCCAATTCTTACACTGGGAAGGAAACAAGCTTCCGGGGACCGGTTTCTGGCATTTCAGCCGTCTTCGGCCCGGCTTGCTTGAATCCTGATGGTGCAATGAGCAAGGGACTCACATCTGAGTATACCCTTCCACGCTTAGGGTGGACAAAATTATTTGCAACAAGGGGTGGTGATGGACAGAGTCTCTGAATTAAGCAGAGTACTCTCACCCAGTCAAGAGATCAGGGCTAGATCCAACACCGTTTTTTAGCTCATTGCACCATCCCAGTTTCAGAACCTGGCTATATGCAAATTAGTCTGTCCCTGGCCCAGTGCATCATGGGAACAGGGCAGACCAGACTACAAAAGACAATTCTTACACTGGGAAGGAAACAAGCTTCCGGGGACCGGTTTCTGGCATTTCAGCTGTCTTCAGCCCGGCTTGCTTGAATCCTGATGGTGCAATGAGCAAGGGACTCAGATCTGAGTATACCCTTCCACGCTTAGGGTGGACAAAATTATTTACAACAAGGGGTGGTGATGGACAGAGTCTCTGAATTAAGCTGAGTACTCTCACCCAGTCAAGAGATCAGGGCTAGATCCAACACCGTTTTTTAGCTCATTGCACCATCCCAGTTTCAGAACCTGGCTATATGCAAATTAGTCTGTCCCTGGCCCAGTGCATCATGGGAACAGGGCAGACCAGACTACAAAAGCCAATTCTTACACTGGGAAGGAAACAAGCTTCCGGGGACCGGTTTCTGGCATTTCAGCCGTCTTCGGCCCGGCTTGCTTGAATCCTGATGGTGCAATGAGCAAGGGACTCACATCTGAGTATACCCTTCCACGCTTAGGGTGGACAAAATTATTTACAACAAGGGGTGGTGATGGACAGAGTCTCTGCATTAAGCAGAGTACTCTCACCCAGTCAAGAAATCAGGGCTAGATCCAACACCGTTTTTTAGCTCATTGCACCATCCCAGTTTCAGAACCTGGCTATATGCAAATTAGTCTGTCCCTGGCCCAGTGCATCATGGGAACAGGGCAGACCAGACTACAAAAGCCAATTCTTACACTGGGAAGGAAACAAGCTTCCGGGGACCGGTTTCTGGCATTTCAGCCGTCTTCGGCCCGGCTTGCTTGAATCCTGATGGTGCAATGAGCAAGGGACTCACATCTGAGTATACCCTTCCACGCTTAGGGTGGACAAAATTATTTACAACAAGGGGTGGTGATGGACAGAGTCTCTGAATTAAGCAGAGTACTCTCACCCAGTCAAGAGATCAGGGCTAGATCCAACACCGTTTTTTAGCTCATTGCACCATCCCAGTTTCAGAACCTGGCTATATGCAAATTAGTCTGTCCCTGGCCCAGTGCATCATGGGAACAGGGCAGACCAGACTACAAAAGCCAATTCTTACACTGGGAAGGAAACAAGCTTCCGGGGACCGGTTTCTGGCATTTCAGCCGTCTTCGGCCCGGCTTGCTTGAATCCTGATGGTGCAATGAGCAAGGGAATCACATCTGAGTATACCCTTCCACGCTTAGGGTGGACAAAATTATTTACAACAAGGGGTGGTGATGGACAGAGTCTCTGAATTAAGCAGAGTACTCTCACCCAGTCAAGAGATCAGGGCTAGATCCAACACCGTTTTTTAGCTCATTGCACCATCCCAGTTTCAGAACCTGGCTATATGCAAATTAGTCTGTCCCTGGCCCAGTGCATCATGGGAACAGGGCAGACCAGACTACAAAAGCCAATTCTTACACTGGGAAGGAAACAAGCTTCCGGGGACCGGTTTCTGGCATTTCAGCCGTCTTCGGCCCGGCTTGCTTGAATCCTGATGGTGCAATGAGCAAGGGACTCACATCTGAGTATACCCTTCCACGCTTAGGGTGGACAAAATTATTTACAACAAGGGGTGGTGATGGACAGAGTCTCTGAATTAAGCAGAGTACTCTCACCCAGTCAAGAGATCAGGGCTAGATCCAACACCGTTTTTTAGCTCATTGCACCATCCCAGTTTCAGAACCTGGCTATATGCAAATTAGTCTGTCCCTGGCCCAGTGCATCATGGGAACAGGGCAGACCAGACTACAAAAGCCAATTCTTACACTGGGAAGGAAACAAGCTTCCGGGGACCGGTTTCTGGCATTTCAGCCGTCTTCGGCCCGGCTTGCTTGAATCCTGATGGTGCAATGAGCAAGGGACTCACATCTGAGTATACCCTTCCACGCTTAGGGTGGACAAAATTATTTACAACAAGGGGTGGTGATGGACAGAGTCTCTGAATTAAGCAGAGTACTCTCACCCAGTCAAGAGATCAGGGCTAGATCCAACACCGTTTTTTAGCTCATTGCACCATCCCAGTTTCAGAACCTGGCTATATGCAAATTAGTCTGTCCCTGGCCCAGTGCATCATGGGAACAGGGCAGACCAGACTACAAAAGCCAATTCTTACACTGGGAAGGAAACAAGCTTCCGGGGACCGGTTTCTGGCATTTCAGCCGTCTTCGGCCCGGCTTGCTTGAATCCTGATTACAATCAGTATACACAATGTAAGTCTCCCAAAAACCAATTAGTAAATGAATAAATTCATTAATGTGTAGTAACAAGATTGTTTCTGCATAAATGCTTATAAAATAGTAAAATGGTCAAATACAAATATGTATATTTATATGATTTAAAGAACTAGCAGCTTGCAAGGTGAATACATACTAACTTCCATAAAACTTAATACGGAAAAAAGCATATGTAAACAAAATGTTGTTGCGGAGCACACATACTCTATCACAAAGAGGTATTGTTTTGAACAAACGTTCTAAAAAACCCTATATACCTATACAATATAAATGATATATCATGTGCAAAAATTGCCAATAAATACTATACATGTATAAAAAAAACATAAACCATATTTACAATCTTGTGGGGCCATCTAATATTGATGGTAACCCCAAATTGGTGCTGATATTGAGGGGACATCTAAACATGATGGCAACCCCTCCATTCTCAAACCTATTTCCTACGTCTGGTAATTAATCTCCAAATTTCTGAATGTGTGCCCAACATCTAATAAGTGAAATAAAGAAAGAAAAGAAAAAAGAGTTTTTCTATATAAATCAGTTTTTTTGATATAGTCCGATAAAGACTAGTTGTTTATATTCACTCTTAAGTTCAAACAATGAAAAGATATATCCAGGGTGAATGAGAAAAGGACAAATAAACAAAAAAGGAACAAAAATCTTCTTTTTGGGTTGCGAGGAAAGTCAATATGATATCACATGAGCTGACTTATAATCCAAAATATGAACACAAATTCTTGGGTCTATATGGGTTGCAGAGACGGAATAAATATGTTGGATAAGACAATCTTAAAGAAAATGATACAGGTCTTCTGTGGTATTGAGACCATTTGGAACCTTAGTATCAAGCTCTAGTATCATTTTAGATTCGAGTTGGTGAAGCATTTTGTCTCTGTCCCCTCCCCGACGGGGTTGGGGTACAGATGTCAAAACGAAGTAGCTACAGAGCGGCTCCTACAAGCGGTCCCCCGTCCCTACCTACACATAAACCAAGCTGCTGGTCGAGTGCTACTTAAAGGTGGACAACTTTTGGAGAAGTATATATTACCTACTGGCGGTCGCCAGTAGGTATATATAGTTAGGATTTTTTCCCTATGGGATTTTTGAAAATTCTATGTCTAATAACTTTGGCGTTTGTGGACGGAATTGGCTGAAATTTTCAGCAAAATGGAACATTTTGTTTCTGAGCAGCCACTGGAAATTTGGGGGGAGTTGGTCCAGGGGGGGCCGAGAAAAAAGGGGGGTCCCAAAACGTGTTTTTAACATTGAGTTTTCCATAGGGCGGTTAGCCTCATTTTTAGCCCGAACGGCTGAATGGATTTGCACGAAACTTGGCAAATTTGTAGGGACTGGTAGCCCGATGTGCCTTTTGTAGGTCTCAATATATGTGCTCCAGTGGATTTTGAGAAATTAACGTTCAAAAAAAGATATATATCCAGAGCCGCGCCTGGAGCGCTCCCACGTACGCGTACAGGGGAGCGCTCCAGGCGCGCCACGCGATCTGCGCACGGCAAGCTGATTGGTTCTCGGGTGTCTATAAACATTCGAAACAGTCCGCAGCGGCCGCCATCTTGTGTCTCGGTAGGATTGAGACACAAGAGGTGGCAAAAATCAAAGGGGGAAATGAGCAAGAGGGGGCAGGGTACACACCCCCTGACCCCCTAGGTTACATGTGGGGGCCATAAAAGGCTCCCGCGGGTGAAAAAAAAAATAAAAAAAAATTCGATTTTCGCGGGGGTGAGCGCCCGGTACGCGCACCGGGGAGCGTACGGGGGAGCGTACCATGGAGATTAAAAATGACAGACTTTAAAAAAAATAAAGCTTCTTTTTAAAAATTGGAGGTAGTTCTGAAAAGAACTTTTTTTTTCATTTTGTTGTTTTATATATATATTTTTTTTTGTTTTTTTTGTTTTATATTTTTTTAGACTTTTTAAAACAATTTTATATTTTTTTTGTATTTTTTTCAAGGGAAAAACAAAAACAAGGATTCCAAAACTGCTCAACAGGAGCAAAAAAAATTGAAAATTTAGGGACTGGAAGAGCAGCGGTGTTGCTGTTTCTTTAGGGCAATCAGTTCAACACTCTGCTCCCCATAGCAGAGCAGTTCGTCACACTCTGCGCACAAAAATTTGATGCCCGCAAACACCGGCTGAATGTTAGGGATCATTCTTCCACGGGGTGGTCCCGAAGGTGTTGCTCCACCAGTGGAGGTGCTGCCGCCATCTGTTGGTACATTCCGTGCCAGCTCTCTGACACTCTCCCTGGCAAAGTTGTTAGGGTGTCTTCTTTTGACATGCCGGATCAAATTGGCATTGCCAAAACTATATTTTTTCAGAGGATTGCCTCTGGATAAACTACTCCCACATATTTTGCATGTTACTTTGGGAGCGTTCACTTTTTTCTGTCCTTCTGGGATGTCGTAAAATTTCCAAATGAAATGGGTTTTTTTCTTTTGCTGAGGAGGGTCCTCATCCAAAAATCCCTCTGAATCACTGCTGGATGACTCTCTTGCAGCCATTGCTGGAGATCAGAAAAGTAGGAGATAGAGTAGACACAACAGCTCTTGCTCTCTCCAAGTACAAAGCAATAGTGAGAGAAATGGGTGGGTTTCACACAATTTGGAAAAAAAAAAGTTCTGAACCAATGAAAAGTGTTATTTTAAAGTCACATGGTTTGACGCGCTTACGCTACGCGCCCGGGGCGCGTCCCGGGCGTGTATCGTAAGCGCATCGGGGCGCTTACGTTGCGCGATCGTATGCGCTTCCGGGTGCGCTTACGCGGTGCGTCATAAGACGCATCTCGCGGCTACGCGATACGTGTCTTATGACGCAAGGCGTGGCGGCTACGCGATACGTCACGATGTTGTTTTCGTTCTCGACAATAGCGCTTCCGGGACGCGCATTAGTACGCGCCTCGGGGCGCGCCGCCAGATTGCGCTTACCCGTGCGTTCACCTGTCCGCGCCCCGGGAGCGCACTAAAAATAATATTAAAAAAAAATAAAAAAATTATAAAATATAAAATTAGATTTAAAATGTATTATTTTTATAAAGATTTGCTATTAAAAAACCTATGAAATTCACTGAAAAAACCATAGGTTATAGACCATATATAGTTAGGAATTAGCATTTACAAAACCTTGAAAATTCACTGAAAAAACCATAGGTTATAGACCATATATAGTTAGGAATTAGCATTTAAAAAACCTTATTTTACTCACACAAAACCATTGAAATTCCATATATAGTTAGTTGCAGTAACTATATATCGCGCACCCGCAATCCACTGCTGATCATGTCACATATTACATCATTCATGACATGGTCAGTGACATCACTGATGACATCACTGATGACATCTCAAATGACATCACTGATGACATCACTGATGACATCTCAAATGACATCAGTGATGACATCATGACACACCAATACCAGTTACTACATACGCACTCACTGATTCCTACGTCTACACACACATTCACTCATTCACCCATACAATCACTCATACATACAGTCACTCATTATTACAACACTATCATATGCACTCATACACCTAGTCAGTCCTGTGAAGAATCAATCACACTTCGATTTCCTCATCTATACAGTTAAACACAGAACACCATACTTTTCACACATAAACTAACACATACTTACTCTCTTATACAATCACTGATACAAGTACACATTGATATGCACAGTCACACACCTCCCAGCCAGCCACACACACACTCAGTCTTCCATACATCCACTCATTCTTCAATATGTAAAACATATTTAAACTTTACAAAAACACACAGACACTAGATGATGTCATCAGTGATGTCATTTGAGATGTCATCAGTGATGTCATCAGTGATGTCACTGACCATGTCATGAATGATGTAATATGTGACATGATCAGCAGTGGATTGCGGGTGCGCGATATATAGTTACTGCAACTAACTATATATGGAATTTCAATGGTTTTGTGTGAGTAAAATAAGGTTTTTTAAATGCTAATTCCTAACTATATATGGTCTATAACCTATGGTTTTTTCAGTGAATTTTCAAGGTTTTGTAAATGCTAATTCCTAACTATATATGGTCTATAACCTATGGTTTTTTCAGTGAATATATATATATATATATATATATATATATATATATATATATATATATATATATATATATATATATATATATATATATATATATATATATATATATATTCACTGAAAAAACCATAGGTTATAGACCATATATAGTTAGGAATTAGCATTTAAAAAACCTTATTTTACTCACACAAAACCATTGAAATTCCATATATAGTTAGTTGCACTAACTATATATCGCGCACCCGCAATCCACTGCTGATGATGTCACATATTACATCATTCATGACATGGTCAGTGACATCACTGATGACATCACTGATGACATCTCAAATGACATCACTGATGACATCACTGATGATATCTCATTTGACATCATTCTTGTGCTAATACGATAAACCTCTTCAGACTCTAATATAACCTTAGATACACTCAGTGTATACAGACACTCACACACTGTCACTCATCCATGGAGTTACTCACACACCTAGTCAGTCATGCAAAGAAACAATCTCACCTCCATTTCCTCAACTATACAGTTATACACACCTTACTTATTCAAACATATACTAACACATATTTACTCTCTTATACAATCCCTGATACAAGTTCACAATGATCCATACAGCCACTCACACATTCAGTGGCTCTCATGCACAGTTATTTCTATATGCCAACTCTCACATGTACTGTGTTTTACATATGTACTTACTATGACATGTAGCATTGAGATATCCATTCACTCATCAATACACTCATGCACACAGTCAACCGCCCATGTAGCTTTTTCCACATGCACTCTTGAACTCATACACCTAGTGAATCAACTGCTCACACATCTATGCACAGAGTCACACACCTCCCAGCCACCCCCACACAAACTCAATCTCCCATAGAAATACTTGGGCAACCAATTAATAACACATATAGCCTCTCGTATAGCTAATGATCAACACATGCAGCAGTTTACATCACAACAGACATAATGATGCACAAATTAAGACAGTTTAGTCACTAACCCATGCATTCAGTGAGACACATTTAATCACTCACTCATACAGTCAGTCACGCACCTACTAAATCCTTCATCCAGACACTTATACATCCACTCATTCTTCAATATCTAAGACATATTTTAACTTTACAGAAACATACAGTCACTGGATGTTGTCATCAGTGATGTCATTTGAGATGTCATCAGTGATGTCATCAGTGATGTCACTGACCATGTCATGAATGATGTAATATGTGACATCATCAGCAGTGGATTGCGGGTGCGCGATATATAGTTAGTGCAACTAACTATATATGGAATTTCAATGGTTTTGTGTGAGTAAAATAAGGTTTTTTAAATGCTAATTTCTAACTATATATGGTCTATAACCTATGGTTTTTTCAGTGAATTTTCAAGGTTTTGTAAATGCTAATTCCTAACTATATATGGTCTATAACCTATGGTTTTTTCAGTGAATTTTCAAGGTTTTGTAAATGCTAATTCCTAACTATATATGGTCTATAACCTATGGTTTTTTCAGTGAATTTCAATGGTTTTTTAATAGCAAATATCATAAGCTGTCGAATGTCAAGTACGTGGTAAGAATTTTTTTTTTCGTGTTTATGCACACTGATCTGCTTTGATTGCTGCCCCCCACCCCTCATTTCTATTAGGAGTACTCTCTCTTTGCAGATAGTGAAGGGTAGTTAACGCAGCCCTTTCCCCCTTTGTAATCCGTCGTGCCTGCTTCTCTCTCCATTTGATTGATTGTTCTCTTTGGTTCATTCTCTATTTACAAACAAGCACAGAGTCGCAATACTCTGTTTAGTCTTTGCAGATAGCGAAAAATCGTGTAAAAAAACAAAAGGAATCGAGCAAAATCAGTAGGCCACTAATGGGATCTCTTTTGACCTCGCTAAAATAGAAACATTAGGAACAACCTGTTGAAAATAGCAATGCGTATGTATATAAGCGGCGTTCATTTGTGTTCACAGTACCCCTTGTTGATTGTTTCAATCGAGCATTGAATTGTTCGAAGTTAATTCTCTTAACGATCTTCTCTACCTGCAAACGAGGAAGAATAGGAATATTCTATCTCCCTTTGCAGATAGTGAAGGGTAGGTAACGCAAGCCTTTAACACGTCGTACCTATTTCATTCCTCATTGATTGATTGATTGTCCGAACATTGACTGTTTGGGAATTAGTTCTTTTTGGAGGTATTCCCTGTTTGCAAATAAACGTAGGAAAATCTTTGCAAGTAGTGAAAGGGTACGTAATGCGGACCGTTCTCCCCCGTTGTAATCTGTCATGCCTATCTACTCCCCACTGATTGATGCACCTTTTTCACCCGGACCATTTACTAGAGATACGTCATCTGGCCCGACCAGAGAGCACCCCTAGTGAAAAGGACATATGCAATAATAACGAAGTGATCACTGTATCCTGTTAACAGAAACTTTACCATGAAACAACCTGGAAAGAAAAAAATAGGAAAACGAAAATCAGTAGGCCACTGATGAACATGAACTTTTATTAAACAACGAACAAAGAAACGATAACATAACGTAATGATAAAACCTATTAATGTCCTAGAAACAAGAAAACGTTAAAATATGCCAGTGGTGAGAGACCAGAAAAACAGTAAGAGAAACCAAATCACCCCTCGCTGTCCCACCGCCTGCCACGCCAAAAAAATCGATAGACTAGGGAAAATGCAAGTCAGTAGAACATCCACCCCCACTCTGGAAACTTCCAAGGTGGGGCAGGGTTCCGGCTACGCCCAGCCGGGAGCAGCCCATATAAGGCAGGTCCTGCTGCCACGCCTCGGCCAGGAGATCCTAACGTAGGGTGTAGCCGAAGGAGAGGCCGAGGCCAGCGGGACCCGGCCAGGGGATTGCCTTTACAACGCTGAACAGTTGCAGGGGGGGGGAATGTCTCCTCGACCCTCCCCTCTCTCTCCCAGTCCGGCCGCGGTGGCCCTTGAGAGTTGCAGGTAGTCCCGCCACATGCTCTTCCGGTCCGACCACCAACGGTCGGGGGGCCGAGGCCGACGGGATCCGGCTGCAGCCGATAAACCAAGAAACCCGTTCATGGGGCCAGAGCCAGGGGCGTCCGGCCGACATCCACCGGAAGCCCGGCCCGAAGACGGACGGGACACTTCTTTCTTTTATAATGGCTGCGACAACACTGGGGGGGGATGTCTTGCACATGCCTCCGACCCCCCCCTCGTCCTCATCGCCTGGTCCGGCCATAACAAATCTCAAGCGAGACGCCGTGGGGTGCACTGGGAGGGAGAGACGGTGCGAACAGGCCTCTCCCGCCTCCCCAGGTGGAGACTTCCCAGCTGCACCCTCAGCGCTCCAGGCGGTGGCATCCTAACAACTACAGTGCTGCACAGTTTCGGAACGACCTAGATAACGGTTCTTCCACTGTGGCCATGCTGCAACGTCTCGCCCGGCAGGGTGGAGCCCGTCCGCTCATGTGACCCCGCGATCGCCGGTAGCTGCCGAACTCTCAAAATGGCGGTCGACCTGGCAAGAGCGGGCCCAACATAAAGAAATGGCCCGGTCACTGGTTGACTCCACCACCGTAGTCCTCCACGACCTTGAAGATTCTAGAGGAGCCGCGGGAGTCTCCGACCCCCGATGGGGAATGACTGCCATGATCGCCCGTGGAGTGACGAAACTGTATCCGCGGGACGTCGGCGCTCCCATGCTGGCGCCAGCCTCACTTTGAATTACTACAATCCTGCAGACCTCACTTCCGGTGAAAGCACAGTGTTACCCGGTAGGAAAAATTATTGCACCCCCTCCCCTTTTTGACTGATAGTTCAAACCACCGATCCTTTCCTTTGCCCTTTTAACGGAACTTTGGACTGCCTCCCCCTCTTTTACATTTTCTAGAGAAAACAAAACATTAACCACTACATTAGCATAGCAGTTGACACCAGAACTGTTTTCAAATTGAAAACCAACAACATCTTCAACAGAATCCTTTTTGTTTCTGCTGTGACCCTGCTACAGCACAGGCATTGTCCCCAGCAGTAATTCTGCAATGCCGGTAAGAATAGCTGTGGTGCCTACTGGACTCACTCACCCCCGCGGCGCCCCACGCCGTTTTTTGCTGGGCGGCAACTTACTAGACATCACTTTCGTGCCATCTAGATTTCAGCGCGTTCTGCTGCCTTGGAACTATTCGCACAACAGACCACTACTGACAAGAATATTTCATTATTGGTGCTGTCAATTTCAATAAATCTATTGGATAATTAAAAAGAAATTGCCACGGTCTCTTCGTTGTTTAAATGTTTTTACTGTTTTTGTTTTGTTGTATATATTTATATGTTATTAAAGTTTTATATTCCTACTACTTTGTTGGAGTGCTATATATTTTTAATGTGACACATAATTGTAAAAACTTTGATGTACAAAGAGTCATTCCTGGAATCTTCCGCTTCAGGCTCGGTCCCCTCCCCAATCACAATACAGGATGGTTTTCAGATAGTAGGAACACGTGTGGTGTGACGGATCTCATCGAGTGTGGGCCTTGATCTACTATAACTCCTTTGAAGAGGGGTGATTCTTTACAGCTGGGGCCATAAACTACATCTGCAGGGCTAGCTGATAGCCTGGACAATCGGACACAGAGAAAGAGGAGTGTCAGAGGGTGCGGTAGTGAATAGGGCGAAAGGGAGGTGTCGGGCGGGCACAGAGTGTGATTCTCAGGGAAGAGCAGCGCAGATGGGGGGAGGTTTATTGCCCATGCATAAGACAGAGAGCGGTGGTGACCAGTGCCTGGGGGAGATGCTTACGAGGGTGAGGAGCCATGCTACGAATCGACAGCGTGCAGAGAGTGGGTCTGGTCAAGACATCTAAAATGGCTGCCGTGCACGACAAAAGTGTGGCATTTCAAAAAAGGCAAGATGGCGCAGACAATGTTTTTCAACACTTCCTCATTTCCTTCGAATCGAACGTTAACAGACGTTGGGGCATATTACCAAAGTTAAGCGATATTTATCGCTAACGATGCTTACCAACCAATTTTTTACCACTAAGCATCGTCAGAAATTATCGAAGATAAACCTTACTATTATCAAGGTTTATCGCAAATGCGATAATAAACGGCCGCAATGCATGAATATCGCTAAAAACTCAGCGATATTCATGCATTACCGAGCTAATACTCTTAGCCATGTTATCCACCTCCCATTGGATAACATGGCTAAGAACTGCTCAGGGCAGGTGTTACTTTTTGGAGATATTCGCGCTTAGCGCGAATATCTCCAAAAGTTGGTAATAGGAGATAGATATCTTGCATGTTGTAATGCAAGTTATTGTGGTATATGGAACTCATACCATAATCTCTCAGGAAAGCAGAAACTGATCCTTTTGGGACCGCCTAAAAAGGCCTAGGGGGTGAGGAGTACTCTACTTTGCCCCCTTTTCACGTTCCGAACTATTTTATTTTACTCTCTTCTGTAATTACACAAAATACCAGCGATAAGATGCATCGGAGACACACAGTGAGAGAAAGGAGGCCGGAGATGAAGAAGACATGTCAAATACACATTGGAGATAATATAGTGGCAGAAGGGAAGTAAATATGAGTAAACTTACCATGTAACATAAAAATGTTGCACTCTATACTATAAGTCTCATTTTATACTACAATCACTTCGCTACAACCTCATAAATTAAAAATAAAAATGAATAATGTCTCAAACAATTTTTGATTTCTAAATATAAATTTATTCTTCAGAATTTTCTAAATTTGAAAGAACTAGTAACATGTCCTCATCAGCAATGTCCTCATTAAAAGTCTCCAATGATGATTCTTGTAACTCTATGGTCTCCAAACACTCGATAAATTCGCCATCAAGAGATTGATCAAAAAAATCATTCAAGTCATCTCCTCCTTGTGACAATATTTCATTATTGGTGCTGTCAATTTCAATCAATGTAGTGGAATCATTCAAGTCATCTCCTCGTGACAATATTTCATTATTGGTGCTCTCAATTTCAATCAATGTAGTGGAATCATTCAAGTCATCTCCTCCTTGTGACAATATTTCATTATTGGTGCTGTCCATTTCAATCAATCTAATGGAATCATACAAGCCATCTCCTCCTTGTGACAATATTTCATTATTGGTGCTCTCAATTTCAATCAATGTAGTGGAATCATTCAAGTCATCTCCTTGTGACAATATTTCATTCTTGGTGCTGTCCATTTCAATCAATCTAATGGAATCATACAAGTCATGTCCTCCTTGTGACAATATTTCATTATTGGTGCTCTCAATTTCAATCAATGTGTTGGACAATTCAAAAGAAATTGCCACGGTCTCTTCATTGTGAGCCATTTTATTTTGAAATTGCTTGCTGTAAATTGCAGAAAAAAATAATCACTTTCATTTATCGTCTTTAGTAATACATAATATAAAACTAACTTTATCAAGTATTTAGTATAACAGAAGGACTGCAAATAAATAACAGAAAACATTTTTCAAATTATCTTCAAGTGTACAACATAGTTCCCCATACAAATTAACAACTCACCTTTTTAAAAGTAGCAGAAGTGTTAGTACTGTGTAAATCAAACACCAGAAATTCACCACCAAAAATTCCTCACAAATGTACCTCAGACAGTAGTATCACAAAATGGCTGTGGTTTCCTCTCATTTGACATATATACATAACCAATTAACTTTCATCACACACAAATACAAAACCAAAGTAACATTTTAATTGGTTCTAAATTTCAACACTTTCAAATGTGTTTTCCCCATGCAATTTTCCATAGGACATTTACATACGTCTACAGCCTGAATGGCTGAACGGAATTACACCAAACTTGGCAAAATGGTACATCAAACCTAAGAGGTCAGGAAGGATCTACTATGCCCCCTTATGGTCATTTCCCCCTTCGCTTTGGCCTCCTCTTGTCTCTCAATCCTACCGAGGGACAAGATGGCGGCCGCTACGGACTGTTTGGAATGTTGACAGACGCCGGAGAACCAATCAGCTTCGCAAAGCTCCGTAACGCGAAAAGTACGCGAAGCGGAGCGCGGTTACAGATATATATCTTTTTTTCAACGTTAATTTCTCAAAATCCACTGGAGCACATATATTGAGACCTAGCAAAGGCACATCGGGCTACCAGTCCCTAATATTTTGCCAAGTTTCGTGCAAATCCATTCAGCCGTTCGATTATTATTATTTTGTTTTTTTTTTGCCCCGCGGGGCCCTTTTAAAACCTCCACATCAAACCTAGGGGGTCAGCGAGGATCTACTATGCCCCCTTATAGTTATTTCCCCCTTTGTTTTGACCTCCTCTTGTCTCTCGATCCTACCGAGAGACAAGATGGCGGCCGCTACGGACTGTTTGGAATGTTGACAGACGCCGGAGAACCAATCAGCTTCGCTTCACAAAGCTCCGTTGCGCGAAAAGTCCGCGAACCAGAGCGCTAACCGGTCCGCTGTTACAGATATATATCTTTTTTTAAACGTTAATTTCTCAAAATCCACTGGAGCACATATATTGAGACCTACAAAAGGCACATCGGGCTACCAGTCCCTACAATTTTGCCAAGTTTCGTGCAAATCCATTCAGCCGTTCGGGCTAAAAGTGAGGCCAACCGCCCTATGGAAATTAACATGGGAAAAACGCGTTTTGGGACCCCCCTTTTTTCTCGGCCCCCACTGGACGAACCCCTCCCAAATTTTCAAGGGCTGCTCAGAAACGAAATGTGCCATTTTCCTGAAAATTTCAGCCAATTCCGTCCACAAACGCCAAAGTTATTAGACATAGAATTTTCAAAAAACCCATAGAGAAAAAATCCTAACTATATATACCTACTGGCGACCGCCAGTAGGTAATATATATATATATATATATTACCTAGGTAGTTATAGTTAGGATTGTTTTCCATAGGAAATTCGCAACATTCTATTGGGAATAACTTTGGCGCCGGTGGACGAATCTTCGCGAATTTCTCAAAGAAGATGGCCCGCTCCGCTCCTTCCCTGAAAGTTTGGGGGGGATTTGTCAAGCGGGGGCTGAGATAAAAGGGGGGTCTCAAAACGTGTTTTCCCCATGTTAATTTCCATAGGGCGGTTGGACTCACTTTTAGCCCGAACGCATGAATGGATTTCCACCAAACTTGGAAAAATTGTAGGGACTGGTAGCCCGATGTGCCTTTGCTATGTCTCAAGATATGCGCTCCAGTGTATTTTGAGTAATTTGGGTTAAAAAAAATATATATATCTATAAGCACGCCCCGGTACGCGCACCGGGGAGCGTACCAGCGCGCTACGCGAGTTCGCGCGCGGAAAGCTGATTGGCTTTCGGGTGTCTGTCAACATTCCAAACAGTCCGGAGCGGCCGCCATCTTGTGTCTCGGTTGGATCGAGACACAAGAGGTGGCAAAAACAAAGGGGGAAATGACCAAAAGGGGGCAGGGTAGACCCCCCCTGACCTCCTAGGTTTGATGTGGGGGCAGGGCTCGAGTCGGGGTACCACGCGGGTGGACGGCGCCCCCCCACTTATTTTACCGGGCTTTTACCGGGTGGACGCCGTCCCCCCTGCCCAAATGATGGAGCGGTACCCGAGACTGCACCTGCACGTGAATTATAGCCTTTCAAATGCACCCGAGCCTCAGACTAATCTCCCCTTCCACCTCGCGCCCTCCCCTTGCCAGCCTTTCTCAGAGCACAGCCGAGGCGCAGAGGCGCCAAGGCTTCAAGAGCTGCGCTGTCAACACGCCGAGCATGTCACTTTCAGGGACACCGACATATGCCCGTAGTGCCTACGCCCGAGTCTGTAAGAACCCTGTAATCTGAAGAACGGGTGTGTTCTTGTGTTTTGAGTGACTGCCACTTATTGCACTATTATACCTCTACTTGTTTATTGTATGTATTCACGCATTTCAGACGGAGACCGGCAAATTTCGTGACGTCACTTCCTGTTGTGACGTCACTTCCGGGGACACCACCTAACTTGAAGCGTCCCCCCCACTTATTTTTTTTAGGACTTGTGCCCTGTGTGGGGGCCATAAAAGGCCCCGCGGGGGGAGCGCCCGGTGCGCGCACCGGGGAGCGTACCGGGGAGCGTACCATGGGGAAAACCCAGTGAAACAGTAAAATAATAATTTAAAGTGCTTAGAGGTAGGGTAGCTCTGAATAGAGTTGTTGTGTTGTTTGGGTGTTTTAAGTACCAACATGTAGGTACCAATGCTGAGTCTTAAATTTAATGTACACCGTTTCCTCTGTAGATATCTTGCATGTTGTTACAGAAGTTATTGTGGTATATGGAATCCATATCATAGTCTGTCAGGAAAGCAGAAACACCATGGAGGCAGGAGATGAAAAAGAGATGTCAAATACACATTGGAGATAATAAAGTGGGAGAAAGGAAGTAACTATGAGCAAAATTACTATGTAACACAAAAAAGTTGCACGGTATACTATAAGTCTGACTTTATATTATAATAAATTTGGTACTACTTCATGAATTACATATAAAAATGAATAATGTCTCGAACAATTTTTGATTATTAAATATACATTTATTTTTCTGATTCTTTTTCAAAATTTAATAAAACTTCTAACAATATATTGTCTGGAATGTCCTCATTTTCATTCTGTCATTCTATTGCTTTCACACACTGAACTAATTCATGGTCCAGAGACTCATCCATAAAATCAAAGTCATCATTCTCAGCAATATTTCTTCAGGGTTGTTCTCCACAACAATTTCGAAAGAAATATTCTGTTCTCCTTCCATTTTCTTGCTGTAAATTGCATAAAAATAAATATATCAGTAGAGATAGGGCACTGTTGGGTTTAAGTTCAGACAGGTAGTTTTGATTTTTTTAACAGTGAAGTTATCTTTGGGCAGTATATGGTATCAGGCTGGAAGTAGAAATATAAAAAAGTGTATGTGATAAAGCCTAAGTAAATTCATAATTATACAAGACAAGCCTAACTCCATCCATAACTATAACAGAGAAGCCTATCTCAATCTATAACTATTACAGAGGGATAGTATATAGCTATCAGAAAATGTTTTCCAAATTAACTTAAAGTGCACAACATACTTCACTTTCCAAAATAACAACTTACCTTTGAGAAAGCAGTTGAAGTTCTCAGTGAAAATCCTTTTCAAATGTACTTCAGGAAGTAGTAGTCAAAATGGCTGTGTTTCTCTCTCTTTTTTATATATATATATTCATGTACATAACCAATCAAATGTCAGGAAATAATAGTAGAAAATGAAAGTAACATTTTAATTGGTTGTAAATTCTAACACTTCAGATGTGTTTTTGTCATGTAATTTACCTCAGGATATTTAGACAGGGCTACAGGCCAAATGGCTCAATGGAATTCCACAAATTTGGGAAAATGGTAGGGACTGGTATATAGTATTGCCTATTCTATATTTGGTGAACTTCTCTACAGAGGTTTTTATGTAAATTAACGTTTAAATTTTTTTGGGAGCGCTTACCGGTGAGCGTCCCGGTACGCGTACCGGTAAGCGCAACGGGAGTCCTCCATCTTGTGTTTCGGAAGAATTGAGACACAAGATGGAGGACAAACAACGTTGGGAATGGGTAAAAGGGGGCACGGTAGACACCCCCTGATCCCCTAGGTTTTCTGAGGGGAGTTTAGGAGGTACATATATGTCAAAACACCGGGAAGCATACCGGGGAGCGTACTTTGGTGAAAAATAGTGAAAAAAGTTAGAAAAAGATAATCATTTGGAATGATCAGAGGTAGGGTAGCCCTGAAAAGAGCTTTTGGGTTGTGTGGCTGATTTAGGTACCTACAAGTAGATATCAATGCACAGTCTTAAATTCAGGAGGAATATTCTATTCCCCTCATCTGAGAAATGCACACCATCTGCTCTGTAGATATCTTGCATGTTGTAACGCAAGTTATTGTTGTATATTGAACCCATTCCAAAGTCTCTCATGTAAGCAGAAACAGATTTATTCACATGTTTCCGTGCTTTCTCAAATTGTGGACAAAATTGGTTGGACCACTTCCATTTCTGTCTTTGGCATATATTGGAATATACCAAGGCAGTTTGTGGAAAAAGTGTCATCAATTGCCCAAAGGTGTCCTTTAAAACCATTTCCAGACCTACCCCAGTCAAAGTGCCTAGGTCATTTCCACCACAGTGCAACATTATAAGGTCAGGGTGTGGCAGATGGTGAAAGGTTTTCACCAATGGTATCAATTGATGACATCTTAATCCTCTTTGGCCAATCCATTTAATGTGCACATTTGGTAAATCAAGGTTGTGAAAATTTCTGAGAGCTGCATACCTTTGAGCCCAGTGCATATAGCTATGTCCAATGATCCAGACAGAATACATGGTGAGAGGAGGTTCTGGTGCAGTCAGATGAAGTGTAGGAATAAAATGGCAGTTGGAACAGTAGGAGTTTGCACACAAAAACTGTGGAGTTTCAGTGCTCTTGAATCATAAGCAATGATTGGTGGATTCAGAAAGTTGAAAACTGAAAGTTAGGGTGCATGGTTCTGTTCTGTGAAAGAAGTAATTTGAATGGTTAAGAAAAAGTCATTTAAAGAAACATTGCACCTCATAAGCTGGGGTATTGAGATGTCAAACATCCTTGCTGATTTCATTTGCAACATTGTAGAATAAACGTTTAACCCTGAGAGCTCAGTGAGGAGGGCGTTGCTATGGTAACAGGTAGAAAGGGCTGAGGGGGGGAAGGGTGTTGGTTTGAAAATAGAGAGGGAAGAGTTTTAATTGGTTAACCAAAAGGGATATGTGTGTAGAGTTAGAGGTTTTCTCTGCCATTAATGGTTGCAGTGCCTGGAGAACATACCTTTTGCTCTGCTAAAGAAATATTGGTGTGTGTATCTGACACTGTTCTCAATCTCCCAAAGCATTTGTAAAGGTGAGTTATGATTCATTCAATATAAAAAGAGATTTCAGATTAAGAAGCACATTGAGTTTCTTTGCTGTTGGTTTGTGTGATGCTTTTTGAAAATGCATGGTTTCAATATTTGCAAGATAGAGGATTTGTATTTTGTGAAATAGTGAGGTTTCCGTAGTGAAGTTGAATGGTTGTACATAGGACCTGCACTCTGTATCTAAAATGTTAATTGAAAAACGATTTTAGGGCAAATCAATGGGGTTCAGTAGTGAAAATGAATGTTTGTACATAGGACTTGTGGTCTGTTCCTAAAATGTTAATTGAAAAACGATTTTAGGGTAAATCAATGAGTTTCAGTAGTGAAATTGAATGCTTGTACATAGGACCTGCGCTCTGTTTCTAAAATGTTATTTTAAAAACGATTTTAGTGCAAATCAATGAGTTTCAGTAGTGAAAATGAATGCTTGTAAATAGGATCTGTGCTGTGTTCATAAAATGTTAATTAAAAAACGATTTTGGGGCAAATCAATGGGTTTCAGTAGTGAAAATGAATGCTTGTACATAGGACCTGTGTTCTGTTCCTAAAATGGTAATTGAAAAACGATTTTAGTGCAAATCAATGGATTTCAGTAGTGAAAATGAATGCTTGTACATAGGACCTGTGCTCTGTTCCTAAAATGTTAATTGAAAAACGATTTTAGTGCAAATCAATGGCTTTTACATTTTTAAGAAGGAATACATAGTGTGTGCATAATTACATAAAAATATTTGAATCTTTTACAAACATGTCACCTGTGTTACCTCAGATTGGGAAGTAGACTGAGTTTCTTTGCTGTTGGTTTGTGTCATTTTTTGGGTAATGCTTGGTAGGAATGTTTGCAAGAGAGAGGAAATGTATTTTGTAAAATAGTGAGTTTTCAGCACTGAAATGGAATGCTTGTACATAGGATCTGCGCTCTGTTTGTAAAATGTTATTCAAAAATCGATTTTCGGGCAAATCAATGGCTTTTACATTTTTGCGAAGGAATAAATATTGTGTGCATGATTACATAAAAAAAATTTGAAACTTTCCCAATCATGTTACCTGTGTTACCTCAGATTAGGAAGCACACTGAGGGCCTTATTCATGAAAACAGCGATGCGTCACTTTTCACTGCGTACTCCTTGCGACACGAATGATGCGTTATATTTAATGTATGACGAATCATGTCGCAAGGACTTACAGATAAGTCAGTATTTCTGACGTATCTGTAAGCGCAAAAGTGACGCATTACTGGAGTGTGTCACAAAAGTGATGCTACTCCAGCAATGCATCATTTCACATGGGGAAAGCCCCATGTGAAAGGGCTTGGTCAGTCTTACGCCTGCTGCGAGGCAGGCGCAAGATTTTGAAGATACAGCGTCCTAAAAGTGATGCCGTGAAATCTCATTGATTTCACTGCGTCACTATTACGAGGCTTTTTGAGGGGGAACGCCCCCTCTGCATACATTATACCTGACGCAGGTATAATGTGGCGCAGGGGTTTAAAAAGTGACGCATCTACCTAGATGCGTCACTTTTTAAATATGGCGCAACAAGGCACATGTTTTATGCCGCCGATGCGTCACAAAAAGTGACGCATCAGCAGCGCAAAACTGATGCAGGGTGTCATAAATGAGGTCTTGAGCTTCTTTGCTGTTGCTTTGTGTCATGCTTTTTGATAATGCTTGGTATGTACATTTGCAAGATAGAGGATTTTTATTTTGTGAAATACTGAGGTTTCAGTAGTGAAGTTGAATGGTTGTACATAGGACCTGCGCTCTGTATCTAAAATGTTATTGAAAAAACGATTTTGGGGCCAATGAATGGGTTTCAGTAGTGAAATTGAATGCTTGTACATAGGGCCTGTGCTCTGTTTCTAAAATGTTATTTAAAAAACGATTTTGGGGCAAAGCAATTGGTTTTAGATTTTTGAGAAGGAATAAATAGTGTGTGCATGATTACATAAAAATATTTGAACCTTTTACAATCATGTCACCTGTGTTACCTCAGATTAGGAAGCAGACTGAGTTTCTTTGCTGTTGGTTTGTTTCATTTTTTGGGTAATGCTTGGTAGGAATGTTTGCAAGAGATAGGAAATGTATTTTGTAAAATAGTGACTTTTCAGTACTGAAATGGAATGCTTGTACATAGGACCTGCACTCTGTTTTTAAAATGTTATTGAAAAATCGATTTTGGGGCAAATCAATGGCTTTTACATTTTTAAAAAAGAATAAATAGTGTGTGCATGATTACATAAAAAAACTTGAACCTTTCACAATCATGTAACCTGTGTTACCTCAGATTAGGAAGCACACTGAGGGCCTTATTTATGAAAACAGCGATGCGTCAATTTTCACTGCGCACTCCTTGTGACACCAATGATGCGTTATATTTAATGTATGACGCATCATGTTGCAAGGACTTACAGATAAGTCAGTATTTCTGATGTAACTGTAAGCGCAAAAGTGACGAATTGCTGGAGTGTGTCACAAAAGTGACGCAACTCCAGCAATGCATCCTTTCACATGGGGGAAAGCCCCATGTGAAAGCGTTTGCCTCAGTCTTACGCCTGCTGTGAGGCAGGCGCAAGATTTTGACGTAACAGTGTCACTATTACGAGGCTTTTTGTTGGGGAATGCCCCCTCTGTGTACATTACACCTGACAGAGGTATAATGTGGCGCAGAGGTTTAAAAAGTGACGCATCTACCTACATGCGTCACTTTTTAAATATGGCGCAACAAGGCACATGTTTTAATGCCGCTGATGCGTCACAAAAAGTGACGCATCAGCAGTGCAAAACTGACGTAGGGCCTCATAAATGAGGCCCATTTTTTTTTGCATACTACTCCAGTTTAGTCCTGTCCACTGCACTCTTGGACACAAGCCTCACCTTTTATGCTCCCCTGGACAGGCTTCATCTCATCTGCACTCTTGCTTAGGCCTCGCATTCTTTTTTTAGAATAACATTTGAAAAACAGAGAAAAGGTCATATGTATAAGCTTTTCATTACACTACTGAAACATTTTTGGGGCAAATCAATGGCTTTTACATTTTTGAGAAAAAATAAATAGTGTGTGCATGATTACATAAAAAAATTTGAACCTTTCACAATCATGTCACCTGTGTTACCTCAGATTAGGAAGCACACTGAGGGCCTTATTTATGAAAACAGCGATGCGTCACTTTTCACTGCGCACTCCTTGTGACACCAATGATGCGTTATATTTAATGTATGACGCATCATGTTGCAAGGACTTACAGATAAGTCAGTATTTCTGATGTATCTGTAAGCGGAAAAGTGACGAATTGCTGGAGTGTGTCACAAAAGTGACACAACTCCAGCAATGCATCCTTTCACATGGGGAAAGCCCCATGTGAAAGCGTTTGCCTCAGTCTTACGCCTGCTGTGAGGCAGGCGCAATATTTTGACGTAACAGTGTCCTAAAAGTGACGCAGTGAAATCTCATAGATTTCACTGCGTCACTATTACGAGGCTTTTTGCGGGGGAATGCCCCCTCTGTGTACATTACACCTGACAGAGGTATAATGTGGCGCAGAGGTTTAAAAAGTGACGCATCTACCTACATGCGTCACTTTCTAAATATGGCGCAACAAGGCACACGTTTTATGCCGCCGATGCGTCACAAAAAGTGACTCATCAGCAGTGCAAAACTGACGCAGGGCCTCATAAATGAGGCCCATCTTTTTTTGCACACTACTCCAGTTTAGTCCTGTCCACTGCACTCTTGGACACAAGCCTCACCTTTTGTGCTGCCCTGGACAGGCTTCATCTCATCTGGACTCCTGCTTAGGCCTCGCAATCTTTTTTTAGAATAACATTTGAAAAACAGAGAAAAGGTCATATGTATAAGCTTTTCATTACACTACTGAAACATCGCTCATTTATAAAATACAATTCCTTTATACACCAAGGTTTCTTTACCAATTATTATGAAGAATGTATGTCTCTATTATATTCTGTTCCTGACTTACTGTATTTTTCCATTAGTCCCCTTCTAACCTCCTCTCTGTGACTCATTCCTTTTCACATCCTGATTCTGTGTTATACTCTCTTATACTTTCTCTTTAACTTACTTTCTCTTACACCCTGTCTCTGATGTATTCCCTTTCTCTCATTACTCCTTGTTACATCCTCTCTCTGATTTAGTTCCTTTCACACCCTGTCTCAAACTTAGTCTCTCTGTCTATCTTTTACAGCCTCTCTGTGTTTTAGTCTCTTTTACATCCTGTCTCCTTCTAACACCGTCTCTCTGTCTTACATCCTATTACACCCTCTCTCTGTCTTACACCCTGTTATATCCTTTTTGTAACCTATTCCCTATGTCCATTTCTTTGACTGACTCCCTCTCCTTATTACATCCTTTTTCTGTCTTATAACATATTATACACTCTTTCTGTCTTACTCTTTCTCTATGTTTTTCTTCCTCTATCTGTTTCTTTGTCTGACTCTCTCTGTCTTTTTGTGTTAGTTCCTCTAGATCTTTTTCTCTGTCTTAATCCTAATTACATAGTTGTTGTGATATAAACTTAGATATGTTGTAAAGTAGTGTTTATATAGTTTGTTTATTGTCATTGCTTTGTTCTTTGATAATAGTGGTCTAAAATGTGTTATCTTTTTTCTTTATGACAGATTGAAATCAAGATTTGCATAGTAAGGAAATATGCCCTCAAGGCAAAGGAAAAGAAAAGATGTGAAGCGGAAAAAACCAAAAACAGCAACGGAATTAAAGCAGTCCTCTACAACAAATACTTCAAAAGACAGGAAAAAAGCTCCTGGTAAGACAACTAAGTCTTTCTTTCGGAACATATGTAGATAAAAAAAAAATGTTGATGAAAATGTCAATAAACAGAAGGAGAGAGGAAATTTGAAGAGGAAGGAGAGGTCCCCTAAAAATGTTAATACTGCAGGAGCAGAGAATAATATGTATAGGAATAGAAGGCAAAACCAATTTAGGGACATTCGTAAACGAATGTTTCGCAATAGGGTAGTTTTAAATTTGTTAAAAAACATTAAGAAAGGTAAACAGAGAGCTGCTTTTTACAAGAAAAAGAAAAATGTAGAGAAAATTGTTGATCAGGCTTTTGAAGTTAAGAAAAAATTATTTATTTTAGTAATTAATAGAATTAGGACACTTAACGAGACAATTGATGTTTTCAAATCAAATAGTAGATGCAAGAGAGTAATTAATCGGACTAATTTTTGTAAAGTTTTTTCTGGAGAATGGATGCATAGTTCAAGTTGTGAGCCATTTTTTAATGAGGAGAGTTACTTTCAGGAGAATGATTTGGTGCATGCAGTTGACACCAGTGGTCGAGCATATGAGGTGAAAGATGGTTGTCCGATTGAAAAAGAGAAACTTGTGTCTAGAGATGCAGAAGAGGTATTAGCTGATGAAGTTTTAGGGAGACGTACTAAGGGTCCAGTGTACACTTGGAAGTGTAGTAGTATTTGTAGTGTGCGACAGGAATCAATCGATTTGCTTCGTAATTTTTTACGTACATATAGTAAGAAAAGTCTAAAACAGAAAATGAAAATGTTGCAAGACTTAGATCCTTGCAGAGTGAGAGAAAAGACAGGTTTGCAAGGCCATTCAATGGCTTGTCTTTCAAGAAAAGTATGTCAGAGTCTTTTTCATCATTTTACGATGTTAGCAGTGCATCATAACAAAATGAGGAAATTAGTGAGAAGGTTGTATTATGCAAAAAGTCCAGCACTTAAGCTTAAACAGTTAAACAGTGCTCTTTTGCATGGAACTGAATTAAATGTGAAGATGATGTGTGAAGACATTGAGTTTTGTTATTTTGGTGAAAAAGAGGACAGTGTAGAAATTGACACACTAATAGAAGGTAATGTGGAAGACAATGTACAGATTTCAAGTACAGAAAAGTTTGACCAGGAAATTACCAGGTTTAAGGTGAAATCAAGTGAAAGGCCAAATTTTACTTGTGTGTGTTGTCGACGAACTCATTATAAGCATCAAACTAGATTAGTTGATATATACATAAAAAGTGAAAAGAGAAATAATTATGAGTGGAAGGATTTTGCAACTTATTTGTGGGTGGAGAATTCTTTTGATTTGAGTTCTGAACAGCGTATTTGTAAATATTGTTATGATAAATTAAATCAAAACAGAATGCCTGCTAGAGCTGTTCATAATAATCTGGAGTTGGTAGACATTCCTCCTGAATTGATGGATTTAAATACATATGAGTCTATTTTGATTCAATGTGTGGAGCCTAAGATAGGGAAATTTCCTCCTTCAGATTTACAGAGAGGATTAAAGGGAAGAGTTGTTTATTTGCCTCTCGATTTCAAGAAAAATATTGATACAATTGGTGTAGAGAAAGTGGAAGACTCCTTCAGAAGCGGTCGCTCCCCACGCTCCCTGGCTCCAGCTGGTATCGTAGCGCTTCAACGCAATTGCTTGTGCTCTGCTTGGCCAATTGCTCCCATTACTCAGTGTGCTCCGTTTTGAATATTTAAAATTGCAGCTTTGCCTGATTTTAGCGTAACGCTATTTTATATAGCCCACATCGCGCATATTGCATTGTGTGCATATTGGTCATCGTAGCTCCTTCAGGTCGCATTGTTTAATCATTTATTCTGTGCCTGATTGTGCCTGCGCCTCTGCCCACCCCAATCTCATCCTGTTTGCTTTCGTTTTTGCTGCCATCTTGTTGTTGTGCCGTCCCAGCCCGGGTCTCCACCCCGCTCCCGCCTCCCAGCTGACCCTCCCTCGCTCCGGCCCCCTCCACTATCTACATATGTCAGAACAGCTGACGCGCAGCGGTCGCGCCCCATGCGCGCTGAAGGCGTGCCAAAAGTAAGCCCGTCTACGCCCGTCCCCGCCTGGACCGCGCCCAGCGCCAGACCCCCTGGTCCCCGCAAAACCCACTCCACCCGCATAACGTACGACGCCGCAACCCTCTTGCCCTTAACGCCGGCCGACCACCAAACTGCTACCAAGCCGCCCCAGGACACACCCATGGACCCTTCACCTGCCACTCCAGCAAGTTCGACTGCATCAAGACCCACACCAAATCCACAAACTCCAAAAAGAGCTCCGACACTAATCACCTGAAGTGCATCCTGCTCAACACCCGCTCGGTCCACAGTCACGCCATTGAAATCTGGTACCTACTCGACACCACATCGCCGGACGTCGCCTTTCTTACAGAAACCTGGATGAACGCCTCATCAACGCCCGACATCGCCATAGCCATCCCTGACGGCTATAAAATTATCCGTAAGGACCGCATCAACCAAACAGGAGGAGGCATCGCCATTGTTCATAAGAACACCATCCGCATCACGACCAATTCCGACGATCACCTCGCAGCCGCCGAACACCTCCACTTCCAGATCCACACCGACCCCAAGACCATACTCAGAGGCACCCTCATCTACAGGCCACCAGGACCCCGCACACAATTCAGCAAAGACATCACTGACTTCATCAGCCCACACGCCCTCCCCTCCGAGGACTGCATTCTTCTGGGAGACCTCAACTTCCACCTTGAAAAGAACAACGACAGCAACACCATCACCCTTCTGGACAACCTCGCCAATCTCGGACTCAAACAACTTGTTGACACCCCCACCCACTATGCCGGGCACACGCTCGACCCAATCTTCACCTCCAGCAAGCACATCTCCTTCAATCACACCACAGCTCTCCATTGGACAGACCACAGCTGCGTTCACTTCAACTACAAAAAGACTACGACCCACAACCACCCACAACCAATTCCCAGCAGAAACTGGAACAAAATTACCAACGACCAGCTCTTCACATTGCTTCACCAAAACCCTCCTGCAAAATCATCGGACCCAAACCTTGCAGCCACCAACCTCACACAATGGATCACCCACAGCACCCTTGAAAAAACACCAAATCAAGCAAGGCAGCAAAAAATCCCCCTAGTTCAACGATGACCTTAAGAAATCCAAGAAGATCTGTCGCACCCTCGAGAAAGCCTGGAGAAAAAACCCAACCATTGACAACCTGGCCACCTTCAAGAACGCCACCCGCAAACACCACCAACTGATCCGATCCACCAAGAAATCAGCATTCAAGGATCGACTCGACAACAACGCCCACAACAGCAAGGAACTATTCAACATCGTCAAAGAATTTACCAACCCCACCGCCGGCACCAAGGACATCACTCCCTCCCAAGACCTCTGCGACTCCTTAGCCTCATTCTTCCACAACAAAATCGCTGACATGCATAACAGCTTTGAAAACGAGTCCGGAGACCAGTCCACCCCACCCACCTCCGAACTAAAACCCCCCTCCAACAACCTTTGCGCCTGGAACCCAATCACCACTGAAGACACCATCCGCCTGATGAACTCCATCCACTCGCCAACCGACCCATGTCCCCAACACATTTTCAATAAAGCAGACTCCATTATCGCACCCCATCTCCGAGACGTCATCAACTGGTCCCTCAACTCCGCTACCTTCCCGGAAAGCTGGAAACATGCCGAACTCAGCGCCCTCCTGAAGAAACCCACAGCAGACCCCACTGAACTTAAGAACTATCGCCCCATCTCGCTCCTCCCATTCCCTGCCAAAGTCATTGAGAAAGCCGTCAACAATCAGCTCACCACCTTCCTTGAATCCAACAAATCCCTCGACCCTTCACAGTCCGGCTTCCGAGCCAAACACAGCACCGAGACCGCCCTCATCGCAGCAACAGACGACATTCAAACTCTACTGGACAACGGAGAAACTACTTGACCTCTCCGCAGCCTTCGACTCAGTCTGTCACAGCACCCTTATACAACGCCTCAGCAACGCTGGATTACAAGGAAAAGCATTGGACTGGATCATCTCGTTCCTCGCCGGTAGAACCCAGAGAGTCCGCCTTCCCCCTTTTAGATCAGAGGCCACCGAAGTCATCTGCGGCGTATCACAAGGATCATCACTCAGTCCCACTCTCTTCAACGTATACATGAGTCCCCTCGCATCCATCGCGCGCCAACACAACCTCAACATCATATCCTACGCAGACGACACCCAGCTGATCCTCTCCCTCACCAAAGACCCAAACACCGCCAAAACCAACCTACACGAAGGGATGAAAGAAGTAGCCGAATGGATGAAGAACAGCCGTTTAAAACTGAACTCGGACAAAACGGAAGTCCTCATCTTAGGATCATCCCCCTCCGCCTGGGACGACTCATGGTGGCCACCGGCCCTAGGAAACGCACCCATACCTATGGACCACGCACGTAACCTGGGCTTCATCCTGGACTCTTCCCTCTCGATGACCAGACAAGTCAACGCCGTCTCATCATTATGCTTCAACATCCTACGTATGCTCAAAAAAGTCTTCAGTTGGATCCCCACCAAAACAAGAAAGGCGGTCACCCACGCACTGGTCACAAGCCGACTGGACTACGGAAACACCCTTTACGCCGGAACCACAGCCAAACTTCATAAAAAACTCCAACGCATCCAAAACGCCTCAGCCAGACTCATACTAGACATCCCCCGCCAAGCTCACATTTCCGGTCACCTAAAAGACCTCCACTGGCTCCCCGTCAACAAGAGAATAACGTTCCATCTCCTCACCCACGCACACAAAGCCCTCTACGACCTTGGACCCGAATGCCTCAACAAGCGCCTGTCCTTTTACACCCCCACCCGCCAACTACGATCAACCAATCAAGCCCTCGCCGTAATTCCACGCATTCATAGATCTACCATGGGGGGAAGATCCTTACCTACTTAGCGGCCAAAACCTGGAATTCTCTCCCCACCCACCTTCGCCTTACACAGAACCACCTCTCCTTCAGAAAACAACTAAAAACTTGGATATTCGATAAGTAAAGTACCCCCCTCCCTCAAGCGCCTTGAGACCCTCTGGGTGAGTAGTGCGCTATACAAATGATAAACTTGACTTGACTTGAAGAGGAACCTCTGGTTATTCTAGTTAATGGGGTTCCGACAAAGAGTAAGAAAATCTGGCAAGATTTAGTGGATGTTAGGAAAGTCAAAAAGGCAACGTTGTATTTGGTCAAAAACAATGAGTACTACAAACATGTATGTGTTGGAGCAGAGGAAACAGCTGCAGATGAAGACAGTGATTGTTCAGCTGGCCAAATTGAAAAAGTTGATGTGTCTAGAAGTGAAGAAATATATGAACATTATACTGTTCATCCTTTGCATTCCAAAGAAGTAATGGGGAATGCAATTGAATTGTTTCAAATGAAAGTAGCAAAAGGAAGTCCCATTAGTGTATGGGAAGAAAGTTTGGAAGCTGGTTCTTTTCCACAGCTATTTCCAACAGGTCGAGTTGGACGATATGACGATCGACCACTTCAAATTCCTGCATCTGAATACCAGACTTTAAGATTATATGCTGAAGATCCAAGGTTTTGTCAATGCATTCCATATTTGTTTCATCTACTGTATGAAAGTGACTTATCTGGGCTTTCTTATGCAGTAAATCATATACTAAAAAGTGGAGCACATCTGCAAAATGTTTCAGCGAGGGACTTTATGGAGAAAGTAAATCTGCAAGATAATATTTTGGAATCTCATCTAATCAATCTCATGGCATGTCAGCGTGGTACAAACGAGCATTGGTACCGTCGTCATGGGGAATTGAAATGTATGTTAAGAAACTTAGGAACTCCTACATGGTTCCTCACTCTTAGCTGTGCCGAGTATGCATGGGACGACTTACTTCAATTTATACGCAAATATACAAAATATAGAATTCAAAACACCTGGAGAACTGTGTTCTTTGGATCCAGTGAATGTATGCAGATATTTTAATCATAGATTTGAAGCTATGATGTCTTTTATTACCAACAAAAAAAATCCTCCCCTTGGAGAGGTTTTGGATTTCTTTTGGAGAAAGGAGTATCAAGCGAGAGGTGCTCCTCACATACATATGTTGTTGTGGATTAAAGATGCACCCAAATTTGGAACAGATTCGGATGAACCAGTGATGAGTTTCAATGAAGAGTATTCAACATGTGCTGTTCCGAAAACTACAGAGGAAAACAGTTTAAGGCAACAAGTTTTACGCTTTCAATCGCATCGTTGTGGGAAGTATTGTCGTCGAAAATTCAGAAACAAGGACAAGTTCTACACAAGATGTCGTTTCGGCTTTCCACGACCAGTGATTTCTAAAGGAAGAGTCAATAATTTGATGTCTTCTCTACGACATACTGTGACGAGGAAATCGCCCAAAAATACATACAATTTAAAAAGAAACGAAGAATCCAAGTACATCAACGACTACAACCCAGTGATTTTGTCCATGTGGAATGCTAACATGGATATTCAATTCGTTGCAGACAACTCTATTGCTGTGGCTGGATATGTGACATCTTACATCACAAAAAAAGAAAAGACAGAACTGAAGGAAGTGTGGGAGGACATTTCACATGAAAAGAGTCTAAGCAAGAAATTATACAGTTACAGTCTGAAGATGTTGTCGCATTGAGAAATTGGAGCATATGAATGTTCTGATCGATTGTCATCAGCAAGTCTCTATGCCAAATCTAGAACCATCATTTGGGTAAGTCTAGGTCTTGCTGCAACACGAAACCGAGTTTTGAATTCTGTACAAGAAATAGAGTATTTGGCGGAGAAAGAACCAGAAAGTACAGATATTTTGAAGACAAACATGTTGGATACATACTATCCAAATAGAGGTCCTCACCTTGAGAACGCTTGTCTCTATGAAGTTCTTCAAAGCTATATTTATAAGAGAAACATCAGAGAAGATATCAATAATGGAATATATGCTGTCATTGGATGTGAAGGATGTCTAGTGAAACAGAGAAAAGGTCATTTGATTAATCATCGAAAATTGAGTTGTGAAAATCCAGACAAAAGGGAATTTTACTATTTGGCTCTTTTGCAACTCTTTAAACCATGGCGTACAGAAGAGGAACTACTTGGAGATTTTCTCTTTTACGAATATTCTTTTAATGCAACCAAGGATACCATAGAATGTCTTGTTTTTCCAAATTATCTGCAAATGTTGAACAAAGAAATAGAGCAAGAAGCAACAATTGCTGCAGAGATTGCGAGAGACAGTTCTCAAGACAGTCAGAGTTCTACTTCATTAAGTCAGGATCCACCAGGAGGACCAATTATCCAAAATGAAGCTGCCACTGCCATGGATGAGGTGGAAAGAGCTATGGAACAAGCTCAAGATGATGTAGTTAACTTAGAAGATTTGGTGAAACAACTAAACCTTGAGCAGAAGCAGATATATGACGAAGTTACAGAACAGATTGCACATGGATTCACTCATGAGAAAAAAGAGTGCTCATGTACATCATTTAAGCCTGTCCAACTGTACGTGAGTGGAGATGCGGGAACTGGAAAAAGTTTTCTGATTAAAGCAATTGCAACCTATCTGCAGAAAAGGACTGAATCACCGCTATCTTGTGTTGTTACCGCTCCAACTGGGCTGGCAGCACATAATATTAAAGGGATTACTTTACATCGTTTACTGATGCTGCCAGTGGAGCATGATAACAAATTGCAATACCACAAGCTATCTGGAGATGCGTGTTCCGAAGTTTCGAGAGTCCTGAAGAAAATGAAACTTCTTATCATTGATGAAGTAAGCATAGTCTCAAATCTAATGCTTGCTTTTGTGCATTTGAGAATGCAAGAAATTCTTAGAACAGAGTATGATGTGTTATTTGGAGGGAAACACATCATTGTTTTTGGAGATCTACTGCAGTTGACTCCAGTGAAAGGACAACCAATGTTTAAAATGGCCACGCATGAAGATACCAAGAAGTGCCAAGGAAGCATTGGAAACGTTAATATATGGTTAAATTTCAAATATGCAGAACTACTCCAAAATATGCGGCAGGCAAAGGATGAAGATTATAAAAATATTCTACAAGATGTAAGAATCGGAAAAGTAAGTCAGCATGGGAAAGAAGCTTTACATGGACGATTAATTTCAAATTTGTACCCAAATGAAAACATTCTTCCAGAGAATATTTTTAAGAAAATTAACGAGAAGAAATCTGGCATATGTTTGATGCCAACTCTGAAAGAATGTTCCATGTTCAACAACAAAATGTTAAAGTTAGAAAATGAAGAGATAGTGAAACTGGAAGCTATAGATAAAATAGAGCATATGGGACCAACAATTATTTTGTCTGAAAATTTGAAATCAAAATTGGATTCATTAGAGGAGAGTATATCTAAAACTGCTGGTTTTGAAAAGACTCTGAATGTGTGTTTAAATTGTCGTATTATTTTGGGAAGGAATTTAAATGTCTGGTAAATGGAGCAATGGGTCATGTTGTTGGTTTTGTGAATTACAAAAATAGAGATGGAATTGAAATTTTAAAAATTTAATTTGATGGCATTGATGAAATAGAACAAATTTGTCGTTGTTCAGCTAGGTTTTTGCTTGTGAAAGACTTATATGTTCGCCGAAAACAGTTTCCTATTTGTTTGGCATATGCGGTGACAATTCATAAATATCAAGGTTTAAGTGTAGATAGTGCTTTGGTGAACATTGGAAGTTCTGTGTTTAAAGAGGGTATGGCATATGTGGCATTATCACGAGTCAGAACTTTATCAGGATTGTACTTGATTGAGTGTGATGAAACAAAGATTTGTGCTGATCTAAATTGTGTTAAAGAATACAATAGGTTAAGAAGAGAGTATGCTCCACATTTGCCTCAATATCCTCTGTTTGAAAAACTTGTGGTAGGCCGAAAAAGAAGAAATGAGAATAATTGCAGTGAGGTAGTAGCAAAAAGACAAAAAGTAGATGAAACTGTAATTGTAAGTAAAAAGAAAAAGGATTCTGTTGAAGATGTTGTTGGATTTCAGTTTGAAAACAGTTCTGGTGTCAACTGCTATGCTAATGTAGTGGTTAATGTTGTTTTTTTTCTTCTAAATTTACAAGAACAGATTGTTGAAAATCGGGATCAAACATTCTGCAGTTTATTGAATTCCGTGTTTGAGAAATGTAGCAGTGATAGAGCAAAAATAGAAAGTGTTTCAGAAATTAGAAATCTTCTAGACATATGTTCTGGTCAAAATCAATTTTCACAGATTATTCAGCAGGATTGTCAGGAATTTTTAATGTATATGTTTGATGTTTTGGAAGATGAAGGTGTAGATATAAAACATCTTTTTAGCCTTTCTTATCAATGGCAGCATGACTGCGACAACTGTAGTTTATCAAGTAGTACTAGAATAGACACTGAAAGATTTATATATTTGACTTTACCAGACTGCAAATCAGTGCCTTTTAATAATCTAGTTAAAGCAGCTGATCACAATATGGTGTGTACCCAATATAAGTCTGTAATGCTGTCCACATTATTTTTACAAACTTATGGTAAATATGTGATTTTAATGTTCCAACGATGTAGACCTGATGGAAGTAAATTGTCAACTTCTATTAAAAATGTTGTGGCTTCTCAGTTATCAATTTCAGGAAGAACGTTTGCAACTGTAGCTATTATTAATCATGACTGTCCTTCAACAACATCAGGGCATTACACATGCTATTTAAAAAGTCGTAAAGGTTGGACCCACTGTAATGACACTCATTTGACTTTCAAACAGCGTTTGCCTTTTGACTTAAAAAATTCATACCTAGTGTTTTTAGAACCACAATTTAAGTAAAGGTAATTGGCCTATGAAGACGGGAGCAGTTAATAAAGGTTAGTTTGCTGTTTAAAATTATATTCTGAGTAAAAGTGATCAAGATAATATAAAAAATTGACTTGTCATATAGGTACTGTAAGTGGATCTCATAGTAAGTGATATAAGTATTATACAAAATGATGAACATGAGTGAGTCAGAGATGGTTTTACGAATACTTAAATATTGTGAAAATCTTGTATGAGCCTTTCTTTCAGAACGTCGGAAAAACGGTAATTTCAGAGTTTCTTAGAATTAATTTGAAAATATACTCATACATCTGACACTATTTGGCCAAAAGGAAAAGTAAAGGAATGAGTAAAGAGTCATGACTGAAAAAAAGGAGTATATGAAAATAATGAAAATATTTCAGATGTTCTTGGAGCTTTTCTTCTAGAAAGTCGATGAAATTGATTTTTTAGTGAACAGCAGAGTACTTTCCAACGAGAAAAGGACCTTCATGATATACTATTTGGCCTAAAGGAAAAGTAAGTGAATCAAAGATTAGTGTACATTTGTCATTTGTCAGAATCTAAGGTTTTTTTTAAAACACAATCTTTTAGTTTGCGTTTTTTTCCCTCGCTGTCATATGATGAGTAATTTGAACTCACTGTTTTAAGTGAAATTCAATATATTCTGAGAACAGCAAAAATAAACTATGTAACATGTTGTACAAGTTATTCTATACTTTGGATTGTGTAAATTAAATTGTATTCCCATTGCCTGACACTCACTTTCCTTTTTCCATCCTCTTTCAGCTCTTTTTACTCACTTATAATGTCTTTCTCTCACTCTCTGTCAGCCCCGTTCCTTTACTCCACTTCTTTCACAACCCCTCATTCTCATTTCAACTGTCTGCATCCCCTCTCTCCCTTGCATAACTTTTCAGCTTTCAGTCTCTCTGCTTTACTTCCCTTTTCCGTATTTTCCTCCTTTGCTCCTTTAGTAATTCCTCTTTACTCACTCCGCAGTATTGTCGCACTCTATCACTATAAATCACCCACTCTCCCTCGCTTATCTTTGTTTGCTCCTTTCTTTTGACCTCTTCTCTCTATTTTTCGTTCACTACCTCTATGTCCTCAGTGCCTCACTCTCCTTGTGTTATGTTTACTTGTGTTTATCTACCTTCTATCATTTCTTTTACAACAACTTCACTGCTCCTCTCTCATCGTTCTTCATCCCATTTCTTTTACTCTGGTTCCATTACTATCCCTCATTTCCTTTCTTTCAGTGCCCTTCTCTTTACTTTCATCACCAAATTATTTTCTCTCAGTACCACTGTTTTAGTCCTCTTCTCCTCTCTTTCCTTTTTTTGCTCCCTTACTCATTTCCTTTGCTCACTCATTGTACTCCACTTCACTCAGTTTTTCTCTTAGTCTGTCTGTCTACTAACTTCCTCACTCCTTTTCCCTCAATCCTTGTTTATTATCCTCTCTACCTTCATCCCTTCACTCTATGACTGTTCTTCACTTACTCTCAGTTATCTTCTATTCCTCATTCTTCTAAATGCATCCTTAATTAGACTCTTTTCCATCTCAGTCATTATCTTTTTACTTACTACTGTTTCCTGATTTAGTTTTGCTAACGTCACATTGTTTTAGTATCTTTCTTACCTTCAGTTCATTTCTCTGTTCTTCTCTTCCTCTCTGTCAGTGAATCTTTATGCCTTACTCTTAGTAATTTGCTCTCCTTCTATTTCTTTTTCTCTCTTTTTATCCTTCTACCTTACTTTATTTCCCTTTCTGTGTCCTTCACTCTTACTTTATTTCCTAATACACTGTTATGATTTTTAACCTCTTCATTTGTATCTTTTAATTTAAAATACATATTTTACTAATTATAACTTATTTTTTCTTCTCTCTTTCACAGATACAAAGTGTAGTAAACACATGTAATTAAAGTTACATTTATTATATGGTAAGTGTGACTAAATAAATATAGTTTGTCATCACCCTTTGCTTTAACCTCACTAATATTTTCTCAACCAACCTCACTCCTGTTTCTTTACTCTGCTTCCCTCACTTATTCTTATTCTCCATGTTTACTCCCCTTTCCCTATTTCCCCTCTCATGTTCAACTTCTTTCAGTCCCCATTCTTTACTTCACTTACCCTCTGTTCCCTTCCTTTGCTTCCTCACTCATTCTCTTTTTCTTAATTATTTACTTCACTCCTACACACACCCCTCATCCCCCTCCCAACACATACACACACCTCTGACATACACACCACACACACACACCACACACACACCTCATACACACACACACCCCCACACACACTCCTCACACACACACACACACACACACATTCCATACACACACACACATCCCACACACATACCCCCCACACCCACACACCCCTCACACATATCTCACACACCCACACCTCCACCCACACCGAATCACCCCACACACCCACACCCACAGACACACCTTACACACCCACACCCCCACCTACTCCCACTGACTCCCTATAAGTCACCCACACTGCCTTACTTACCTTTCTTTGCTGTTTCACTCAGACCCTTTCAGGCACTGTTTCCTTTACTCTCTCTGTCCTTTCTCTTTGTCACTCCCCATGTGTTATCTTAATTCAATTTTATCACCCTCTTTCACCCCTCTTTACTTACACTCACTGCTCTTTTCTCACCCTCCCTCACTGTTGTTCATTTATCCCGGTTCCGTCACTACCCTTCATTCCCCATTTTTTACTGTCCTTTCTTTTTCTTTCAACACCCACTCACATTCTCCCACTATCTCTACTTTAGTCTTCTTCCTCTCTCTTCCCTTCTTTCGCTCCCTTATTCATTTTACTTTTCTCACTTTTACCCTATTACACCTTCTCTGTTTTTTACTATGTAATAAACAATCCCTCTGTGTTGCTCCCTCTAGCTCTCTTTCTCTTAACATTACTCTCTCTGTGTTCTTCCCTCATGCTAACTCCTGCATTTATTTCTTTTTTCTTTTTTTCGGGTGCGCGCCCTGGTGCGCGTACCCTAAGGAAAAAAATTGACAGAGATTCTTTAAAAATATAGGTTTATTTTTATAAATTAAAGGTAGTTCTAAAAAGAACTGTTTTTTATTCTTTTTGTTGTTTTATATATTTTTTGGATTTTTTTTTACTTTTTTTGGCTTTTCTGAACAGTTTTATATTTTTTTTTATTTTTTATGGGGAGAAACAAAAAACAGGGAATTGTAAATGGCTCCACTGGAGCAAAAAAAAAATCAGGAAAAAATTAGGTGTTTTTGGGGCACTTGTGGTTATCACCAGCACAGAGGATAAGTTTTAGACTTTGCTCACCATAGCAAAGTGTCTTCCCACAAAATTTGCACACGATTTTAAAATCACCAAACTTGGGTTGAATTACAGACATTGTCTCTCTTGCCTCTGCATCCGATGGAGTGGGTTGCTTTCTTTGGGAGGTGCTTGGTGAAGATCGAAAGGGTTCCTGGCCATTTCTCGGACCTCTGCCCTAGCATAGTTGTTGGGATGCTTCCGATCCATATGCCGAATCATGTTGCAATTACCAAATTAATATTTTCTATTAGGGTTCCCCCTTGAAAGTTCCATGCCACAGATTAGGCAAGTCACCTTTGGTGCATTGACTTTCTTTTTGCCCTCTGGAATGGAAAAAAACTCCCATACTATGTGCTCCTTTGGCCTATATGGGGTATTGTCTTCTGGGAGGAATCTCCTTCTCCCCTCCTCATCCTCCTCCTCCTCTTCTTCTTCCTGACCACCAATGTGATGTTGTGGTGGTCCTCTTGGTGGTGGTGGTGGTGGTGGTGCAGATGCTCCAGCTGCTGCTGCTACTGTAGCCATTTTAAAGTAGAAAAGATTAGAGATAGATCTCCAAACAGGTCTTCCTCACTCAAAGGACAAAGTCAGAATAAAGAAGAAAGGTGGGGGCTTTCATCATTTGGAAAACAAAACTGTTCTGGACCAATGAAAAGTGTTATTTTCAAGTCACATGATCCAGGCTTTCATCATTTGGAAACCAAAACTGATCTGCACCAATGAAAAGTGTTATTTTCAGATCACATGACCCGACGCGCTTACGCTACGCGCCCCGGGGCGCTTAGCGTAAGCGCGTCGAGACGTTGCGCGATCGTATGCGCTCGCGTGCTTCTGGGTGCGCTTACGCAGTGCGTAAAATGACGCATCATGCGCCTACGCGATACGTCACAAGGTTGTTTTCGTTCGCGGCAATAACGCTAACGGGACGCTCACCGGTACGCGCCCCGGGGCGCGCCGTAACACTGCGCTTACCAGTGAGCGCATCGGTACGCGCCCCGGGAGCGCTCCGGGCAAAAATATATATATATATATATATTACATAATTATACAATATAAAATTCGTTATAAAAATATTACTTTGTTTCACTTTGTGTATAAGTGGCTGCATGGGTTGGTGAGTAGCTACATGTGTATGTATATGGGTTATTAGATGTTTTTTTTAGTATCAGTATGAGTGTCTGTATGGGTTGGTGGGGGTATTATTTAGCACATAGATGCATGAATGACTGACTCTCTGTTTGTATGTGTTTTGAAGACAGCATATGTGCAGGACTGTATGGGTGGATGAGTGTGTATATGTGTGTGTTAGTGAGTGAATGACTGTCTCACTAATGTCTTTATCAGTAACTACATATGTTGTAATCTAGTATATGTGAGTATTGATGTATATGTGAGAGTGAGGGATTGTAAGAGTTCCTGTTTAAATAAGTATGTGTTTCTATGAGTGATTGTTTAAGAGATTAAGTATGTGTAATTTTCCTTAGAAGTAAGGTGGTAGTGTGTGTATAGCTGTATATGCAAATTAATGGATGTTTATTTGCATGTGTGAGTATGTGTGTGAGTAACTTTTGGATGACTGTCGGTGTGTAACAGGATGTATAGGTGTATCACTACATATGATGAGTGAGTATATGTATGAGTGACTATATAGAACTATTGGTGAATGAGTGGATGTGTATATAGATGGTGGAATTACTGAATTGGTTGTTGTAACTGATATGGGTATCTCCATTTTTTTGAAAATGTTAGTTTCTATTTTTGAAAATGTGTTTCAAGGGTTACATTATAGTGAAAGGAGGTCTGTCACTCTGTCACAAGGATGGTGTCATCAGTGATGTCATGAGTGATGTCACTGACCATGTCATGAGTGATGTAATATGTGACGTCATCAGCAGTGCATTGCACGCGCAAGTTATAGTGAGTCCAACTAACTATAACGTGGGAATTTCAATGGTTTTATGCGAGTAAAACTTCCAGCTAACTATAACTGGTGTGAAACCTATGGTTTTTTCAGTGAATTTAATAGGTTTTTTAAATGCTAATTCCTAACTAAAACTGGTGTAAAACCTTTGGTTTTTTCAGTGAATATATATATATACACACACACATACATGATGTAATATGTGACGTCATCAGCAGTGCATTGCACGCGCAAGTTATAGTGAGTCCAACTAACTATAACGTGGGAGTTTCAATGGTTTTATGCGAGTAAAACTTCCAGCTAACTATAACTGGTGTGAAACCTATGGTTTTTTCAGTGAATTTAATAGGTTTTTTAAATGCTAATTCCTAACTAAAACTGGTGTAAAACCTTTGGTTTTTTCGGTGAATATATATATATATATATGTATATATATATATATATATATATATATATATATATATATATATATATATGTGACATGACATCAGTGATGTCATGAGTGATGTCACAGACCATGTCATGAGTGATGTAATATGTGATGTCATCAGCAGTGCATTGCGGGTGCACAAGTTATAGTTAGCTGAACTAACTACAATGAGGGAATTTCAATGGTTTTGTATGAGTGAAATGTCTAGCTAACTATAATGCCCTGAAACCTATAGTTTTTTCAGTGAATTTTTGAGGTTTTTTAAATGCTAATTTCTAACTATAACGTGCCTGAAACCTATATTTTTTTCTGTGAATTTCAAAGGTTTTTTAAATGCTAGTTTCTAACTATGCCTACAGAGGTAGGACATGTGAAGGAAGAAGAAAAAACGCACAGAAAGAAGCAAACGAAATGCAGAAAAAAGCAACAGAAGTCATCAAAGAAGAAGACAAGTGCAGGAAGAAGGAAGACATGCAGAAAAACAAACAGAGGAGAAGAAAGAGGCCTTGTTGCAAATTCATCCTGTACCCTCAACTTTTTCAGATGGGTACTAGTGGTAACTAACTCTGACTAACCAGTCCTAGAGCCAGTGCTATTCTAAAAGACACTTAGAATACAGTGAACACACCTACATACACTAGGGAACACTATGCGCTGGGGTACCCCTGTGATTACCATAGCCTCCTCAGTAAGCGTCTAGTACATAATAGGGCAGGGGATTAAAACTACCTCTTAAAACGTGCCACAGGGCACGTTTGCACACTGGTGAAGGGAGGGGGGTGCCTGAGGTGACATGTGTGCAAACACACCCTGTGGCCGTTTTAATTTGGCGGATAAAGTCCCCTTGAATCCTGAGAGTCCCTTGGGTCTAACTAGCCCACCAGGTATCTCCAGTTAGCGCCACAGATCTGCGTTGCAGAGAGGTGTAAAAAGGGGCACGGCCTGGACCACCTCTCTGCAACGCAGTGCAGTGGTGGTTACTGGAAGCACCTGGTGGGCTAGTTGGCCCGCAGGGCCCCTCGGGATTGAAAGGGAATTATTTCCCCAACTTAAAAAGCGACAGAGGGCCTGTTTGCACACGTCACTTCAGGCCCCATCCCATCCCTTCACCACTGTGTAAATGCACCCTGTGGGTGTTTTAAGTTGGGAGATTAAGTCCCCTTGAATCCTGAGGGTCCCTAGGATCCAACTAGCCCACTATGTACCTCCAGTAAGCGCCACTAAGCTGTGTGGCATAGAGGTGTAAAAAGTGGCACTGCCTGGAGCACCTCTCTGCAACGCAGCACAGTGGCGCTTACTGGAATCACCTGGTGGGCTAGTTAGCACCCAGGGGCCCTCAGGATTGAAAGGGAATTATTGCCCTAACTTAAAATGAGCCACAGGGCGTGTTTGCACACGTCACCTCAGGACCCGTCCCCTCCCTTACCCACTGTGTAAACACGCCCTGTGGTCATTTTAAGTTGGGGGATTAAGTCCCCTTGAATCCTGAAGGTTCCTAGGGTCAAAGTAGCCCACTAGGTACCTCCAGTAAGCGCCGTTGCAGAGAGGTGTAAAAAGGGGTACGGCCTGGACCACCTCTCTGCAAAGCAGCGCAATGGCACTTACTGGAAACACCTGGTGGGCTAGTTGGCCCTCAGGGACCCTCAGTATTGAAGAGGAACTAATTCCCCAATTTACAACTCGCCAGGGGGCTCGTTTGAACAATGGTAAAGGAAGAGGGTGGGACCTGAGGTGACATGTCTGCAAACACGCCCTGTGGCGCGTTTTAAGTTGGGGAATTAACTCCTCTTCAGTCCTGAGGGTCCCTGGGGGCCAACTAGCCCACCAGGTACCTCCAATATGCGCCAGAGAGCTGCGTTGCAGAAAGGTGTTCAGAGGCCACGCCCCTTTTTACAACACTCTGCAACGCAGCTCCATGGCTCTTACAGGAGGTACCTGGTGGGCCAGTTGGACCCCAGGGACCATCAGGATTGAGGAGGAATTAATTCCCCAACTTAAACCGTGCCATAGGGTGTGTTTGCACACATGTCAACTCAGGCCCCGCCCCCTCCCTTCACCACTGTGCAAACGCGCCCTGTGGCGGGTTTTCAGTTGGGGGATTAACTTCCCTTGAATCCTGAGGGTCCCTGGGGTGCAACTAGCCCACCAGGTACCTCCAATAAGCACCACAGAGCTGCGTTACAGAGAGGTGTAAAAAGCGGCGTGGCCTCCGAACACCTCACTGCAACGCAGCTCCCTGGCGCATACTAGAGGTTACTGGTGGGCTAGTTGGCCCCCAGGGACCTCCAGTATTCAAGAGGGATTAGTTCCCCATCTGCAAACACGCCAGGGGCACATTTCCACAGTGCTACAAGCAGGGGGCGGGGCTTCGGCGAGATGACGCTCTTTTTTTAATGTATTTTTTAAGAAAGGGGGCTGTCTGGCCCCCCTTCTTTTCCTAATTATTTGTCCATGGGGACCCCATCCCTCAGGGCCTGCCCCCCTATTTTTCTTTTTTTTTTAAACTTTGGAAGGGGCCGCGTGCCCCCCTCCCGAGGCCATAATCGGCCCCGGGGACCCCATCCCCCAGGGCATGGCCATTTTTGTTTTATTGAATTGGAGGGGGGCTGCATTTCCCCCCTCCTGGGCCACTTCTTGCCCTGGGAATCCCATCCCCCGGGGCTGGCCCTCTCCGTTTGGGACCGTGGGGGGTCTCCAATCTCCCCAAGGTCCCGCCGGCTACCCACATTCTTCGGAAGCTGGCCTTGGTTTTCCACATGGGTAGCTGCTAAGATGCAGCTCCCCATGTGGAAAAGCAATCGTCTTTGATTTTTGGAAGAGAGAGCAGGTTTCCTGCTCTCTCTTCCAAAAACCAAAGCAGTTTGCTATGGCAGGGCAGGAGCCGCAATGCTCCCACTCTGCCATAGTAAACAGCAGTGTCCGGGGGTGGGCACCCCGAGACACTGCAGGAGCAACACCAGCCCACAAATCTGCTCCCAAATTCGCCACGCACCCTGAACACTGTCACAAGGGCCAAGCAGGTCAGGTTCCAATTTAAATAAATCCATCCAAAGTGCCACACAAAGAGACCATGACCTTAGTAGGGCGGCCAGTTTAACTTGTGTGAGGCTTCCAGGACAAACATACCATCTAATCCTCCTTCCCTTTCAAAGAGTCACACCGCACTGGCTGGGTTGCCATAAATCATTTATTGATAGAACACAAGGCAAGAGGCTTCTTTGTCCCAATGTTTCTGCTCGTAAGAGCCTTGATCACGGGAGGCAGTCTGAATTTTGAAATCACCCACGTGGTTTGCTTTTAAACAGGCCGGGCCGTATTCTCTCACAGAGACCATGAGAGGTTCTTTGGAGGTTGCAGACATCTATAGAAGATAAAAACGATTTACACATAATAATCATGTGGCAACAAACATGTATTATTTAAATGTAATGAAATATTCATGGCTTGAATTAATTGATTAGTTGTATATCTGTATATATGTATATAAAGAATTTAACTGTAGATTCATGCATGCATCTCACTTTTTTTATTAATTAAGAAAACATTAATGATTTGAACCTCTAACATGGCCACCAAGTATCTTTGAAAGTACTGTTCATTTTGGTCCCTCTTTTATGTTGCCAGTGCTATGAACTGCAAAGTCCTCTCTTGATTGCTATGATTTGACGTTTACATTTTTTATGTATAAAGTAACATCACTTTGAATGAAATTGAGTGACATTGAGGAAGGCATGGCCGAAATGCGTCTGTCCGTACATCGAGTAACTTAATTAATTTCCAAAAACTCACTGTGTCAGCGTGCGCCTCAATTCATGACCATTGGACTTGGTCACATGTTGGGAATGGATTTCACGTCTTACCAACGCGGAGGACGAAGCACCCGTGCCGTGCGGAGCGACCGAAGGTGAACAAGCAGGAATCAGATTTTTCAGTCTGCCCCGCCGCGCGCGCCGAGTTATTGTGGATTTTGTACGCCATTGGGATTAAAGGACCGACGAGGAAAGCAGACGGGCTGTATGAACCGCGGGAGGATGCCGGAAACTTCAGTCAGAGGACGTGGAGTGATCGACGGAGCACCGCTGGTTAGTACATGCCCATGAAGCGTCCCTGATTACTTTCACGCAGAAGCGGCAGGCACGTAGACACGCATAGACTGAAAATTGCACAGTTACTCGATTAGGAGAAAGAGTGAGTGTTGTTTACAGATAGAGAGAGAGGGGAGGCAGCAGAGGGGCTATATGTCAAAAGTAAACAGAGGATAAGCACAGAGACTAAGGGGGCCTCTGGGAGCTCAGCAACTGACAACAATTTAAAAACCCTCTTGAATAAACTAGAAAAAGCATACGAAAAGGAGACAAGAAAGTGGTGTGAGGTAACCTCACTCTAGAGATACATTGACTGCGACCGGATTCCGAGGGGTTTGAGTATCTATACAACACCCTCCTACGAACATCCCGACCCTCTTCTGCTACAAGAATGGGCAGAATATACAGCAGAAACAGCCAAAGGAATGGTCAAAATTCTCATTAAGTATGCCTGGAGTGATAGGCAGAAATTATTGGAGGAGATCAAGGAGATAGAGGCTCTGATAGCTTTGGATAAGGACAGCAAGCTCAAAGAAGATTTACAACCATGTATGAAAAAGAGACTGGTGGATTATGAGGGCGTAATTAGACACAGGAAGCAAACCAAGTTCTTACGCGATGAAGAAGACTATGAATCAGGCTGGATTCTAACGTTCGCTAAGAAATACGACTTACCAAGAAAGCAACTAATGCTTCAGAAACCAACTGATACACCATCACGTGAAACATCCGAATCAGAGGTGGAGCTATCGGAGGGAGAATAAACTGACAGAAGAAAGGAGAAGAGAACACAGTTTGCAAAAACTGTAACATCAACTTTTTTTCATGAGTACCAGCTCCTGAGAGAAGCGAAGCAGCGCCCACCCGCAAAGACACATCTCCGTGAAAGAAGAAACGAAAAGCCAGACGGGGAAGGTAGGGGAAAGGATTCGTCACCAGTGGGACGACGAACAAGGAGCAAACGAGGCGGGAAATTGAACTAGAGCCAGAAGAGATAATGGAACAAAAAAAGAAAAAAACAGTAATAAACCTCTCAAGTAGACCCATTATATCGGAAGAAATCAAGGTTCTAGAATTGGGCCTGACATTCTGTCCAATTACGCAATTCAATTACACACAGGCCCGAGTTGACTTGTACAGATTTACCTGGAGGTTAAAGCTGCTTAAGATACACACAATACATCCAAAAAAAGCACATGAGGACACAAATCTCACAAGCATGGAAGGGGCCGGAGCACTTATTGGAACTGAGTTAAATGCCCTAAGAGCAATGAGAAAACTTGAATTGGAATTAAGCATTAGCCAAAATGATCCAACAGTGACAATTGACCTCCTAGAAGAAATGGGAATTGCTCAAAAGAGAGCAACAAGCACCTTACGAAAACGTTCCCGCTTCATCCCGCAAACGGCACACGATGCCATTGATATGTTTCAAGACTTGGTCACAGAGATGTGAGGAAATTGCAGGCTAGAGGTCCAAACCTGACAAAAGAAAACCTAACAACACAACAAAAGAAAATTCTGAAGGAATTAAGTGACGATGATAACCTTGTAATAAAAACCTCTGACAAAGGAGGCAACTTTGTTATCATGGACAAATTGATTTATTTGAAAGAAGCACGAAGACAACTATCTGACACCCAGTGTTACATTGTGACAACAAGAGATAACTATGAAAGGAGTATTCAAGAATTTCACAAACTGGCTATGAAATGGAGAAATAAAGGGATATTGAGAGAAGAGGACTTTAAATTTATTTATTGTGAGTCCCCGGAATTAACTACCTTTTGTCATCTCCCTAAAGTCCACAAGAGGGCCACAAATCCACCTGGCAGGCCATTGTTTCATCAAAGAACAGCCTATTGGAGAACACTTCAATTTATATTGATTGCTTTTTAAAGTGCTGAGTTGTTGACCTATGTTCCTATGTGAAGGACACTAAAGATTTTTTGAGAATAATTGCTAACATTGAGTGGGAACCAGATATGCTCTTACTGACCCTGGACATAACGAGCCTCTACACGAGCATAGAACATAACAAAGGTGTAGAGGCTGTGGAGTTTTTTCTAAAAAAAGAGAGAACTCAAATATTTTGAGCACCATGTTATGCTAATAGAGCTGATCACATACTGCTTGGGCAATTACATTTTTCTGTTTGCAGGTGAATTATTTCAGCAGTGTCAGGGTACCGCGATGGGCATGTGCTTCGCCCCCAGCTACGCAAACTTGTTCGTTGGCTGGTGGGAGAAGCACATGGCCTGAGCGAGAGAGAACAAAATCTGGCTAGACAAAGTGATCCTGTGGTCAAGATACACTGACAACCTCTTCATTGTATGGAGAGGGTCAATGGAGGAAGCCCGAGAGTACATAGCAAAATTAAACAACAATGAGGTCAACCTAAAATTCACTGAGTGCCTGAGTAAAAACAATGTACCTTACCTAGATCTAATGGTGTTCATTAAAAACAATAGGATTGAAACTACGTTGTATAGGAACCCTACAGCGGGAAACAGTGTGTTGCACGCAAACAGTTTCCACCATCAGAGTGTAATCAATGGAATCCCCTATGGGGAACTGATCAGGTTAAGACAGAACTGTTCTCTTGATGAAGACTTCCAAATTGAGAATGAGAAAGCTTTCGAATGCTTTACAGAGAGAGGATATAAGAGAGGTGTTCTAAAAAAAGCCAGTAATAAAATGCACCAGGTCGTAAGAGACAATCTGATATCCACTACAGATGATAAAAAGAAAACTGTAGCCAAAGGTCAGATAAGAACGATAACTGAATACTCAACAGGGTCCACTGAGGTTTTTCAGATATTCCGGAGGAATTGGAAAGTGTTGAGAGCAGATCAGACCATAGGCTCATTCATTTCTGAATCCCCCCTGTTTACTTATAGAAGGGGTCCAGCACTAAAATACCAGCTGGTTAGAGGTCACTTTTCCAAAATAATAGGAAAAAATATGTTATAACTGGCTTCTATCCCTGTATGGCCTGTAAGGCGTCCAGGAATAGTGTTAAAGTTAAAGAATTCTCAGTACCAGGGAGGAAGAAAATGCACAAAATCATTAAACTGATGAACTGTAATTCGGACCACACAGTTTATTGTCTTGTGTGCCCTTGCAACAAAAAGTATGTGGAAGCACGATCAATCCCACAAAAAAAAGAGTCCTGGAGCATATGTGTGCAATAAAAAACCATGACGCAGCATATCCTGTGGCGAGGCATTTCGAAGAACAACATGAATCGAATGCCAATCTGCTCAAATTCTTCTATTTGGATCAGGTCATTAAAAAAGAAAGATGTGGGGATAGAGTTAGAGCATTACACCAACTCGTGTCCCGGTACATCATAGAGTTGCAAACGATAGCCCTGCGGGGCTTAAATAATGAGGAGGACCTCTGGATCCATATTGAGTAGATTAATAAGAAACAGAATTATCAAACAGGACTGATTTGGGAATCATTACAAGAGAAGAAAGTAGGCCCATGTACTCAAGTGTGATTAAGCCTATTCAGGGCACAATTGTGTAGAATCACCATGAGAGGTTCTTTGGAGGTTGCAGACATCTATAGAAGATAAAAATGATTTCCACATAATAATCATGTGGCAACAAACATGTATTATCTAAATTTAATGAAATGTTCATGGCTTGAATGAATTGATTAGTTGTATATATATATATATATTCCACGGCTTGGCTCAAAGTTTCTGTAATCCAATGGCGCTCTATTCACCGGTGCCGAACTACTAGGGCAGATACTATCTCCAGATCTGACACTCTTGTGGAAAAGAAATTGAACAGTGATGAAGCAGAAGCCAATGACACACGGTTGATTCTCACATTTAATGCTGAGTCTCATAATATAAAGAAGATCGCGGCAAAAAACTGGAATATCTTAAAATGTGACAACATCATAGAAGATGAGTTGCCAAACAGACCTAGTGTGACCTACAGAAAAGGTGAAAGCCTTAGGGACATGTTGGTCCATAGTGATGTAACCTCCTATTCTGTAGGCTCTGAACATGGCCTCAAGGGATTTTTCCCTTGCGGCCATTGCAAAGCTTGCAAGAACAGCGTTTTTACCAAAGAAACAAGTTACAATGGTAATCACAAGGAGATACAACAATTTCTCACTTGCAGTACCACGCACGTTGTTTATGTCTTTGTATGCCCTTGCAAACTGTGGTATATAGGTAGCACATCATGCCCAGCAAAAAAACGAATCTTAGAACATCTAAGGGCTATAAAAAACAAAGATGAGAAATACCCAGTTGCGCGACACTATAGGGACAAACACTTTTCTGACACTTCTAAGGTTCAATTCTTCATTTTAGAACAAATCCTGAGAAATCCCAGAGGTGGCAATAGAGTCTTGAAACTCAGACAAAGAGAATCTAAATACATAGTTGAGTTTCAATCTAAAGAATCTGGGGGGTTGAATCAGGAGAAAGAACTTGCAATTCACCTTAGGGAATAGACTAGCTGCATCTATGACAACCCTACTTAAATCTTCTACGCTATACAGTTGTCAAATGTATTATAATATCTGCTTTCTAACATGTTTTATTCCTTTTAGTAACAGCGCATGTGTCGTTAAATCATCTACAAATGTGCGACTAATATTCATGCTCTTTTCATTACATGACTCCTCCATGTACAGTGTATGTATGAGAATTACTGTATTTTAACGCACTTTACATTGGTTATAGCTATTGTTTTCTTTTCTCTACAGAGATAATGATTTGGTCCATTCACCATAATTTTGAGCACGGACCATTAGAGTCTATTCTTCATCACTGAGCACAGCGTTTTATGATGAACATTTGGCAATAATTGTTATGACACAAGAGTGGTGTCTAACATTGTTAAGAGGACATTCTATGTGTATTTAACATAGTAACTGGTTACTTAGTGACTGATACGAGTGTATAATATGACAATCTTTGATGCCCAAAAGAGATATGTAGTAAGCCCTATGTGCATCAACATGCTTGACTATAATGGCATCGCTACTGTTGATTTTAATTTCTTGTGGTTAAGGCTATTAATTTACGTATTAGGAACGTTTGATAAATTGAGTAAATTACCCTTGAAGGATTAACTGTATAACTTTAAGGTTTTATTTTACAAGTCTGAATTCTCTATACGTCAATAATACAGATGGTGGTGAATAGATATAATCATTAACATTCTGATAAGTATATATATGGTATCTTGCAATTGTGAGTTTAACTTTTGTAAGTATCAAATCGTAGGAATTAAAAAGCACACTTATGTGAATGTAACAAGCAAATCTTGCCTGTTCCAACATGGCGGACTGTTCTCATCCAGAACCTTCTGAGTTGCTAGTCTCTTTTCCATGTTTATACTTTACATGTGACTGTTTGATTGCCAAATGCTTTATTAACACAGTGTGAGCACGATTCCAATTGACGTGAGCAAGGCTTTTGGTAAGCCGAAACATGTTGTTTCTTTTGGAATAAACACCCTTGGATTATGAGTTGACTCGTGGATGCTTACTGAGAGCGTATTGGAGTGACTTTATATATATATATATATATGTGCATAACAAATTTAACTAGATTCATGCATGCATCTCCCTTTTTGATTAATTAAGAAAACATTGATGATTTGAACCTCAAACATGGCCGTCACGTATCTTTGAAAGTACTTTTCATTTTGATCCCTCTTTAATGTTGCCATTGCTATGAACTGCAAAGTCCTCTCGTGATTGCTATGATTTGACGTTTACATTTTTTATGTATAAAGTAATATCACTTTGAATGAAAGTGAGTGACATTGAGGAAGGCGTAGCCGAAACGCTTCTGTCCGTACATTGAGTAACTTAATACATTTCTAAAAACTCACTGTGTCAGCGTGCGCCTCAATTCGATACCATTGGACTTGGTCACATGCTGGGAATATATATATATAGATATTACCTACTGGCGGTCGCCAGTAGGTAGTTATAGTTAGGACCTAGTTTCCATAGGAAATCCGCAACATTCTATTTAGAATAACTTTCGACGAATACACACGAAATTCTCCAAGAAAATGGCCTGCTCCGCCCGCTCCTTCCCTGAAAGTTTGGGGGTGATTCCTGAAGCAAATCGGCAAAAAGGTAGAGTTCGGATTGCAGATTTCCCTTTTTGTTAATTGGTGTAAATCCGTTCAGTAGTTCCTGAGAAAATCAAAAGTAAAACATAGATATATCTATAGACGAAGTACCGTACGAGTACCGTCCGAGGACAGTACGCGTACCATTATGAGCACGAGCTGCATGCTAATTGGCTAAAAACTGTCTGTCAACACCCCAAAGCAGGAAGTGTTGGCAGCCATCTTGTGCCTCGGTAGAACCGAAGCACAAGAAAATGAAAAAAAGAAAGGCTAAAAACGCAAAAAGGGGGCAGGGTAGAAACACCATGACCCCCTAGGCCTGCTTAGGGGTTCCCACAAGCACCCCCAAGGCCCAAAAAAACACTTTTTTTTAAAATCGCGGGACACGCGTATGGTACGCGTACCCTGCCGATCGCCCAAAAAAAAGGCATCACTTTGCAAACGCGCCCCCTGGCGTGTTTGCAGATGGGAAAATAATTCCCCTTGAATACTGGGGGTCCCTGGGGGCCAAGTAGCCCACCAGGAACCTCCAGTATGTGCAGGGGGATGCCTTTCAGAGACATGTATAGAGGCCATGCCCCTTTTTAGACCTCTCTGCAACGCAGCCCCCTGGTGCATTCTGGAGGTTCCTGGTAGGCTAGGTGGCCCCCAGGGACCCCCATTATTCAAGGGGAATTAGTTCCCCCTCTGCAAATGTGCAGGGGGCTGCCTTGCAGAGACGTGTAAAGAGGCCACGTCCCTTTTTACACCTCTCTGCAACGCATCCCCCTGGTGAATACTGGAGGTTCCTGGTGGGCTAGTTGGCCCCCAGGGACCCCAGTATTCAAGGGGAATTAATTCCCCAACCTAAAACACGCCACAGGGCTTGTTTGCACACATGTCACCTCAGGCCCGCCCCCTTCCTTCACTATTTAGCACAATATTCCTCTAAAATCAGCGGAACTACGAATTCCGATTTACTCACCTGTTATCACGAGAGACGTCAGTGCTGCATCTTTGAGCCCAGTACAGACCTTGAGAAGTAAATCTAAGCGTACTTACCAGTAACTTGTATTTCCTTCCATAGGAATCTATTGTGTGGTTTTCACCAGAAAAGTTTCTAAGTGTCTATTTTTGAAACGTATAAATATTCCTGTAAAATCAGACGAACTACGAATTCCAATTTACTCACCTGTTGTCAGTGCTGCAACTTTCAGCCCACTACTGATCCTGAAAAGTAATTCTAACCATACTTACAGTAACTTGAATTTCCTTCTATAGGCTACCATTGACTGGTTTCACTTGGAAATTCTTCTAATTGTGGAGTTTTGGAACTTTAAAAAATTCTTCTAAAATCAGCCGAACTGCGAATTCCAATTTACTCACCTGTTATCAGGAGATACCTCAGTGCTGCATCTTTCAGCTCACTACTGTCCCTGAAAAGTAATTTTAACCGTACTTACCAGTAACGTGAATTTCCTTCCATAGGATATCATTGCCTGCTATATAAAATATATATAAATTAAAAAATGATCAAATAAAAAAATATTACAATTTCAATATGTTTAAAAACATTTTCTTTCAATTTATATTAAAAATAGGTAATGTAATTTAAAAAATTAAATATCTAAAATAAATACTTTAAAACAATGTAGTAAATCAGAATAAAAAATATAACAATTAATACATTTAAAAATTATCATTTACAAAACCTTTGAAATTCACTGAAAAAAACATAGGATTCAGCCACGTCATAGTTAGGAATTAGCATTTAACCCGTTTGCTGCTTCGAACGTTCAGCGCCAGTGCTGAACGTTTGAAGAAACGGGTGCGGCCGCGTCGGCCGTTGGACGTGCGCAGCACCAGGGAGGTAGCTCGCGCGACGTCCAACGGCCGACGGCAGCAGCGAAGGGGTTAAAAAACCTTAGAAATTCACTGAAAAAAACATAGGTTTCAGCCACGTTATAGTTAGGAATTAGCATTTAAAAAACCTTAGAAATTTGCTGAAAAAAACATAGGTTTCACACCTGTTATAGTTAGCTGGACATTTCACTCATACAGAACCATTGAAATTCCCCCGTTATAGTTAGTTCAGCTAACTATAACTTGCGCACCCGCAATGCACTGCTGATGACGTCACATATTACATCACTCATGAAATGGTCAGTGACATCACTCATGGCATCACTGATGACATCTCAAATGACATCACTGATAACATCACTGATGACAACATCCTTGTGAAAGAGTGGCAGACCTCCTCTCAGCACAATATAACCTTTGCTACACACATTCAAAAATAGAAACTAAAATTTTCAAAAAAATAGAGATACCAATACCACTTACAACAACCTATACAGTAATTCCACCATCTACATACACAGCCACTCATTCACCAACAGTTCTATAGTCACTCATACATGTACTCACTCATCATATGTACTCATACACCTATACATCCTGTTACACACCAACACTCATCCTTAGAGTTACTCACACACATAAATAAACTATCAAACATCCATTCATTTGCATATACAGCTATACACACACCACTACACTTACTTTTACAGAAAGGTACACATACTTTCTCTCTTAAACAATCACTTATAGAAACACATACTTATTTATACAGGAACTCTTCCAATCTCTCACTCTCACATATAATTTATTTATTTATTATTTATTTATTTAACTTATAGAGCGCACTACCACCAAAAAAGGCATCCTGGCGCTGTTGAGTCAACACAAAAAGGGACATGGTAATGGAGAAACAGGAGACCGGACGACCGACTAAGTTTTAGGAAACAGCCAAGTTTTAAGACTTCTTCTAAAGGAACACGAGTCATTAAGTTGTCTTAGTTCCAAGGGGAGTTGATTCCAAAGCTTAGCAGCAGCGTACCCAAAGGTTCGCCCACCTGACCTGACTTTCCTAACTCTCGGCATTACCACCAATCTAGCTGCCACGGAGCGAAGACATCTAGCAGGCACGTACCACTTGAACTTACGCTGCAAGGACACAGGACCTTCCCTGTGTAAGGCTTTAAACACTATACAGAGAGACTTGAACTGGACTCTCTGTGCAAGAGGAAGCCAGTGTAGTTCCGCCATCGCCACTGAGGAGGCAGATCTTCTAGGCCACCCCAAGGCCAGTTTGGCAGCTGTCGACTGGATCCTCTGCAGCCTTTCAAGCAGAAACTTAGGTGACTCAAGAAACAGGGCGTTACAATAATCGAGCCTGCTAAGAATGGTGCTACGGACTATCAGAGCCCGAGCGTAAGATGGAAGCAGATGGAGGATCTTCCGCAGGGACCTAATAATGGCCAGGCAGCAGGTCACGGTTTTCCTGACCTGTGACTCAAGAGTAAGTTTAGAGTTGAACAAGATGCCAAGATTACGCATCAACTTCACCGGTTGAACCATGGTCGTGGTACTTGCTGGTCAAAAGTTACAAGGTAAGGCACAGGTTAGGGCAGAGGGGATTCTGTCCCTCGGACAGTAAAGCACCTCTGTCTTATCTGCATTAAATTGCAGCGAATTCTCCTTCAGCCAAGAAGTCGTATCCCGCAGGCAGTCATGAAACACTTCTGTTGATATTGATTGATCTCCCTCGAGGGAGAAGATCAACTGCGTGTCATCGGCATAATTAATGATGTTAATGTTATGCTTTCTTATGAAAGCAATCAGAGGTTTCATGTAGATGTTAAATAAAATAGGGCTGATTGCCGAGCCCTGTGGAACGCCATGTGAGATAGATGAGTAGGTAGATAGAAAAGGAGGAAGGGATACCGCTTGCTGTCTACCCCCTAGGAATGAACCCAGCCACCTCAGGGCAGTTCCCCTCACCCCAACCTCCCTCAACCTCTTCAGCAAGATCCCGTGGTTGACCGTGTCAAATGCGGCAGACAGGTCAAGCAGTACCAGCACTGCTGACTGTCCCCTGTCTGCCCACATCCGAAGTTCGTCCATCACGGTCACCAGAGCCGTTTCAGTTCCATGAGTTGGTCGAAACCCAAACTGCACCTCATCCAGCAAGTCGTGTTGCTCCAAATACTTGGAGAGAGTGCTACTCACCACTCTTTCCACGACTTTGGCTGGAAAAGGCAGGATGGAGATGGGCCTGAAGTTCTTAAGGCATTCCGGGTCAAGCGAGGGCTTTTAATCACTTATATACATCAATACTCACATATACTAGATTAAAACATATGTAGTCACTCATAAAGATACTATTGAGACAGTCATTCACTCACTAACACACCCATACACACACTCATCCACCCATACAGTCCTGCACACATACTGTCTTCAAAACACATACAGTTAGTCACTCATTCATGCATCTATGCGCTAAGTAATACCCCCCCGAACCATACAGACACTCATACTGATACTCAAAAAACCAACTAATAACCCATATAGACACTCATGTAGCTACTCACCATCCCATACAGCCACTTAAAGACAAAGTGAGACACTGACACTGATATTTACATATTTAAACATTACTCGCTAATACATGTATTCCCTAAGATACACTTAATAAGTTAGTTATGCAATCATTTTTACAAAAAAAACATCCCTTTAGACACCTATTTACCCATTTATTTTTCCATCGACCTTTAGATATACATATATAAAAAATATTTATTTTTCAGAAAGACACACATTCACTGGATGATGTCATCAGTGATGTCATTTGAGATGTCATCAGTGATGTCATGAGTGATGTCACTGACCATGTCATGAGTGATGTAATAAGTGACGTCATCAGCAGTGCATTGCGGGCAGGCAAGTTATAGTTAGCTGAACTAACTATAATGGAGGAATTTCAATGGTTTTGTATGAATGAAATGTCCAGCTAACTATAACATGTGTGAAACCTATGTTTTTTTCAGTGAAAAAAAAAATATATATATATATATATACATATATATATATATATATATATATATCACACACACAGTTGCCTGTCGAGGGAGGCTCCTCACAACAAGATAAGTTTTTGCCCAAAATTTCTTTATTGGAAGGGTTTCAGAGCGAGGAAACATCCGCACAGCCTTACACAAAATATAATGAAAGTCCCGCCTGACGCGTTTCGTGGATGTTACCACTTCTTCAGAGGCAGACAAACTGAAAAGGCGGCAGCACGGCTGTTTAAAGAGCATCAGTCCTGATAACAAATCTCCGCCCTGTGGGTGTGGCCACAGCTGTGGCCTGATGGTATTCGTAGTGCTCTTTGTATTTCTCGAGTGAGAAGCCATGCATTCGCCCCAAAATTGTTCAAGTTCAAAACCCCAGTGGGCCGTGAGGCACAGCTCGAGTCCCCGCTCTCACCATATATCTTCCATAAGTTCGGCTCTTGTTCCATTAGCAGCGGCGCATACCGTCGTTGCTGGAGTGCTTGGCAAGCACCGGGGCTCCTCCGCGGCTCAGGCAGGCCGCTCTCTATCACACACACAGTTGCCTGTCGAGGGAGGCTCCTCACAACAAGATAAGTTTTTGCCCAAAATTTCTTTATTGGAAGGGTTTCAGAGCGAGGAAACATCCGCACAGCCTTACACAAAATATAATGAAAGTCCCGCCTGACGCGTTTCGTGGATGTTACCACTTCTTCAGAGGCAGACAAACTGAAAAGGCGGCAGCACGGCTGTTTAAAGAGCATCAGTCCTGATAACAAATCTCCGCCCTGTGGGTGTGGCCACAGCTGTGGCCTGATGGTATTCGTAGTGCTCTTTGTATTTCTCGAGTGAGAAGCCATGCATTCGCCCCAAAATTGTTCAAGTTCAAAACCCCAGTGGGCCGTGAGGCACAGCTCGAGTCCCCGCTCTCACCATATATCTTCCATAAGTTCGGCTCTTGTTCCATTAGCAGCGGCGCATACCGTCGTTGCTGGAGTGCTTGGCAAGCACCGGGGCTCCTCCGCGGCTCAGGCAGGCCGCTCTCTATCACACACACAGTTGCCTGTCGAGGGAGGCTCCTCACAACAAGATAAGTATTTGCCCAAAATTTCTTTATTGGAAGGGTTTCAGAGCGAGGAAACATCCGCACAGCCTTACACAAAATATAATGAAAGTCCCGCCTGACGCGTTTCGTGGATGTTACCACTTCTTCAGAGGCAGACAAACTGAAAAGGCGGCAGCACGGCTGTTTAAAGAGCATCAGTCCTGATAACAAATCTCCGCCCTGTGGGTGTGGCCACAGCTGTGCCCTGATGGTATTCGTAGTGCTCTTTGTATTTCTCGAGTGAGAAGCCATGCATTCGCCCCAAAATTGTTCAAGTTCAAAACCCCAGTGGGCCGTGAGGCACAGCTCGAGTCCCCGCTCTCACCATATATCTTCCATAAGTTCGGCTCTTGTTCCATTAGCAGCGGCGCATACCGTCGTTGCTGGAGTGCTTGGCAAGCACCGGGGCTCCTCCGCGGCTCAGGCAGGCCGCTCTCTATCACACACACAGTTGCCTGTCGAGGGAGGCTCCTCACAACAAGATAAGTTTTTGCCCAAAATTTCTTTATTGGAAGGGTTTCAGAGCGAGGAAACATCCGCACAGCCTTACACAAAATATAATGAAAGTCCCGCCTGACGCGTTTCGTGGATGTTACCACTTCTTCAGAGGCAGACAAACTGAAAAGGCGGCAGCACGGCTGTTTAAAGAGCATCAGTCCTGATAACAAATCTCTGCCCTGTGGGTGTGGCCACAGCTGTGGCCTGATGGTATTCGTAGTGCTCTTTGTATTTCTCGAGTGAGAAGCCATGCATTCGCCCCAAAATTGTTCAAGTTCAAAACCCCAGTGGGCCGTGAGGCACAGCTCGAGTCCCCGCTCTCACCATATATCTTCCATAAGTTCGGCTCTTGTTCCATTAGCAGCGGCGCATACCGTCGTTGCTGGAGTGCTTGGCAAGCACCGGGGCTCCTCCGCGGCTCAGGCAGGCCGCTCTCTATCACACACACAGTTGCCTGTCGAGGGAGGCTCCTCACAACAAGATAAGTTTTTGCCCAAAATTTCTTTATTGGAAGGGTTTCAGAGCGAGGAAACATCCGCACAGCCTTACACAAAATATAATGAAAGTCCCGCCTGACGCGTTTCGTGGATGTTACCACTTCTTCAGAGGCAGACAAACTGAAAAGGCGGCAGCACGGCTGTTTAAAGAGCATCAGTCCTGATAACAAATCTCCGCCCTGTGGGTGTGGCCACAGCTGTGGCCTGATGGTATTCGTAGTGCTCTTTGTATTTCTCGAGTGAGAAGCCATGCATTCGCCCCAAAATTGTTCAAGTTCAAAACCCCAGTGGGCCGTGAGGCACAGCTCGAGTCCCCGCTCTCACCATATATCTTCCATAAGTTCGGCTCTTGTTCCATTAGCAGCGGCGCATACCGTCGTTGCTGGAGTGCTTGGCAAGCACCGGGGCTCCTCCGCGGCTCAGGCAGGCCGCTCTCTATCACACACACAGTTGCCTGTCGAGGGAGGCTCCTCACAACAAGATAAGTTTTTGCCCAAAATTTCTTTATTGGAAGGGTTTCAGAGCGAGGAAACATCCGCACAGCCTTACACAAAATATAATGAAAGTCCCGCCTGACGCGTTTCGTGGATGTTACCACTTCTTCAGAGGCAGACAAACTGAAAAGGCGGCAGCACGGCTGTTTAAAGAGCATCAGTCCTGATAACAAATCTCCGCCCTGTGGGTGTGGCCACAGCTGTGGCCTGATGGTATTTGTAGTGCTCTTTGTATTTCTCGAGTGAGAAGCCATGCATTCGCCCCAAAATTGTTCAAGTTCAAAACCCCAGTGGGCCGTGAGGCACAGCTCGAGTCCCCGCTCTCACCATATATCTTCCATAAGTTCGGCTCTTGTTCCATTAGCAGCGGCGCATACCGTCGTTGCTGGAGTGCTTGGCAAGCACCGGGGCTCCTCCGCGGCTCAGGCAGGCCGCTCTCTATCACACACACAGTTGCCTGTCGAGGGAGGCTCCTCACAACAAGATACGTTTTTGCCCAAAATTTCTTTATTGGAAGGGTTTCAGAGCGAGGAAACATCCGCACAGCCTTACACAAAATATAATGAAAGTCCCGCCTGACGCGTTTCGTGGATGTTACCACTTCTTCAGAGGCAGACAAACTGAAAAGGCGGCAGCACGGCTGTTTAAAGAGCATCAGTCCTGATAACAAATCTCCGCCCTGTGGGTGTGGCCACAGCTGTGGCCTGATGGTATTCGTAGTGCTCTTTGTATTTCTCGAGTGAGAAGCCATGCATTCGCCCCAAAATTGTTCAAGTTCAAAACCCCAGTGGGCCGTGAGGCACAGCTCGAGTCCCCGCTCTCACCATATATCTTCCATAAGTTCGGCTCTTGTTCCATTAGCAGCGGCGCATACCGTCGTTGCTGGAGTGCTTGGCAAGCACCGGGGCTCCTCCGCGGCTCAGGCAGGCCGCTCTCTATCACACACACAGTTGCCTGTCGAGGGAGGCTCCTCACAACAAGATAAGTTTTTGCCCAAAATTTCTTTATTGGAAGGGTTTCAGAGCGAGGAAACATCCGCACAGCCTTACACAAAATATAATGAAAGTCCCGCCTGACGCGTTTCGTGGATGTTACCACTTCTTCAGAGGCAGACAAACTGAAAAGGCGGCAGCACGGCTGTTTAAAGAGCATCAGTCCTGATAACAAATCTCCGCCCTGTGGGTGTGGCCACAGCTGTGGCCTGATGGTATTCGTAGTGCTCTTTGTATTTCTCGAGTGAGAAGCCATGCATTCGCCCCAAAATTGTTGAAGTTCAAAATTATATTTTGTGTAAGGCTGTGCGGATGTTTCCTCGCTCTGAAACCCTTCCAATAAAGAAATTTTGGGCAAAAACTTATCTTGTTGTGAGGAGCCTCCCTCGACAGGCAACTGTGTGTGTGATAGAGAGCGGCCTGCCTGAGCCGCGGAGGAGCCCCGGTGCTTGCCAAGCACTCCAGCAACGACGGTATGCGCCGCTGCTAATGGAACAAGAGCCGAACTTATGGAAGATATATGGTGAGAGCGGGGACTCGAGCTGTGCCTCACGGCCCACTGGGGTTTTGAACTTGAACAATTTTGGGGCGAATGCATGGCTTCTCACTCGAGAAATACAAAGAGCACTATGAATACCATCAGGCCACAGCTGTGGCCACACCCACAGGGCGGAGATTTGTTATCAGGACTGATGCTCTTTAAACAGCCGTGCTGCCGCCTTTTCAGTTTGTCTGCCTCTGAAGAAGTGGTAACATCCACGAAACGCGTCAGGCGGGACTTTCATTATATTTTGTGTAAGGCTGTGCGGATGTTTCCTCGCTCTGAAACCCTTCCAATAAAGAAATTTTGGGCAAAAACTTATCTTGTTGTGAGGAGCCTCCCTCGACAGGCAACTGTGTGTGTGATAGAGAGCGGCCTGCCTGAGCCGCGGAAGAGCCCCGGTGCTTGCCAAGCACTCCAGCAACGACGGTATGCGCCGCTGCTAATGGAACAAGAGCCGAACTTATGGAAGATATATGGTGAGAGCGGGGACTCGAGCTGTGCCTCACGGCCCACTAGGGTTTTGAACTTGAACAATTTTGGGGCGAATGCATGGCTTCTCACTCGAGAAATACAAAGAGCACTACGAATACCATCAGGCCACAGCTGTGGCCACACCCACAGGGCGGAGATTTGTTATCAGGACTGATGCTCTTTAAACAGCCGTGCTGCCGCCTTTTCAGTTTGTCTGCCTCTGAAGAAGTGGTAACATCCACGAAACGCGTCAGGCGGGACTTTCATTATATTTTGTGTAAGGCTGTGCGGATGTTTCCTCGCTCTGAAACCCTTCCAATAAAGAAATTTTGGGCAAAAACTTATCTTGTTGTGAGGAGCCTCCCTCGACAGGCAACTGTGTGTGTGATAGAGAGCGGCCTGCCTGAGCCGCGGAGGAGCCCCGGTGCTTGCCAAGCACTCCAGCAACGACGGTATGCGCCGCTGCTAATGGAACAAGAGCTGAACTTATGGAAGATATATGGTGAGAGCGGGGACTCGAGCTGTGCCTCACGGCCCACTGGGGTTTTGAACTTGAACAATTTTGGGGCGAATGCATGGCTTCTCACTCGAGAAATACAAAGAGCACTACGAATACCATCAGGCCACAGCTGTGGCCACACCCACAGGGCGGAGATTTGTTATCAGGACTGATGCTCTTTAAACAGCCGTGCTGCCGCCTTTTCAGTTTGTCTGCCTCTGAAGAAGTGGTAACATCCACGAAACGCGTCAGGCGGGACTTTCATTATATTTTGTGTAAGGCTGTGCGGATGTTTCCTCGCTCTGAAACCCTTCCAATAAAGAAATTTTGGGCAAAAACTTATCTTGTTGTGAGGAGCCTCCCTCGACAGGCAACTGTGTGTGTGATAGAGAGCGGCCTGCCTGAGCCGCGGAGGAGCCCCGGTGCTTGCCAAGCACTCCAGCAACGACGGTATGCGCCGCTGCTAATGGAACAAGAGCCGAACTTATGGAAGATATATGGTGAGAGCGGGGACTCGAGCTGTGCCTCACGGCCCACTGGGGTTTTGAACTTGAACAATTTTGGGGCGAATGCATGGCTTCTCACTCGAGAAATACAAAGAGCACTACGAATACCATCAGGCCACAGCTGTGGCCACACCCACAGGGCGGAGATTTGTTATCAGGACTGATGCTCTTTAAACAGCCGTGCTGCCGCCTTTTCAGTTTGTCTGCCTCTGAAGAAGTGGTAACATCCACGAAACGCGTCAGGCGGGACTTTCATTATATTTTGTGTAAGGCTGTGCGGATGTTTCCTCGCTCTGAAACCCTTCCAATAAAGAAATTTTGGGCAAAAACTTATCTTGTTGTGAGGAGCCTCCCTCGACAGGCAACTGTGTGTGTGATAGAGAGCGGCCTGCCTGAGCCGCGGAGGAGCCCCGGTGCTTGCCAAGCACTCCAGCAACGACGGTATGCGCCGCTGCTAATGGAACAAGAGCCGAACTTATGGAAGATATATGGTGAGAGCGGGGACTCGAGCTGTGCCTCACGGCCCACTGGGGTTTTGAACTTGAACAATTTTGGGGCAAATGCATGGCTTCTCACTCGAGAAATACAAAGAGCACTACGAATACCATCAGGCCACAGCTGTGGCCGCACCCACAGGGCGGAGATTTGTTATCAGGACTGATGCTCTTTAAACAGCCGTGCTGCCGCCTTTTCAGTTTGTCTGCCTCTGAAGAAGTGGTAACATCCACGAAACGCGTCAGGCGGGACTTTCATTATATTTTGTGTAAGGCTGTGCGGATGTTTCCTCGCTCTGAAACCCTTCCAATAAAGAAATTTTGGGCAAAAACTTATCTTGTTGTGAGGAGCCTCCCTCGACAGGCAACTGTGTGTGTGATAGAGAGCGGCCTGCCTGAGCCGCGGAGGAGCCCCGGTGCTTGCCAAGCACTCCAGCAACGACGGTATGCGCCGCTGCTAATGGAACAAGAGCCGAACTTATGGAAGATATATGGTGAGAGCGGGGACTCGAGCTGTGCCTCACGGCCCACTGGGGTTTTGAACTTGAACAATTTTGGGGCGAATGCATGGCTTCTCACTCGAGAAATACAAAGAGCACTACGAATACCATCAGGCCACAGCTGTGGCCACACCCACAGGGCGGAGATTTGTTATCAGGACTGATGCTCTTTAAACAGCCGTGCTGCCGCCTTTTCAGTTTGTCTGCCTCTGAAGAAGTGGTAACATCCACGAAACGCGTCAGGCGGGACTTTCATTATATTTTGTGTAAGGCTGTGCGGATGTTTCCTCGCTCTGAAACCCTTCCAATAAAGAAATTTTGGGCAAAAACTTATCTTGTTGTGAGGAGCCTCCCTCGACAGGCAACTGTGTGTGTGATAGAGAGCGGCCTGCCTGAGCCGCGGAGGAGCCCCGGTGCTTGCCAAGCACTCCAGCAACGACGGTATGCGCCGCTGCTAATGGAACAAGAGCCGAACTTATGGAAGATATATGGTGAGAGCGGGGACTCGAGCTGTGCCTCACGGCCCACTGGGGTTTTGAACTTGAACAATTTTGGGGCGAATGCATGGCTTCTCACTCGAGAAATACAAAGAGCACTACGAATACCATCAGGCCACAGCTGTGGCCACACCCACAGGGCGGAGATTTGTTATCAGGACTGATGCTCTTTAAACAGCCGTGCTGCCGCCTTTTCAGTTTGTCTGCCTCTGAAGAAGTGGTAACATCCACGAAACGCGTCAGGCGGGACTTTCATTATATTTTGTGTAAGGCTGTGCGGATGTTTCCTCGCTCTGAAACCCTTCCAATAAAGAAATTTTGGGCAAAAACTTATCTTGTTGTGAGGAGCCTCCCTCGACAGGCAACTGTGTGTGTGATAGAGAGCGGCCTGCCTGAGCCGCGGAGGAGCCCCGGTGCTTGCCAAGCACTCCAGCAACGACGGTATGCGCCGCTGCTAATGGAACAAGAGCCGAACTTATGGAAGATATATGGTGAGAGCGGGGACTCGAGCTGTGCCTCACGGCCCACTGGGGTTTTGAACTTGAACAATTTTGGGGCGAATGCATGGCTTCTCACTCGAGAAATACAAAGAGCACTACGAATACCATCAGGCCACAGCTGTGGCCACACCCACAGGGCGGAGATTTGTTATCAGGACTGATGCTCTTTAAACAGCCGTGCTGCCGCCTTTTCAGTTTGTCTGCCTCTGAAGAAGTGGTAACATCCACGAAACGCATCAGGCGGGACTTTCATTATATTTTGTGTAAGGCTGTGCGGATGTTTCCTCGCTCTGAAACCCTTCCAATAAAGAAATTTTGGGCAAAAACTTATCTTGTTGTGAGGAGCCTCCCTCGACAGGCAACTGTGTGTGTGATAGAGAGCGGCCTGCCTGAGCCACGGAGGAGCCCCTGTCATTGCCAAGCACTCCAGCAAAGACGGTATGCGCCCGTGCTAATGGAACAAGATCCGAACTTATGGAAGATATATGGTGAGAGCGGGGACTCGAGCTGTGCCTCACGGCCCACTGGGGTTTTGAACTTGAACAATTTTGGGGCGAATGCATGGCTTCTCACTCGAGAAATACAAAGAGCACTACGAATACCATCAGGCCACAGCTGTGGCCACACCCACAGGGCGGAGATTTGTTATCAGGACTGATGCTCTTTAAACAGCCGTGCTGCCGCCTTTTCAGTTTGTCTGCCTCTGAAGAAGTGGTAACATCCACGAAACGCGTCAGGCGGGACTTTCATTATATTTTGTGTAAGGCTGTGCGGATGTTTCCTCGCTCTGAAACCCTTCCAATAAAGAAATTTTGGGCAAAAACTTATCTTGTTGTGAGGAGCCTCCCTCGACAGGCAACTGTGTGTGTGATAGAGAGCGGCCTGCCTGAGCCGCGGAGGAGCCCCGGTGCTTGCCAAGCACTCCAGCAAAGACGGTATGCGCCGCTGCTAATGGAACAAGAGCCGAACTTATGGAAGATATATGGTGAGAGCGGGGACTCGAGCTGTGCCTCACGGCCCACTGGGGTTTTGAACTTGAACAATTTTGGGGCGAATGCATGGCTTCTCACTCGAGAAATACAAAGAGCACTACGAATACCATCAGGCCACAGCTGTGGCCACACCCACAGGGCGGAGATTTGTTATCAGGACTGATGCTCTTTAAACAGCCGTGCTGCCGCCTTTTCAGTTTGTCTGCCTCTGAAGAAGTGGTAACATCCACGAAACGCGTCAGGCGGGACTTTCATTATATTTTGTGTAAGGCTGTGCGGATGTTTCCTCGCTCTGAAACCCTTCCAATAAAGAAATTTTGGGCAAAAACTTATCTTGTTGTGAGGAGCCTCCCTCGACAGGCAACTGTGTGTGTGATAGAGAGCGGCCTGCCTGAGCCGCGGAGGAGCCCCGGTGCTTGCCAAGCACTCCAGCAACGACGGTATGCGCCGCTGCTAATGGAACAAGAGCCGAACTTATGGAAGATATATGGTGAGAGCGGGGACTCGAGCTGTGCCTCACGGCCCACTGGGGTTTTGAACTTGAACAATTTTGGGGCGAATGCATGGCTTCTCACTCGAGAAATACAAAGAGCACTACGAATACCATCAGGCCACAGCTGTGGCCACACCCACAGGGCGGAGATTTGTTATCAGGACTGATGCTCTTTAAACAGCCGTGCTGCCGCCTTTTCAGTTTGTCTGCCTCTGAAGAAGTGGTAACATCCACGAAACGCGTCAGGCGGGACTTTCATTATATTTTGTGTAAGGCTGTGCGGATGTTTCCTCGCTCTGAAACCCTTCCAATAAAGAAATTTTGGGCAAAAACTTATCTTGTTGTGAGGAGCCTCCCTCGACAGGCAACTGTGTGTGTGATAGAGAGCGGCCTGCCTGAGCCGCGGAGGAGCCCCGGTGCTTGCCAAGCACTCCAGCAACGACGGTATGCGCCGCTGCTAATGGAACAAGAGCCGAACTTATGGAAGATATATGGTGAGAGCGGGGACTCGAGCTGTGCCTCACGGCCCACTGGGGTTTTGAACTTGAACAATTTTGGGGCGAATGCATGGCTTCTCACTCGAGAAATACAAAGAGCACTACGAATACCATCAGGCCACAGCTGTGGCCACACCCACAGGGCGGAGATTTGTTATCAGGACTGATGCTCTTTAAACAGCCGTGCTGCCGCCTTTTCAGTTTGTCTGCCTCTGAAGAAGTGGTAACATCCACGAAACGCGTCAGGCGGGACTTTCATTATATTTTGTGTAAGGCTGTGCGGATGTTTCCTCGCTCTGAAACCCTTCCAATAAAGAAATTTTGGGCAAAAACTTATCTTGTTGTGAGGAGCCTCCCTCGACAGGCAACTGTGTGTGTGATAGAGAGCGGCCTGCCTGAGCCGCGGAGGAGCCCCGGTGCTTGCCAAGCACTCCAGCAACGACGGTATGCGCCGCTGCTAATGGAACAAGAGCCGAACTTATGGAAGATATATGGTGAGAGCGGGGACTCGAGCTGTGCCTCACGGCCCACTGGGGTTTTGAACTTGAACAATTTTGGGGCGAATGCATGGCTTCTCACTCGAGAAATACAAAGAGCACTACGAATACCATCAGGCCACAGCTGTGGCCACACCCACAGGGCGGAGATTTGTTATCAGGACTGATGCTCTTTAAACCGCCGTGCTGCCGCCTTTTCAGTTTGTCTGCCTCTGAAGAAGTGGTAACATCCACGAAACGCGTCAGGCGGGACTTTCATTATATTTTGTGTAAGGCTGTGCGGATGTTTCCTCGCTCTGAAACCCTTCCAATAAAGAAATTTTGGGAAAAAACTTATCTTGTTGTGAGGAGCCTCCCTCGACAGGCAACTGTGTGTGTGATAGAGAGCGGCCTGCCTGAGCCGCGGAGGAGCCCCGGTGCTTGCCAAGCACTCCAGCAACGACGGTATGCGCCGCTGCTAATGGAACAAGAGCCGAACTTATGGAAGATATATGGTGAGAGCGGGGACTCGAGCTGTGCCTCACGGCCCACTGGGGTTTTGAACTTGAACAATTTTGGGGCGAATGCATGGCTTCTCACTCGAGAAATACAAAGAGCGCTACGAATACCATCAGGCCACAGCTGTGGCCACACCCACAGGGCGGAGATTTGTTATCAGGACTGATGCTCTTTAAACAGCCGTGCTGCCGCCTTTTCAGTTTGTCTGCCTCTGAAGAAGTGGTAACATCCACGAAACGCGTCAGGCGGGACTTTCATTATATTTTGTGTAAGGCTGTGCGGATGTTTCCTCGCTCTGACACCCTTCCAATAAAGAAATTTTGGGCAAAAACTTATCTTGTTGTGAGGAGCCTCCCTCGACAGGCAACTGTGTGTGTGATAGAGAGTGGCCTGCCTGAGCCGCGGAGGAGCCCCGGTGCTTGCCAAGCACTCCAGCAACGACGGTATGCGCCGCTGCTAATGGAACAAGAGCCGAACTTATGGAAGATATATGGTGAGAGCGGGGACTCGAGCTGTGCCTCACGGCCCACTGGGGTTTTGAACTTGAACAATTTTGGGGCGAATGCATGGCTTCTCACTCGAGAAATACAAAGAGCACTACGAATACCATCAGGCCACAGCTGTGGCCACACCCACAGGGCGGAGATTTGTTATCAGGACTGATGCTCTTTAAACAGCCGTGCTGCCGCCTTTTCAGTTTGTCTGCCTCTGAAGAAGTGGTAACATCCACGAAACGCGTCAGGCGGGACTTTCATTATATTTTGTGTAAGGCTGTGCGGATGTTTCCTCGCTCTGAAACCCTTCCAATAAAGAAATTTTGGGCAAAAACTTATCTTGTTGTGAGGAGCCTCCCTCGACAGGCAACTGTGTGTGTGATATATATATATATGTATATATCTATATATATATATATATCCTACTAGCGGTTGCAGTAGGTAGTTATAGTTAGGACTATGTTTCCTTTGGAAAAGTGTTTTTTGACTTGCCGATAAGTTTGGCGCTGTTTGATGAATCTTCACGAAATTTTCCAAAAGTAAGTGCACCACTAATTCTAGTGCGTGGAAAGTTTTGGTGCAATCCATCAAGCGGGGCCTGAGAAAAGGAGGGGGTAAAATGTTAATTCCCCTAGGGATTTTGTACACGACTACAGCCCGAATAGCTGGATGGAATTACACCAAGTTTGGCAGAAAGGAAGCTCATGGTCCAGACAGAGTGCTTTTTGTTATTTGGTGTAAATCCGTTCAGTTGTTTTCGAGATATGGAAGGATTTTTTTTTATATATGTAGGGATGAAGATCCTCCAAGGATTCGACAGTCCCCTTGCTGATATCTGATTGGCTTCCAGCACTTCAACCAAGATGTGGGTGGGTGCCACTGCGCACCTTGCACATGGCAGGGTGCCTCTCCCGCTCTGCATGATCAAGTGGAGCAGAGAGCACACTGCATCAGTAAAGCCTGTCTACACAGTGCGAGCAGGGAAAATGAAGGTGTAGGTTCCTGTCGGCACACCAACGGCAGTGTTGCTCCAGCTGGGAGCTAGCTGGTGCAAGCTTGAGTGGACTCCCTCCACTCACTCCCCCCCTCAACCCCCCCCGAGAGAAAACCTAGGTGCCCGGTGGGGATGGGCACTTGATTTAAAAGAAAAACAAAAAGGGAAAAGACTGCTGCAGAGCGAGCCTGTCCCAGAAGAGATGTATAAAAATGTGCCATAAGTTTCAAGGAGCGATGGAAATGATGATCCCAGGAAAAGTTTGCTATTTAACTAAGTACTGTGAGCTGGAGTTTTTGCTCTTTTTATTTGGATGGTAAGGATCCCTTGTGTGTGGTCCAATTGCTGCATTTTGTGGCTTGAAGAGTGTTAAAGAAAGACTCAAACACATGTATATTGTTATTTTTATTAATAGTGCTCTATCTATGATTTGTTTGTGGCAATATTAATGAACATTACAGTGTGTATTAATAAAGAATGCATTGGTTTATTGATATTGATTTAATTGATTTGAATGGTAAATTATGACAATTGTCTGATTAACTAATGTGGTGTTCCTTTGACAAAGCCTTATATATGTTGATGTGGTGATCCCATGACAAAGCTAGTATTTAGTAATGTGCGTGATAAATATAAACATTTCCTTTTTTCAATAAAGAGCACTTGTTGGACGATAATTTATTGTGTGTTATTGTTGCGTGCAGGTGAATTGAGATTGCTAGTCCACACCACTCTGAGTAACCTTGGACAGCTCTGCTTCACAATCCTTAGAGTGTCAAGCTCTACAATGGGGTATTTGATTTTCAATAAGGTATAAATTGTGCACTTATTACTTATTAAAAGATTTTACTTTACGTTAAAAAACCCACACGAAATTCACTTAAAAATCCAAAGGTTATAGTGACGTTATAGTTAGGTCAGGTAGTAATGTCTTACTTTATGTTAAAAAAACCTTAGAAATTCACTGAAAAAAAGCAATTGCTAAAGTTATGTTATAGTTAGGTGAAAATGTCAGTTATGATCTAATATTTATAATATATTTAATAATTTGGAACGCAGAGTTAAAAAACTCCGATACCACCGCATAGCGGAGTTTACCGGCGCCCGCCGCCCACCCCTACTTATGACACCACATTTTACATCACTCATGACATGGTCAGTGACATCACTGATGACATCCCCAACAAGAGCAAAGGCTGTGCATAGTAGGGGTTTGGCCAACGAATGGGGCTTGAGTGTCTAGAGGGAGTAGGCCTCTGTGAAGTTTTACCTTCTAAAGGAGGTACATAAATGTCTAACACTGTTTTTTTGACAGATTGACTTCTGGGTTGGTCATGAAAAGTCATTGACTTCAGCTAGGATAAAGGAATACTAAAGAATTGTACATTTAATGATACCTGGCTGTCACACCCAAACTTTAAATGCTGGATTGCTTTAATGCCTGATAATGCCAGTGCAATGTGAATAGTGTGTGAATACATTTTTGGTGCGATATTTGTTGGCCTTGATGCAGTGAAGCAGCCAGGGCCGGACTGGGAATTTAAAACAGCCCTGGCAAAATTATAAATTCAGCCCCCTTGTGAGACATGCTAGAACCAGAGCAACTCTTGCAAGTTGCTGCCGGGATCACGCAACATGTACCACCACTCTGGGAGGCTGAAACCAGCCTCCAAGTGTCAAACCCGGTCTCCTGGGACTACAGCCTCCCCAGGGATTGCCCACGTGCCCGGCTGGACAGGACGGCCATGACCCTCACTACATGCAGTATTTAGGTTGTGGACTGCACAAGTTGTCAATCTGGTTTAGAATCCCACTTCACCTTGCCCGACAAGGCTCAAATTAACTCTTATTTTGCTCTGCTGCTCACGTGATGCAAAGCACTCCACTACAGCGTCAATTGGCTTCCTCACACAAAGGGTTTATTGTGCAATTAAGCTGTTGTGAGCACACCACAAAATGGATTGGAGTTACGTAGCACAAGCAATGCCACCTTATTATGTATGCAAGTGTGGAGGGTGTACAACCAGACAAGAAAGGCGCTAACACTCTTAACCTAGCACCAAGCAGCAGCTGGTGCAAACAATGGGCAAGAGGAAAAGTGTGTGCGTTTTTAAGTGTAATAATAATATGTATAGTTAAATGTGTAAAGCAACGGCGGCTGCAGCGGAGGAGGTCCCTGGAGTAGAAATATAATGTAAGAGACGTATGGCTTTTATACAAATACCCTTCCAGACAGCATCAGTGCATGACTCTCTAAATATGACACTGCACTATTGTGTTAACCTTCACAAACGCAGTGCTGCTGATTTTCAACCAGAAGAGTTTGAATCGAGTCTTATCTAGTAACTGTTGGTCATTGTCAGATTTGACAATCAATGTACCTCCCCACGTAGAGGCTCACGAGCACACCTGGAATTCGCTATGAAAGCCCTTTGGTGTTTTTTTCAGATAACGTCGGCAGGAGCAGTGCGGAGTTATTATAATAATAATAACAACGTGGTGCGCATCTTTTTTTACCAAATTTCGACCGTTCCAAGTGCAAAGATTATCAGGGGTCATTATGAAGTGATGCAACGATGTTGGGAGCATAAATGGCTGAGTTGTCTTTACTGAGCTTTGAACTAGTGACTGCAGATCACCAACAAGAACTGACCACACTGAGCCATCCTGCTAGCTGGAAGGACATGTTCAGATATATCTGTGAAAACCCAATTCAAATGGCACGAGTCGACAGTTCTGCCAATGACTCTGCACCAGACCTAGGGCCTTATTTATGAAGGCCTTGCGCCGCCGGTGCGTCACTTTTTCCCATGTTAAAAGTGATGCACCGGTGGCGCAAGGCCTTCATAAATAAGGCCCCTAGTTTCTTTCATATACATTGATCTGCCCAGAATAATCTGGATTTCGCCACAGGCCTGTTGGCCACTTAGCTGCATGTGTATTCTCATGAATAGCACAGCTGGGAGCGCTTAGAAAGAATCGTAACACCATTTACAATAGCTACAACATGCATGGCAACATTTGGGAACACTTACGAGGCAAATTGTGTGGCAGAAAGTGTGAAAATGGCATCTTGCTTTGGAAAAAAATTATATTTTATGAAGTAGAAATCCGAAGAGTCGTCCTTTTACTTTAAAGTGAACGTGCGGCTTGCGTGCTGGATTTTATGTATTTAAAGCAAACAACGGCGGGGGCGTGGCTTGGGTGCCGCGCAAGATGGACGGCTAGGTGAAGAGCTCCTCCGTGCCGTTTCACCTCCTCTTGGCCTCCCGGCGGTGAAGTGGACTATTTCTACCGCAATTCACCGGATTACTCACCTGGAACATGGCGTGACCAATTTGTGCCTCCTGGCGCATATTTTCGGACCCTCCCTGAGGTTTTGCAGCCAAAGACCGGGAACGCGATGCCGAGATCCGCCATTTTGTGCAGCGCTTCAGCGTCAGCGGCTCCTCTGACGAGCTTCTGTCCTCCCTCCTTCTGAAGAGAATTTACTCGCTCTGGTGCCTGCAATATTTGGAAGGTGAGCGTTGGGGGTTATATCAAGGCCATTTTAGGGTGACCGAGGCTGACTGGAAAGTCACGGTTCCTACTTTTGGCAATTTCTTCACATTCTCCCAATTGTCTCCCTTCCTACTACGCTACCCTTTCCTGCTGCATATGGATACCTAGCTTGGATATGTTCTGATATCCAAGGTTCTGCGACTATCTTCACGTTATCAGCTGCTGGGGCACGTACACGTTCCTTTCTCTGGAGATTCATACTTTTTCCTTGATATTTTCTTGGATTTTCTGTCTGACATTGAGCTAATCTCTCATCATTTACTGCTGGATACGCACCCGACTTGAGCACGGGCAGTCTGTCACCTATGTTTCTCGTCATTTGGTCCCACGCTGTCACAAGTCATGGAAGATACCCGCATCTCTGATATGTTGCCGTCCACATTAATTCCGTTGGGCTTGTTGTACACTAACCCACTTCAGGCTTTATATGGGTCGTTCTAGATGAATTTTTCAAGGTCTTCAGTGTAACAACGTCTCTGTCACTGCAATTCAGCTGGTGCAAAGTCCCTATTCTTCACATTGCGGACTTCTACACAACTCCCTCTGTCAAGTTCATTCTTTGGACTCAATTTCACCTATGGTATGGTTGCGCAAACCCAAGTTTGTATTTAAACCTGCTGCGACATCTATTGTGAACTCTTCCTCTTTGGGTGCCTCCTCACAACCTCTCAAGATGTCGTCCTCTTCCACTCAACGCTCTTCTTCAGGCAATCCACCTTCGAATAAGTCCTCACCCGCCGCAGCATCTGTCAAACGGTTAAAGCAGAACTCTCCTACACCTGACTCTTCTCCTCCTTCTTCCATGGACTTGATTCTGGAAGAGATCTGTGCATTGCGTCCGTTCATTGAGGACACGAGCAGAGATATGCAACTCCTGAAGGACAAATGGGAAGTAATGGACACTCGTATTTCTTCCATGGAACAACAACTCCCTGAGGTCCATTCTAACACGCAACGTATTGAGTCTTTGGAGAAAACTGTCCTCTCATTGCAGCGACACACGGAGGATTTGGAAAATCGAAATAGGAGGAACAACCTACGCCTTTATGGTTTGTCGGAAACTATTGAGGGTGATGATCCAGTTACCTTCTTTACCTCCTTCTTTCCGAAGTTACTAGACATGCCACCGTCTACGTCCATCAGCATACAAAGGGCCCATAGACTTGGAGCACATTCGTCCACTTCAACTAAGCCTCGTGGTGTGGTGTTATCATTCTGTTTTTGAAATTCACAGATCTGCTATCCATCCTCTCAGCTGCTAGAGCCAAGAGACAATTAACCTGGCAGGGTCACCGTCTCTACATTTCTCAAGATGTCTCTAATGCCACCGCTACTAGACGCAAGGAATTCCTAGCCCTGAGACCATCTCTACATTCTCTAGGGGCCCGATATGGCTTGTTCCACCCATGTACCTTCAGAGTCACTCATCAGAATAAGTCTTGGTCCTTTCAAGAACCTGGTGAACTTCGTAATTTCCTTCTTTTACACAACAACGATGGCATGGAATCCTCACCTTCCACTAGTGGCTGATGAGACTCTTTGTATTCCATATGTATTTGTTGTTCTTTGCTGCTGGTTTGCTATTTATCTTCTTTGACCAGTTTTCAATTGATTTCCTTTATATTGGATCTCTCGTTCTTCAGATCTCCTCTAATGTTGTTTTACATATATGTCATATGTTCCTGAACTAATTGTTTCTCTCTCCCTTTCCTCCCTATGCAGATTTGTCTCAGTTCCCCTTCACCATGTGTTTATCCTTTGTGTTCCTATGAGGTTTCGGCGCGGCTGTGTTTCTGATCCTGGTCTACCCGTCTTTTCCTGCATCCCCACTTCCCCGCCTTCCCTTGTGTACCACTCCCCTCAGGTATGTTTCTTACAGTCATCCGTATGGATTTGTACTGTCTTCTGTGCATTCTTTTTCTTCACTTTTCTCTCTCTTTACCTCTTCTCTCTACCTTCTTCTATCCCCCCCCTTCTCCCCTTCTCTCATGCTGCCACCTATTTTTCATTCTACTCCTCTAATGGTTGTGGTAGTTCTTACCTTCTCTGATTTGACTTATTGCATGTACAGTATATTTTTGCACCTGTTGTTTTTGAACAGTTTTATGCGTTTTCATATTTAAAGTTATTTCATGGAATGTGAAAGGATTTAATCATCCTATTAAGCGGCAGAGAGTACTTTCCCACCTCTCCTCTTACAATCCTGATATTGTCCTCATTCAAGAAACTCATCTTTCTGATGCTGAATCTTTGAAACTAAAAAGACTTTGGGTGGGCAATGTTTTCCTTTCACCTGCCTCTCATAAAAAGAATGGTGTTGCTATCCTAGTTCACAAACGTCTCAAATGTAAAGTACTCCTTGAGGAGAAGGATGAGGAGGGTCGTTGGGTTCTAGTTAAATTACTTATCAATGCTATCCAGATTACTTTATTGAATGTTTATGGTCCTACATGCTTTGACTCTTCCTTTTGGCCCTCGATCACAGCAAAATGTATCCAATACAAAGATGATTCCTTTTTATTAGGCGGAGACTGTAACCAGATTGTTGACCCCTTTTTAGACCGTAAGTCTTCTGTTCGTTTCACCCCTCACAAGCCCCACAAGCAGTTCCTTGATACTATCTCTCAGGTTCATCTCGTAGACTCATGGAGGATCACACACCCTGAAACCATAGATTTTTCCTTTTTCTCTCCCCCACATGCTTCCTTCTCCCGCCTGGATTACCTCTTCCTCTCTTCCTCCTTATCTCAAAACCTTCTCTCCTCTTCCATTGAACCTATTGTCATTTCTGATCATGCCCCTATTATTACTATCTTTGATCTTCTTCCTCCTGCTCCTAAATCCTCTCGTTGGCGTTTTAACTCCTCTCTTCTCACTGATCCTCTTTTCTCTTCTTCCTTTCGCTCTTTCACCTCAGAATTTTTCCAAATCAACTCTACCCCTGACACCCCTCTGCATATCCTTTGGGATTCTTTTAAAGCCACGGCCCGCGGCTTCATTATTGACTTTGTCTCCAAAAAAAAGAAAGCATTCCTTCAAAAACGCAAGGTCGCCCTAACACATATTATGTCACTAGAACACCAATTTTATACCTCCTCTCCAAATCAGATGTCTCCTGAACTTCTTCGATCTAAAATTGCCTTTAACAAACTCACTACAGATTCAGCCTCTTCCTATCTTCTCCGAAGTAGTGCTCGCTACTATGGCGGTCGTAACACATCAGGTAAACTGCTTGCTAACTATCTAAAATCACAAAAAGAACGAACTATTATTGATTCTATTTATTCCCCTTCCAACACTCTTTTACATACAGACAAAGACATTTTGGAACAATTTCAATCTTTCTATGAATCTTTATATTCACCTGTAAATCCCCCTACTCCAGATCTTCTTCAAGCATACTTTGATCGTTTACCTACGCCTGATACCTCCCAGCTCAACTTTTCTACTCTAGACTCTGACCTTAGCCTCTCTGAATTGTCCACTGCGTTGACATCTCTCACCAAAGGCAAGACCCCCGGCCCCGATGGCTTCCCGGTTGAATTTTATCTGCATTTCTCCGACATTCTTTTACCTCATCTTCTCCTCCTTTTTCAGTCCTTTTGTTCCGAAGGCCTGGCTCAAGGCTCTTTCCAAGACGCTACTATATGCCTCATCCCTAAAGAAGGTCGGGATCCGAAATTTTGTAAAAATTATCGGCCAATATCTTTAGTCAACGTAGATTATAAACTGTTTGCTAAACTTCTGGCTCTTCGCCTTGATCCCCTTATGCAACACCTCATAGGGAAAGAGCAATGTGGCTTTGTTAAGGGTCGCCTCACTTCGGACAACTCCAGACCACTCCTCAATGTCCTTAGTAAAGCCTCCTCTCTACCTATCCCTCTTGCGGCCATCTCAGTTGATGCTGAAAAGGCTTTTGACCGAGTTGATTGGTCCTTTTTGATAGCTTCGCTGAAGTGGCATGGTTTTGGCCCGAAATTTATTTCCTATATTTCCTTAATCTATTCTATGCCCAAAGCATCGGTTTTAGTCAATGGTAAACTTACTTCACCCTTTACACTTAAACGCGGTGTCCGCCAGGGTTGTCCTCTTTCCCCTCTTTTGTTTATCCTAGCTCTTGAACCCTTTTTGACCTCCATTCGCACTAATCCTTCCATCTCTGGCTTTCCGTACGGACCCCACCAACTTAAATTATCTGCATATGCTGATGACATACTTCTATTTATTTCTGACCCTACTATCTCGGTCCCTTCCTTATTAGCTGAATTTGAGAGCTTTTCTTTGGTCTCCGGTTATAAAATAAATTTGGATAAGACGGAGATTCTTCCCTTAACTAAATTCTGCCTTCCACATTTCTTTTCTTCCACTGGTTTCGCTTGGAATAGTAAGAAAATAAAATATCTTGGTGTCCTTTTTTCCAACTCTATTTCATCTTCTGTCCGGCTTAACATGAACGCAGTTATCTCTAGGATAGAAGCTCTACTTTCCTCCTGGAATCCCCTTTTCCTCTCTTGGTGGGGTCGTCTTGACTCCATCAAAATGATGATTACCCCAATCTTAATTTATTTACTTTCCATGCTCCCTATCCACATCCCGGCTCTTTACTTTCGTCGTATTGACTCTGTCTTGTCCAAGTTCCTCTGGAAACAGAAAAAAGCACGACTATCACTCTCATTCCTTCGTAAACCCAAAATTAATGGTGGAACTAATTTCCCGGATTTCCGTCTTTACCACAAATCTTTTTCCCTCCGCCAAGCATCTCGTTGGTTATCACAGGACATTTCCCTTTTTTCACCTCTATGGCTTTCTGTTGAACGTGACCTGTTACTCCCTTATTCATTTCAGGAAGTTCTCCTTTTTACCGCTAAAGCTCCATGTCTTATCCCCCCTTTATTTAGGCATACTTCCTCTCTTTTACGACCCTTGGTATCAACTGCCCCTATTTCTCGTGAATCCTTTCTGTTATTACCCATCTGGTATAACTCGCTCATTCTCATACGAAACAGACCCATTGCCTGGCCTACCTGGAGGTTGAGGGGTATTATCTGGATCCACCATCTTTTCGATGGTTTATCTCCTCGTTCCTTTCCTCAATTTCAGTCCTTCTTCCACTGTCCTTCCTCCTTTGCAAAGAAGTACTTCATTCTTATGGAAACTGTTCTTGACCGATACTACTCTCTTGAATCGGACATCTCACCCTCATCATCCTCCTCTCTACTTACACTTCTATCCCATGTTCCTAAGGCCTCTCTTATCTACAGATTTTTCTCTGCTCCTGACCCTGATCGCCCCAAATCAAAACTGGAACTCTCTTGGGAAAAAGATCTCGATTCCACATGGCCGATTTGTCTTTGGAATAAAGTCTGGGCTAAATCTCTGACAACTTCCCGCAATGCCTCTCTCACTCAATCCCTCTTTTTCTTCTATCATAGACTCTACTTTTCTCCCCTCTCCCTGTCTCGCTTTCTCTCCTCTTCTAGTGCTAATTGCTGGGCCTGCAATGCTACCAATGCGGACTCCTTTCATCTTTTCTTTCTCTGCCCTTCAGTTCGTCTCTTTTGGACACAGGTGTGGACTCGTATTTCTCATATCTTTCACCTCTCTATCCCTTTCTCAGCCTCTTTGGTATTTCTGGGGAGTCTTTCAGAATCTCTTGACCTCCCTCCGCACTCACATGGTCTCCTAGACCTCATGCTTGCCCTTGCACTCCAACACATTTCTTCTAATTGGAAGTCTCTAAACAAACTTTCCATAATATGTTGGTGGAACTTACTTTGTAACTCCCATAGGCTCGACGTTGCCTTTGCAGCCTCTTGCAAACCATCTCGTAATGTTGATTTGTACTGGTTACCCCTTACTCTCCATTTGGATCAATTCGCCAAAAAGAAACCCTCTACGTTCTCCTCTGCCAATTTTAAACCCCCTTGAATACTTGTACTCCTGCTTATAGGTATGTTCCTTAATCTTTCACTTATGCTGTTTTATTAGCTTCATGCATATTTTCTCTAATGCCTTTTAGGCTATATATTTGCCGTTATTTGTGCTTTTACTGTACTTTATTGTGATTACTGTTTATGATTATTGCAATTTTTTCCATTTATGATTTATTAATAGGTTTTTTCTCACCCCCCTCCCCTCCTCCCCCCCTCTCCCTCTCTTAAAAATCAAAATGCTTTGTCCCTCATTTGTGCCATCGGCTTTGTTATGCTTATCTCCTCATATTTCCTCTTCCTCATTTATTTATGCTGATGTCACCTTGCTGTACTGATTATTCACTTTAATAAAGCTTTCAAACATAAAAAAAAAAAAAAGCAAACAACGGCAGTAAAGGGCCGTGCATGAGTGTTCCGCACTGACTGAAGCTGCTCACCATGGGCTGCCGGTGCCACACGCAGCTGCCCTGACCTCTGAGCCGAGGCCTCCGAGGTAGGTGCGCAGAGATGTTTAAAACCGTCGATTTCTGATGATTTTGTTACAGAGGGCCGATATTCCCGGCCCCGGGTGTAGAGCCCCTGTGGCCGCGTGCGCAGTATGGCATGGGCGCCGCGGCAGCACAGAAACTCAGCGGTACAAAAGGGGGTGGTGAAGACGGAGCATCTGAACCAATCAAACACTCACACCCAGTCAACAGATCTCGGTTTAATCCATCACCGTTCTTCAGCCCACTCTGCCACCCAGCACAGAAACTCAGGACACCAGCTTGCTGTTTTACCGAGTGGTCCGGACTGGCGATCCGGCCACGCCCTCTTTATTTATCTCCTGTGCGCGTGACGCGTGCGCCCGTGTGTGCGTACGTTAGCTGAACTGCTAACCTGCAGTTCACAACATTACATTCCTTTCAACCTTTAATAACAAAACCCAAAAATCGAAAAACCACAATATACAGATGCAGTCAAACTGGGGGGGGGAGATAAGAGAAAAAGAAAGTAAAGATGCTTGGCCGTCCAGGGTATCGGTCTTTGACGTACACTTGGTCCTCTTCTCGGATAGATGGTTCTCTGGCTCTGCGCTTGAAACTGGCATACTCATTTGATCGTCTCCGGTTGTATAGAGTTCTTTGTGGGTCTGCTCTGTTTGGGGACCAAGTGTGATGATTGGAGATCGTGTCTCTGACTACTCTTCCCATCGCCGAGGGGCCTGGGGCCGCTTCTGTGGTGCGATGCGGTGTGAGCCAATACTCTCGCAGGAAGGTGTATATTGCTCTTTCCAAGGGGGTTGCCTCTGCATGGGCGATCCTGATGACTTTGTTCAGCGTACGCATGAACCTTTCCACTTCCCCGTTGGCTTGAGGCCAACGGGGAGTTACTTTCCGGTGATGGATCCCCCATTCCTTGAGGTATTCCGCAAATTCTTGTCCCTGAAAAGGTGGTCCGTTGTCTGTCTTGACGCTTTCGAAGATGCCATGCATGGCAATCGTTTTTTCGAATTTTGCGATGACTTCTTTAGCAGTGAGCGTTGTCACGATTTCCACCTCCGGGTATTTCGTGAGGTCATCAATGATGACAAGCATGTATCTCCCATCGGGAAGGTGTCCAAAGTCAGCACTGACTCTTTCCCAGGGCCTTTGCGGGTCGTCCTCGGTGATGACTGGGGGGGGGGAGGGGGTTCGGGTAGTCCTGCTGTTTGGCACCATCGGCACTCTTTGACGGCTTGCTCCACTCTGGTGTCCATATTCGGGAACCACACCTTCGCCCGGAGCCTGCTCTTGGTCTTCACTATTCCCTGGTGTCCGCGGTGGGCTAGCTCGATGGCTTGTGGGGTTAGGCTTTGCGGCATTACAATCCGTGGTCCTCTCAGCAGGCACCCCTGGTTGTCGACCGACAGTTCGTCTTTCACCTTCAGAAAGGTCTCCAGCGAGCTCCTCGCTTGCGGTGTCCTCTTGCTCAGGGACGCTTGGATGGGCTTCCCGTCGTTGGCTTGTATGGCGCCTACTACCAATTGGAGGACTTCGTCGCTGCGGGTCGCTTCGATGATCATTTCCATACTCATTGGCAGGGGTCTTGATCCACCCTGGTGGCCTACCGGGGAACCGCCCGGTGCCCTCTGTGGGCAGTCCGGCCCTGGAAGCAGCATGGCATAACGGTACACAGCAGAAGAATATTTCTGTCATTCAAAGGAAAAAAGGTCAGTTTTATCACAAGTTTTTTTCCCAGCTGCACAGAGCACAGAACAGGATGTCATCACAGTTACTAAACAGACACAAGTGTTTCATGCTGTCAAGCACCACCACAGCTACTTGTCCTCTGACCTTGGAACCAAGCTGAATGGGAACAATTTGAGTGGTATACAAATTGCTAGTAAAATGTGTCTTAGAAGAACAAAACTGGAGTATCTTTTTGATAATGCAATGACATCTTATTGAATCCTTAACACGCTAAAGGAAGTGCCGATTTGCTGTATCCACCAATACCAGTAACAAGGATAAATAAAAGCTCTCCACACTGGCAATGTGGTTCTTTAGTAGTGCCAGTAATGTTAAAGATCAACTATTAGATTTCTAATAAAGAATATGAAGAGTGCTCAGAGTCAGTAATAATTCACTCTATCAGTGCTTTTAATTTGGATATAAGTAATATGATTACCTGTACTGCAGTTAATGCATCTATAAATTATGGTAAGAACTGTTCAGTGCACAAAAGACTGAAAGATCTTAAACCAAGTCTTATCAAGGCAAACTGCAAGTGTAGTGTGTTGCACAATACCGCAAGGCAAGTACTGAAAGCCCTCAGCTGTGATGTAGAGAATCTGGGGTCTTAGTAGACAGAGGGCGCACGCTCCCTCTTTGCACCACGGCACACCTTTAAAGAGTGCGCCATGTGCGGACAGGGAGAGTGTGTCCTATAATGCTGAATGTGCTCAGAGCAGCCCCAAACTCAGTCAGCACTGACTCTTTCCCAGGGCCTTTGCGGGTCGTCCTCGGTGATGACTGGGGGGGGGGGGTTCGGGTAGTCCTGCCGCTTGGCACCACCGGCACTCTTTGACGGCTTGCTCCACTCTGGTGTCCATATTCGGGAACCACACCTTCGCCCGGAGCCTGCTCTTGGTCTTCACTATTCCCTGGTGTCCGCGGTGGGCTAGCTCGATGGCTTGTGGGGTTAGGCTTTGCGGCATTACAATCCGTGGTCCTCTCAGCAGGCACCCCTGGTTGTCGACCGACAGTTTGTCTTTCACCTTCAGAAAGGTCTCCAGCGAGCTCCTCGCTTGTGGTGTCCTCTTGCTCAGGGACGCTTGGATGGGCTTCCCGTCGTTGGCTTGTATGGCGCCTACTACCAATTGGAGGACTTCGTCGCTGCGGGTCGCTTTGATGATCATTTTCATACTCATTGGCAGGGGTCTTTATCTTTCCAGCACAACTCTCACGTATTCCTCGGTTTCTTCCGCGTCTTCCATTTCACCATGGGTTGCTGCACGAGGGTGCCTTGAGAGGTAATCCGCTGGGTTTGTCGCTCCTGGCTTGTACTCCAGTTGATAGTCGTATTCCTGTAGTTGTAGGATCCATTTCTCTATTCGGGGCGGCGGCTTGGACACTGACCCTCGGAATAGTGGGAGCAGAGGCTTGTGGTCTGTCGTGACTGTGAACGGATGTCCGTAGACGTAGACATGAAAGTGTCTGCAGGCCCAATGGATCGCAATCGCCTCTCTCTCTATCTGAGAGTAGCGTTGTTCTGTTTCAGTCAGGGACCGACTGGCGTAGGCAATGGGGGCCTAGTCGTCCTCCCCTTGGCGTTGGGTCAGTATCGCTCCTAGACCGTAGAGGCTGGCATCCACGGCTATGTTGGTAGGTTTCGCTGGGTCGAAGTAAGAGAGGGTCTTGTCTGCAGACAGTGCAGCTTTGGTGCTCCGGAAGGCGAGGTCCTGTTCTTCCCCCCATTGCCATGGGGTGGTGGACTTGGTAAGCTCTCTGAGGGGTTTGGATGAACCTCCCACAGAAATTTACCATTCCCAGGAAGCTCCGTACCTCCGACATGTTGGAAGGGGCTAGGGAAGCTTGTACATCTCTTACTTTATACGGATCGGGAGCAATCCCTCGATCTGAGAACGTGTACCCAAAAAAACGAATCTTGTTTTGGAGGAATTGGCATTTCTCGCGGTGCAGAGTCAGGCCTGACTTTCTGATTCTTTCCAGCACCCCTCGTAGCCGTTTGTGGTGATCCTCGACAGAGTTCGCATATATGAGCAGGTCATCGCTCACATTCAGGACTCCTGGGAGTCCGCTTAGAACTTCTCTGATTGTGTTTTGGAAGACTTCTGCTGCACTAGATATGCCAAAATTGAGACGTCTATACCGTCTGAGGCCTACGTGAGAGGAGAAGGTGGTGATGTAGCGGGAATCTGGGTGAAGGGGCAGCTGGTGGTAGCCGACCGGAGGTCCATCTTGGAAAACCACTTTGCTCCGTTCAGCTCTCCCAGGATGTCGTCAATTGTGGGGGTCAAGTGCCGCTCTCTCTTAACTGCTGCGTTGGGCAGGCGCATGTCTACGCATATGCGGACCTGATCTGGTTGCTTGGGCTTGCGTGCCACCACGATCGGGGAAACCCACGGGGTGGGTCCACTGACCTTCTCAATTATACCCTGTCTCTCGAGGGCCTCTAGTTCTTCCTCCACTTTCTTTCTCAGATGGAACGTTATTCTCCGGTGTCTGAGAGCAACGGGTTGGATGGAAGGGTCGATGTGGAGCGATACCTCCTTCCCTTTGAGACATCCAATACCCCTGAATGTGTCTTCGAATTCTTCCAGGATCGTGTCGAGTTCTTCTTCTAACACTGCCATGGCGAAAGATATCAGTTGGAGGTTTCGGCTGCCTGCCCACTGAGGCGCATGCCACTGCCCTCCTCTGTGACGTAGATGGTCGTCGGGATCTTCCGGTCTTGGTGTTGTAGCTCTGTTTGGAAACACCCAATAAGCGGGATCGGGTCTTCTGACCGTGTGCAAATACCCGGATTTTTGCTATCTTCAAGGGTGGTTTCTCTCGTAGCTGGTGGTACACATTGGCTGCCATGAGTTCAATAGAGGCCCCTGTGTCGATTGTGGCTCGTACTTCCTGTTGTTGAATCCGCAGCCGACACTTCGGTAGGCGCCTCTTCTTCCTCAGCGGCTGGTCGATGGCGAATACGTAGTGGACTGGATAGTCGTTGGAGTCGTCATCCATATCTTCACTGTCTGGGCTTTCCCTGATCGCGTGGGCCGCCTCACTTTTTGGCTTCGTGGATCTGCAGACAGCTGCGAAATGGTTTATCCGCCCGCACGAGCTGCATCTTTTCCCCGCGTGCTGGGCAGTCTTGGGCGCGGTGTGGCGCGCCTCCACAGTATCCGCATTCTTTTCGCCTTTCTGGCGGTCTCCTTCCTCCGAATTGGCGTGACTTCTGGCGGACAACGTTGACCTGTTCGGCTGTATTGACCTGTTCCGTCTTGACTGGCCTATGCAGGGCTGCCTCCATGTGCGATGCTCTCGCTTGCGATAGCTCCTTGGAACGCCCCAACTTCAGGATCTCTGTCAGCGGTTTACCATCTTCCTGGAGGATCATCACTCTCAGAATGGACGATGAGCACCCCTGTATTATCTGACCACGTATCTCCTCCTGCTCATCGCGAAAGCCACAGGTGCTGGCGAGTTCTTTGAGCCGGCCGTGGAATACATCAAGCGACTCTTCCGCCTCTTGTTTGGCTTGCCGGAATATGAAGCACTCATAATCCTTGCTTGCCATCGGTTCAAAATGGGCGTTGAGCGCATTGAGGAGCGTGACGTAGGTGTGTGGGGTGGCTTCAACAAGAGTCTTATAGATTCTGTGAATGTCTTTCCCTCCAAGATGGAGGAGCAGCGCCCTGCTGCGTTCCCTCGCGGTGCCTGCGCCCTCGAAGTAGAACTGCAGGCGCTCCGTCCAGTCCTTCCAGCGCAGCGCCAGGGAGGCAGGGGCGCCGTCCACGACGAAGGGCTAAATTGGGGGTATGTTCGTCATGCTTGCACATGGGGTGCCGGCAGTGTGTGGCTATGGGCACTGCTGGTGCGGGCCCGCTGGCCGCGACCTCCGTGTCGCCTTACCACGCTGGGGCAGTCCGAAATACTGGGCCACTAGGCCGGCGATGCCAGGCCCTCCCCCTGTGGCGGACCTCGTGCCCATGGCAGCGTGCGGGGCAGGGCAGCTGTCACCCGCTGTGGGGCCAGGGGGGTGGTACTCTCACCCATGTGTCCAGGAACCAGGAGCGCAGTCCACCATCTGGGGCCGACCGCGTGCATCAGCGGCGTGTGTGAGAATCAGGGCCGGCTGCGCAGGCTCAGACTGTTGCGCAGGGGCCAGGCTGCCGGTAGGGCTACAGCGCGCCGTCGGGAGGCAGGCAGGGAGAGGCGGACCGGGCACAGCATGGGCCCTCACTCCCTCGTCGCCATTGTAGAGCCCCTGTGGCCGCGTGCGCAGTATGGCATGGGTGCCGCGGCAGCACAGAAACTCAGGACACCAGCTTGCTGCTTTACCGCGTGGTCCGGACTGGCGATCCGGCCACGCCCTCTTTATTTATCTCCCGTGCGCGTGACGCGGTGCGCACGCGTGTGCGTACGTTAGCTGAACTGCTAACCCGCAGTTCACAACATTACACCGGGTAACAAAAACGGCCCCCCAGGGGCTCAAAACCGGCCCCACCCTGGCGGCCTACCGGGGAACCGCCCGGTGCCCTCTGTGGGCTGTCCGGCCCTGGAAGCAGCATGGCATAATGGTACACAGTAGAAGAATATTTCTGTCATTCAAAGGAAAAAAGGTCAGTTTTATCACAAGTTTTTTTCCCAGCTGCACAGAGCACAGAACAGGATGTCATCACAGTTACTAAACAGACACAAGTGTTTCATGCTGTCAAGCACCACCACAGCTACTTGTCCTCTGACCTTGGAACCAAGCTGAATGGGAACAATTTGAGTGGTTTACAAATTGCTAGTAAAATGTGTCTTAGAAGAACAAAACTGGAGTATCTTTTTGATAATGCAATGACATCTTATTGAATCCTTAACACGCTAAAGGAAGTGCCGATTTGCTGTATCCACCAATGCCAGTAACAAGGATAAATAAAAGCTCTCCACAATGGCAATGTGGTTCTTTAGTAGTGCCAGTAATGTTAAAGATCAACTATTAGATTTCTAATAAAGAATATGAAGAGTGCTCAGAGTCAGTAATAATTCACTCTATCAGTGCTTTTAATTTGGATATAAGTAATATGATTACCTGTACTGCAATTAATGCATCTATAAATTATGGTAAGAACTGTTCAGTGCACAAAAGACTGAAAGATCTTAAACCAAGTCTTATCAAGGCAAACTGCAAGTGTAGTGTGTTGCACAATACCGCAAGGCAAGTACTGAAAGCCCTCAGCTGTGATGTAGAGAATCTGGGGTCTTAGTAGACATAGGGCGCACGCTCCCTCTTTGCACCACGGCACACCTTTAAAGAGTGCGCCATGTGCGGACAGGGAGAGTGTGTCCTATAATGCTGAATGTGCTCAGAGCAGCCCCAAACTCACGCTTTCAAGTCAAGTCAAGTCAAATATCTTTATTTCAGTTAAAAAAAGAACCATAAAAGATGTACATAGAATGTAAAAATACAGAAACCAATTTCCGATACCACGCCCATTTTTCCCACAATTCATTTATGTTAATTGAATACCACTCAAAGGCACCTGCGATAATAAAACAATAAATACATTTTTTTAATCTAAAAAAATATCGATCATACATCCAAGATAATACAATGATGGCATTATAATTAATATTTTATTAAAACATACTTTATAAATAGGCAATACTGACACAAACTCATGGTTCCCTGTCCCACCTTTAGTAATTATAAAAATTTAACTAAAGGTCTAATCAAGTGACATTAGAGCTTGAAACCCCGTCTCCTTCGTACAATCTCCACAGAAAAGAGATATCTGCTTATACTGAAAATTATTTCCGCCTCACTAAAGCATCTAAAACCCAAGAGACGGCAGATAGGTTTTATCCATTTTTTCCGTAAGTGTGTGTAAGCAGGACAGAAGAAGAGTACATGTGCTTCGTCCTCTTTAGCGCCAATACTACACAATTCACATCTAACCAGGTCGTCCTTCCCTGCATTACCCTTGTTGCCTACCCATCTCGCAGTGTTTGCTTTAATTTGTAATATTCCATAACGGAACTTTAAATACAGCGATTTTGCTAGGCTTGGTAAGATCTCATACGATAAAGTAGACAATGTCCCAATTGAAAAAAGGGCTATTTTTTCAATTGGTACATTGTCTACTTTATCGTATTACTTTCCCCTTGTCCCAGATTGGATTAGAAAGGGGACCTCCCTTCTTTGTATGGTTGGCAAGATCTCATCCATAAAGGATTCAAATCTACTCTCTGTAAATATTTATGAGTTAAAGTCCCCAAGTCCGGGTTATGTAATTTTGAGTTTAGGACAAATACCCAGTATCTTTCTTTTAACAACTTTTTACAACTCAAAGTAAAGGCCTCAGGGTCAATCCAGTAGTGACTTAGCCCCAGCTTAACAAACTAATCTTCAATATGGTTCAGCCATACCAGCTTTGTGGTGTTTTTTATTTTCAGAATTTCTTTTAGGGCGTCTCTGTAATCTACTAGTTCGTCTGTTGACCACACGCGGACCCAATACAACAGGGGTCGTAAAACCGCATGGTCATCAGTACAATGAATATCCAGGTCCAGTATGAGTGGGAGTAAAGGTGTACGCCGTGGAATTGCTAGTAATTTCCTAAGGAAGATGTTCTCTTGTGTAATAAAGGAGTGTTTCGCCGCATAGCCCCATAATTCGGCCCCATAAAGAGATGCCGATTGGGCTTTGTATTTATACAGCTCTAATGCTGAGGAGACAGCTTTCGAGTAACTTCTCATGTGTCGCTTCGCTATCGGGACTAAATTCTGAGTGAGGATCATTTTCCTTTTATCCACTTGTGTTTTCCAATCAAGTTTAGGGTCCAAAGTAATGCCTAAATAATTAAAATCTTGCACATATTCAATCCTTTCAGAGTTAACCATCAGTGTTTTTTTAAAAGTTCTATGGGGATTAACCGCCATATACTTAGTTTTAGACAAGTTAATCTCCAATCCTTTATTCTCACAATAAGACAAAAAGGGATCTAATACATTTTGTAATCCTTGGATGTCTGTGATATTAAAATAGTATCATTTGCGAATAACAATGCAGACACATAATCTCCACCCAACTTGGGAGAGTCATGCTCACAGCCTAAGAGGGTGTCTGGTATATCATTTACATACAGGGAGAACAATGTCGGTGCCAGCACACATCCTTGCCTAACACCTCTATTTATATTAATACGGTCAGTCAGTTCTCCATTTGGGCCCCATCTCACCCTGGCATAATTTGCCTTGTGCAACCTAGCAATCTGTTCCAAGATTTCCCCGGGAACACCCTGGTCCCTCAATCTTAGCCACAATAAATTTCTAGGGACCAGGTCAAAGGCCGCCCTGAGGTCAACGAAGGCCACGTACAGATGTACCCTCTTTATTTTGATATACTTCCAGATGATACATAAAAACCTAAACATCTGGTCAACTGTGCTGATTTTTTCTCTAAAACCTGCCTAGTACTTGGATAGGGTACTGGTTTCCCCAATCCAAGTACTCAGCTTACTTAAAACTTGTCTCGCAAATACCTTCTTTAGGACATCAATTAGACTAATAGGTCTATAATGGGCTGGATTCAAACGGTCCCCCTTTTTAAAAATGGTTACAATCTCGGCGCCCGACATGTATCAGGGATGGGGGCACCCTTAGCAATATTATTACAAAGACAATTAATATATGGGGCCCATATCATATTTTCCTGCTTCCATAGGTCCCCAGGGATCCTATCCGGTCCAGGGGCCTTCCCTGGTTTTATTGCTTTAATAGCTTCGGCAGTTTCTGCCATAGTAAACGACAAAGGTGTCATACTTGGATTGAATCCCAAGTCGTCATTACTAAGAGTAGACTCATTATTGGTTGGGGAATATAAATCAGAAAAATGCGAAACCCAAATATTGGCTTCTAAAAACATGTCCCGACTGGGGGTTCCATTTCTGGTGCCCTTAGCAATCAGGCCCCAAAATGAGGCCTGGTCATTTACCTTGCAAGCTTCCAGTAGTTCAGACCAAATTTTTTCATCCCAGCACTTCTTTGCCTTAGAGACTATGCCCTTATAGCACCTCCTTTTTTCCCTTAGTTCTAGTACATCATTGCTTTTTGCAGCCGCTATAAGTTCCTTTTTAGCATTTCGACAGCCTTTATCATACCATATATCGCCCTAAATTTTGCTGTTCTTTTTTTAATGGCCTAATAATTTTAGTTAGTATTTCTCCAAGTCCCCACAACATATTTCCATGGATCCGCATAATGGGGATCTCATGTACTGGGAGGTTGATGTAAGGGGAAAATAAATCTACATACAACTCATAGATTTTTCTAACAGTAATTTCATTCCCCGGCACTACTGGCCACTGTAATGCTCTACGATTATTTGAGACCAAAGGGTCAATATCGGTATGTTGGGGGCAGTTTCTTCCCTTGGGGAACAGATTAAATAATGACACGCTAAGCGTCAGAATGAGAGGATAATGGTCACTCTCAATACGGTTCTCCACTACAATGTTGCTCACCATCGGCCATAGTGCGATTGAAACCATTATGTAGTCAATGTGGCTATTGCAACTGCCCCATTTAAAGGTTGGGTGGCTTGGACTATCTGATGGTAAACGTCCGCTGCAAGCACGTAGACCATGTACTGCGGTCAGTCGCAGTAGCTGTGCTGCCGCAGTTGAACATGGCACTGCTGGGCTAGTCTCAATTCCGGGAATATTATTGGCATTATCCTCTGGGTTGAAAATATTTTCCAGGCCTATTATCGGCTCAAATTTACGATTTAAATCCCCCCAATATTCATTAAAGTTCTCTGGTCGAGCATGGAAATAATGTTGTCTAATTGCTCAATAGCTTTTGACTCTTTATTGGCCAACAGAGGCCTACTAGAGACATTAAAAAAACAGACTTCTCTTTTATTAGGCCCTGTAAACCTGACTCCTAGGATATCCAAGCTGTTGGAATCAATTTGCTTAAAATTGATTCCCAGCGTAATTTTTGTCCAAATTACCAAGCCTCCCGAAGGTCTTCCTTTATTCGCAACTGTTGCAGGTACACTAAATGATCTATAACCTACTTTAAAAGGGTTTTCCACAGCCCAGGTTTCTTGAAATAATATAATTTCACAGTTATCAATATATTCCTGCCACGTGGGATCACTTAAGTTTTTTTAAATACCTGCTATATTCCAGGACCTTAATTTGATACTAAATACTCTGCCCGTAACAGGTATGTTGTCATTTAATCTTACAGTGTTGCCTTCTGTTACTTGTGTAGCCTCAAGATTAATATATTGGTCACTACTGTTTATGAGATCATCTTCAATTATGTTGCCACGGTTCTCCTGCGCGAAGTAAGGGTCATTTGCCTTCACTTGGGGTATTATATACGCATGGCTATTCTCACAAACTCTTTCATTGGGCATTTCAGTAATTATAATCTCATTAATAATGGTACTGCCCAAGTCTAACCTCTCTCCCAACCTATTTAAAAGCAATATAGAGTCCGGATTGTTAGAACTTTGCCTTTCTTGCTCCTTAGGATGTTTTTCAAGGGTCACTTTGTTGCACACATCTGCTAATCCTTCGTCCCCAGGGTCCAGGGCTGCTAATCTACTCTGTCCTTCATCTCTCAGTCAATCAACTCCTTCAAGCCCATGTAGCTCATCGAAACAATTAAAAGTAGGGATGGTGAAATGGTTTTTGAGCCCACCGGTAATCCCTACTCGTTGTCTCCCAAAGGGGTTATACTTAGATAGTGCCAGGGGAGTTGGACGATAGAAGTAACTCAGGTCATGAGTGTGAATACCACTCCCATCACTTGGATAGAATCGAACACAAATATAGCCAACTACCCGACTATCCCTAAAGTTGACAATAACAGAATCCCCAGCTATGTCCTTGCATCTTTGCCCAACCCAGCTTACTCTTTGTGCATACAAGATTTACCCATCAATGTAACTTGGGAGGGGTCTGTTCTTATTTAACCAAAAGGTTACCTTATTTTTCAATTCTGGGTAAGTTTCTATTTTGTCATTCTTTATTTCAGGAACCCCAGTGAGTACAACAACATATGGGAAGAAGTCTGGTGGCAGGTCAATACAATTTAAAGCAGATGTTTTCTTTGTAGTATCTAAAGTTTCCTTAGCTACCACTGGATTGTCCTTGATCTGCCTCGCGGTACCCTGCTCATTTAGCTGCCTCTCCTCCCCCACTCCACGGCAACTTCTCACTAAATCCCTTGTCCTGCTTTCAAGAGGTGTAGCAGCCTGATTATTACTAGTAGATAACACAGGAGTTATATTAGTTGCAGTCGGTTTAGACAGTGAAGTTACTCCAACTACGGGTGCTTTTGGTATATATATATATCTATATTTTTTTTTTTAAATTTTATTTATTGGTGTAAGATGTTCTTTGCACTTTTCATCGCACACAGAAGAAGGAGAAGCATAAACAGTGCATACGCCTACATCCGCAAAGGGCCGGCTACATGCATACAAAATTAAGACCATCAGTATTAGTAGTACACGGCCCATCAGCCGACATCCAGCGGACCGGCGGCGTGTTGTCTGATAGCACCCATTTATATATCAGTGCTGTACTCGCTCACTTACACAGCAGTAATCTTACATTTTCAACTTTTTGCTTAACCGAAACAAACTGAACAGTATATTCCCCAACTTATAGTTCTCCCCCTGCTATAGTCTCTCTGCATCACAGCATCCTCCCTCCTCAGTACCATCATTACATAAATTGTTCGCTCCGAGTAGTCAGCGTCAGACGTACATGTCACTCAATCTCCGCCTCTGATTCAGACTCACCATGTGCTAGTAAATACTCCCGTAAGTACCCCCAATAGTCTTTGGATCTAGAGCAGCCTGGCAGCTCTTCCTCATATGTGGTGAGCGTGTCTCGACAATAGACCATATCCTGTATCCAGCTCTTTACATCAGGGGCCCTCCTGCTGTTCCAGTGCATAGACACCCTTCTCTTAGCCAACAGTAGCGCAATAGCACAAAATTTGCGTTTCAATGCTCTAAGTTGCGGAACAATGCCCAACAGACAGATTTTCGCGTCGCACAGCATGGTAGTCCCAAGCATAGTGTTCAATATTTGTACGACTTGTTCCCAATATCCCGCCACCTTACGACAGTGCCACGCTAGATGCATGAAGTCCGCATCTTCTAGTTTACACCTGCAACATTTTGAATCTTCCCTCAAGCCATATTTATACAATCTCTGAGGCGTGTGATACACCTGATGCAAATACTTATAATGTATGATTTTCAAGTTCCCGTTTGATGTCAGCATACCCGTGAGCACACAGGAGGAATCCCATTCTACATCTGTGAGGGGTTCTGCCAGCCCAGCGCTCCATTTGTCCCTAGCCTTGTGTGTATCCGCCCCCACTGCCTCTTGTACATTCGCATATAGTTTGGAGACTAGGTGAGACGCTGTGGGTGTAGTGAGGAGTAGTTGAAGGGGTGCAAGGGTAGGAGGTTCCTCCGGATGTGTCGGGTAGTGTTCCCGAAGTGCTCTTTGTAGCCTATAGTAGTTGAAACTGAAAAGTGGAGACGGGTTCGTGATGTATTGTAGCTTGTCTAGCGTCAGGAATACCCCACCATCGTACAGGTCCCCAAGCGTGTCTATTCCCGCTCGTTTGAACAGATCCATGCCGACCTGCTCCTGCGTTACCGAAAGAGCCGGGTGATGTGCCAGTGGAAGTGATGGTGCATATAGCGGTAGGCTGTTTGTTGCTTTGCCTATCAGCCGCCATGCCTCCGAAGTAGTATTAACTGGATTAATGTCACGGACATGTTGTTTAGTGCGTTTGTGTGTCAGTATATTGGCCAGTGGGATTGGGTCTGTGTCGCCTGCTTCCACGGCCACATGTGTCAAGAAGGGCACCTCGTGGTACCAGAAATGTGCGTACTGCGCTTGCGCGCATAAGTAATATAAGTAGAAGTCTGGCACCCTGAAGCCCCCCCTAGCATACAGCAGTGTCATGGTGCGTAATTCCATCCTCGCCTGCTTCCCCGCCCACAGCAAATTAAGGACCAGCGTTTTTATATTACGGAATACAACTGCCGGCGGTTTTATAGGGATATTGTTAAATAGGTACAGAAACTTCGGCAGAAGCACCATTTTTACAATTGCCGCTCTGTCCGCTAACGACAGTGGAAGTCTGTTCCATCTCTTTATCTTGTCTTCTAGGGATGATATGGTCCGCCCGTAATTCGTTCTTATCACCAATTCCGGGTCTCTGTGGAACCATATGCCCAGATATTTCGTGGGTTCCTCCTGCCACTCTAGTGGATAGTCTAATTTGGTCGGGCCAGTACTGTCTGTTAGGGATAGGACAAGGGATTTATCCCAGTTGATCTGCAACCCGGATTGTTGGCCAAATTTTATGTACTCTCGTAGGAGTGGATTGAGGTGTTGTTCAGGATTTTTTACATATAGCACCATGTCATCCGCGTATAACGAGATATGTATGGGTCTGGAGGGCATTTGAATCGCCGAATAGTGGTGATGCTGTCGGATTTTACATGCTAGCGGCTCAAGCACCAACGCGAAAAGCATCGGCGAGAGCGGGCACCCTTGTCGAGTGCCTCTGCATATTTGAATAAGTTCTGATATGTACCTGTTTACTCTGATGCGTGCCGTCAAGTTTGAGTATAGCATCGCTATCCACCCCAGAAATATCAGCGGAAAGCCCATACGCACCAGTACTGCTTGGATAAAGGGCCAGCCGATTGTGTCAAATGCTTTAGCTGCGTCTAGCAGCACTGCCACAGCTTTTGTCTCCGGTGCCAGGTAGTGAGCCAAAGCAAACAGTGTACGGGTGTTATGTGTGGTGGCCCTGTCGGGGATAAATCCAGACTGATCCGGCCTGATCAACAACGGCATAAGTGGTTTTAACCTGTCCGCTAGCAGACTGGCTATGATTTTAGTGTCCACATTTAGTAATGAAAGGGGGCGGTATGAATCGCATTTATCTACCTCTTTACCCGGTTTCAATAACGTGATGAGAAGTGCTTCCCTCAGAGATGCTGGCAGCATCTGGGCTTCATGCGCCGCCCCGTATAGCCGTACCAAATGTGGAGCGAGTAGGTCGGCGTACTTTTTATAGAATTCCGTTGCGAAGCCGTCCGGCCCCGGTGCTTTGTTATTAGGTAATCGTCTAATGGTGTCGGTAACCTCTTCCACTGTAACCGGGCATTCTAAATATTTCCTGTGTCCTTCAGCCAGCCACGCCATTTCTATATCCTCCATATATTGCAGTAATTCTTCCTGTGTTGGTGTTGGGCGTGCCTTATAAAGTGTGCTGTATGTATTCATAAATTCTTGCAATATCCCCTTGGTGTCTGTGATCACCTCCCCAGTGTTTGTACAGATGGATGCTATATGTTGAGGCGCTCTACCTGCGCATATCTTCGCGGCCAGTTCCCTTCCCGGCCTACCTCCTTCCCCATATCTCCTCGCTGTTGCACGCTTTGTCACATAGTTAAGTTCAGCCGTCGCGAACTCATTGTATTCTGTTAATAGTGCTTGAATTTCCCCCAATACAGCGGTGTCTCCTGTCTGGGTGTATGCCTGCTCCAATGTTTGAATGGCCTTCTCTCGTGTGTGTATTTGTTGTCGGATATCTTTGAGGATGCCCGAGGTTGTACTGATACAGACCCCCCGAATCGTGGCCTTAAAGGCCTCCCATAATACACCAGGGTCCTCAGTGGTCGGGCCGTTGAGATCAAAGTAATCTACTATTGCCCTATGAATTGCGTCAACATATATGGGGTCCTGCAGTGCAGTTGCGTTGAAGCGCCAAGTGAAGGGTGGTGGGTCGTAATGTGGTATGGCAATGTCCAACATTACGGGACCGTGATCCGATAGTGTCCGTGGTAAGTGTTTGATATCCTGAACCCATGAGAGTACTTCCTGTGTGCCCAGCCAGTAGTCTAGCCTAGACCAACTGTTGTTCGCCGCATTTATGTGTGTCGCTATTGTCAACCCTGGGTTGCGTGTCCTCCAGAGATCTACCATATGGAGGTCTTCCATGGCGTCCCGCAGCATTAATCTGGCTTTTCCGTGTTGTTCCAGCGTATGCGTAGCCCTGTCCAGTGTGTCACACAAGGTAACATTGAAATCTCCTCCCCATATTACGTGAGCTGTCTGCATGTCAATGATAGTGTGCCATATCTTACCGAAAAACCCCGGGTCATCTACATTAGGTCCGTACGTGTTCACCAAGAGTAACTTCTGCCGTCTAACCGTGCCAGCAACCACCACGCTCCTCCCGTCTGTATCCCTGTGTATGCTTGTAATCTCAAAACCCGTTCCCTTTCTGATCAAGATGCTCACCCCTCTAGAGTAGGACGAGAAGCTCGAATTGGTGACAGACTCAGCCCATTTAGCACCCAGTGTGGATGGACTATCGCGTTCCAAATGCGTCTCCTGTAAAAAAACGATGTTAACTTGTAGTCTGTCAAAATAAGCAAATAATCGCCTAATCTTTTTCGGGTTGCCCAGACCTCGTACATTCCAAGTTAGAAATTTCAGCGTATTATGTCCAGCCATGAGTGTGTACCTGGGTATCAATGATGTGCATCTGACAGTGATATCGCTTTCCATAGAGTGTGTGCGGGTTGATACATATAATAGCGACTGAAATAGATAGTGGTATACGTTGTACATAAACATCGTTCGCACAATAAACCACGACTAAGGAGTTCGCCATGCTTCTCAGACACAGAGATTGCAGTTGGAGACATTCTGAAGTTCCCACCCTCCCCCCACCCACTTTAGCACCCAAACTTTGCCAAAGCCATCCCCGAACAACCTTTAACAGTGGTATTGAGCAAGTAGTGGGGTCACCCTCATGGGGGTGTCACCAGGTTCACACATCTCCATCCACATAGTGGACGTGGACGGTCGCATGCGTACGCTGCAGTATAAAAGACGTGCTTGACTCCCCCCAACCCCCCAATCCCCCCAACACAAGCAGTCTAGCCGAAGTGGCATGATGACAGTCCACCAACCACCCAACTATCAGGTGCGCTAGTGCATCCGTTAGGCGGAGCCGTGTCATAGACAATGTCTCTCCTGCCAGTCGAACTGTTTTAGCAACATGCCCATCCAGGGTGCCAGCCACCAGCCAGCGGTCTCTCAACCCCATCAGCTGGCCAGCAGAGCTCGCCCCAATGCCCTCTTCACTATTGATACTCACATCCCGATTTTCTCTGCTGTGGCACATCTCCATCAAGGTCCGTACTTACAGTGAGTTCGTAAGTGCCTTGCCAGACCATCATCTGCTACCTTCGTGAACGCCAAGACGTGTTGAAGTGTCCGCCCACGGTTGCAGTGCCTGTTATCTGCGCCGCACATGTGAGTTCCGTAGTTCAGTTCAGCCCGCCTTCATTCAACTGCAGTCATTCCACATCACTCGTAGCATCGTTCCGATCTTGCTGCTTTCGTCGTTTCAGTTGTTGCCGAACATATTCCTGCGCCGCCTGTACTGTTGGTAGTATGACCGGTTTCCCGCCAGTGAAGATTTTGAGCTTCGCCGGATACATCATGGCATACTCTTGACCAAGATCCCTCAGCTTTTTCTTTACTGGAGCGAATTCCTTCCGAGCCAGTTGCACCGCCATGGTGTGGTCTGGATAGAACTCCAGCGAGTTCCCTTGATGAGTGATTTTACCCATTTCCCTTGCCAGCCTTAGTATCGTGTCTCGGTCCCGGTAATTAAGCATGCGGGCAATGACCATGCGTGGGGCAGCGCCCGGCTTAGGCACAGGCGCTAGTGAACGATGGGCACGTTCTACCAGGAACACTGAGGACAGTTTCTCGGGACCAAAAATCTCTTTCACCAGAGCTTCTATGTATGTCTCCATCTTCCCTGTGTTTGTGGATTCCGGCAAACCCGAAATCCGGACGTTATTGCGCCTGGACCTGGCTTCTTGGTCTTCCACTTTGGCACGTAGGCGTTCTACAGTCTTTTCTAGGCCACCACAGTGTGGTAAATAAATAATTAATTACCGGTACTATTTTTGAATACATTAATAAAACAGATAGCTCAATAAATAAGAGGCAGGATCCGAGGAATCTGAGTCGAACGGGCTTTATTCAGGCATAAGGGAAGGGACAGGATCAGAACAGCCTGAAATAGAATGGCAAGGAAGGCAGCTGCAACGTTTCATCAACAGTACAAGGTATATATAGTAAAACATCACAATTACATTACATACAGTAGGCGTAACTAGTGACAAGCGTAAGATAAGAACACATGGGCGTGAAAGGAAGGCGTGCACAGGGCGTGCACGTGGACATGTGATGAGAACGTCACAGAAGTGTCATAAAGTGGGTGGATGCATGGAGGGGGCTACCTGAGCAGCTGGAACCTTTAACCTAGTGGTGCGCGCAAACGGGCCATGACGTGTTACCGGGGAGAACTGGGGGCTATGACTTCTGCACTAGAAGAGGAGACGAAAGTCTGCGATGTCAGGACGACATGAACCTATAGCATATCTGGTATCTGGTGTTTGGAGTACATGTTGATAGAATCTAAAAGTTATCAGGGCAAAGGCTACTTGACACTAAGACTGGTGCATGCATATATTCTTCATGTATTGCGTGTGCTATGAATCTTCCATGAATATTAATACAGTAATTCTCTTGCATGGAGACAGAAAGACTAGACTATAGCTGAAACTGTTTATGTGGTTCGTTAGCTTAGGAATGTGAAGACGGAGAGCTGAACTGATAACTAGAGGCATAACATATTCTTGGCAGACAGGCAGGCAGAGCCAGGCCGGGCACCGCGCTGCGCGGCAGGAAGTAAGTGAAGGGTCAGGGATGCAGGTGGGGGCTGCATCACTCCTCGGAGTGGATTCAGGAGACTGGAGCTTGAATCTGGTGTCCGGGCCCTTTGAGGCCTAGTAACGGGGACAATTCAATAGAATAACGTGCACAATGTAAAACGTGTTCAAACGTGGCAACATAGGCCTAATACTCGTTGCTTTCATAGGAACTGGAAACTGGCATACTAACGTTGGACACAACTATAATTGCGTCTTTAATCGATCATAGGGGGATATATGCATATCGATCATGTACATATAACATAGGATGGGGAACACGTAGGCACACATGGCAAGGCAAAATTCAATTTTCCTCATTCCCTCCTTGTGCCCTACGTTTCCATCAGGAAACATCAATATTCATGATACCATCTATCTGTTCATAGAGCATCATTTGCTCGTCTCGAATTGTCTGGGTACGGGACTTAGGACTAGGAATACAAGAGGTAGCACACAAGCCGCAAATCGCAGGGCCACATTGTAAACAGAGGCAGCAACTGAATATGATCATTACTGCTATACCCAGGAATGACAATACTTTCCATCCCCAGGCAGATACTATACTCCAGAGCCAACCGGACCATGTCCAGGTGCCTGGATTCTGGTGTAACTGATGGGCAATTTTATGAAGTCTGGTTATAGCTGAATAAACAGACGGTGCGTTATTAGGAATGAAAATGCAGCAACTAGATCCGATGACTCTACAAGCTCCTCCCCTATCGGCCAGTATGACGTCAAGGACGAGACGATTTTGGAGCACGACAAATCTCATAGCAGATTGCTCCTCGGTTAAGTTACCTAGAGCGGAAGTAGTCTCATTCACTACTGCTTCAAGGGTTCTGGTTAGCCTACGTATTAACTTACTATTCTGGACAGGACCTATGAAAAAAAAGAAACCTTTATTGAAGTCTTGATACTGTTCTAAGGCAGTTTCAGTTTGATCGACAATTGGGGACTCGATCTCCCTTCTATGTCTAACGTGTACTAGATGTGTATATCTGTGATAATCAGATGGGGCTAGGAAAACTGGTGGCAGTAGGAAGGCAATGTAACATGTTCCATCTCAATCTAGGGGCAGACGAACATATGCGGTCTGACCACATACAAAATAAGAATGACGTGAGGCTTTGAAAATAGATTTCCCACTGTCACTATACTCGACCATAGTAGTACAATCACTATGTCCTACATGTGCGGAACCATTCTTTCTGACACATAATTCTCCTTTCACTGGTAGAACTGAAATAGCAGGCAAATCTGGAGTAGTTTCGGACTGAACATTCAAAACCATGAAATTCGAGGAATAATTACCTAGATCATATACTTCATTTTCTAGATCTAACCCTGTTCTATGGGAAAGACCTTCCTTGTCTGGGAAACATGTTCTATTCAGAAGGGACATATCATTTGAGGATGACGTTAACGTGGACCATGCTCCACACGAACCATTATGTGAAAACGGATAAGGAAAAAGCGGCAGAACTCCCTTCGGTGTCTGGAAAGGGGGGAGTCGACCACACACCCAACAATTAGTGGCATTGCTGGTCTGGTGTGAATAGTGTAACATTCGGATAAATGTATTATTGCGCATGGCAAGACGATAGGATAACTCGTGAGGAGGCAGGTCACTAAAAGTGTGCTCTACTGTAACATTAGAAAACATATGTACATGTGAATATAAATGTAAGGCATAACTTATGCAAGTAACCATAAGACTCAGAAATAGCATGAAAGATAAAGTAACAATACATCTACTTCGAAGATTCTTTTGATAATGTATTCTCTTAGAGTTTTGACTAACTCTCTCACTGTGTGGGTCTATCTCATACATGTCAGGAACCTGTCTAACCGTTTCACCCGAGAGGGACTTAGACAATTAAACTGGCTGACTTACTAGACCGTAGCTTATCTTTATACTCCTGCTGCGGAGTTTTCTCTAACAGGGGAAGTTTAGATTCAGTGTCTGGGCAGTCCTTGAGAACGGGGCAGTCCTTGAAAACAGTCTTTGGAGAGAGTCCATGGAATCTCTTTACATGACTGGAGTGCAACCACCCTTTTCTTCCTTCAATCTTGACGGCGGTCCTTGTTGTTAGTAGTACAAGTCGGGGCTCCTTCCAACGGGGCTCCAGCGGACTTGAACGATCAAAGTTACGAATCAAAGCGAAGTCGCCTGGTATGACCTCATGCGGTTTCACTTCGGTGTTGTCTGGAAAAGCAGCGGCAACCTGTGAACGACAAGAGTGTAGTGCAGACATCAAGGAGGCAAGGTAATCTGTCAGCATATTACTGTCAACATCTGTAATTGTACGTGGTCTAGGTGTACCCCACATGTTTGGGGGACGACCGAACACTACCTCGAAAGGGGACAGACCTGAACGGGAGTGAGCGACCATTCTCATATAGAAAAGGGCGACTGGCAGTGCTACTATCCAATCTACGCCTTTCTCTGCGCATATTTTGGCAATGCGGATTTTCAGAGTCTGATTATGTCTCTCTACGAGACCGGCTGCTTCAGGATGTCGTACACAGTGGAACTTCCACTGGTACCCTAACAGAAGGGATACTTGTTTCATAAGCTCGGATGAGAATGGCTGGCCGTTATCTGAATACACGACCCTAGGTAATCCATAGCGGGGGAAAAACTCACGAACCAACTGCCTGGCAGTGGTCGCAGCTGTGTAATCTGGGACTGGATATGCTTCCGTCCACCTGGACAAAGCGCATACAACTACAAGGACATACTTGAAACCTCGACATCGCTCCATCTGAATATAATCCATCTGGAGGACTTCAAAAGGGTGGTCAGGAGGATGGAATCCACCTTGTTCCACCGGGACACTTTTACCTGGATTGAACTGACAACAGATCATGCAGGTACGCACTTTCTGCTTGGCTGCTGCTCGTAAATGCTTGTTAAACCAAAGGTTCTGAATACTGTCTAACATGGCTTTTTCTCCTAAATGTGCTGGACTATGTGCGGTGTTAATAATGACTTGAACCATAGAGTCGGGGAGGAACCATGTGGCTTTTCCCTTCGTCAACCATCCTTGATCTGTCTGGACCCCTCCTTGTTCAGACCATTTCTTGATTTCTTCTGGAGTAGCATGTAACTGTATATCTAGTACGTCTTATGTAGGGTCCTTAACTGTCATACAAGTAGTCTGATCGGGAATGTCTGTCTGTGTCGTGTTAACTGGAATGTCTGGAGTCTGAGCTGTAAGCTTGGCTGTTCGATCTGCCAGGTCGTTACCCTGGGAAATGATGTCAGTGACTTTCGTATGTGCTTTGCACTTCATGATAGCGATAGCTGTCGGTAAATGTATTGCATCTAACAGAGCTTGAATGAGGGGGCCATGCTGAATCTTGGTTCCATGAGAAGTCATAAAACCTCTTTCTTGCCAGAGCACTCCAAAATCGTGTACGACTCCGAATGCATAACGTGAATCTGTGTATATATTTACTTTTAGGTTCTTAGCTCGTATGCAGGCTTGGGTCAGAGCGACGAGCTCTGCTGCTTGAGCAGACAGGGTGTCAATACGATGTGTTTCTATAACTTCAGTTTCAGTAGTCACTGCATACGCGGCTACTAGTTCTCCTGTACTTGTTCTCATACATGAACCATCCACATAAAGTGTCAGGTCGGGATCAGGTAATGCAATGTCTGTCAAGTCTTGTCTTGGCTTTGTCATGGTGTTAACAACTTCCACACAGTCATGTGTGGCAGGATTTGGGATAACTGACGGTAACAGTGTAGCTGGATTTAAAATGTTGCAGCGTCTGATTTCTATGTGTGGCTGAAACAGTGTCAGTTCATAACCTGTTAAACGTGCAATTGTCAAGTGCTGAGTCTGTGTTCGGTTTAAAAGAACTTCCACGGAGTGTGGAACTTGTACTGTCAGGGAGTGTCCTAGCACTATGGAATCACTTTGTCTGATAGCTAGAGCTGTGGCTGCAACTGACTTGAGGCACGCAGGCAGAGCCTGGGCCACTGGATCTAATGTGCTCGAGAAATAAGCACAGGGCTTGTATTGTCCTGCTTGATCTTGTGTGAGAACGGATAATGCAGTACCATCACGTTCAGTGACAAAAAGTGTAAAAGGCTTACTGTAGTTCGGTGTTGCTAGAACAGGTGCTTGGCATAAGGCTTTCTTTAACTCATTGAAAACAAGTGTGTGTTCTTGGGTCCAAGGGAGGACAGTCGATATGGCTGCCTCCTGTGTCGTTAACTGTATCAGTGGCTTAGCTAGAAATGCGTACTGAGGAATCCATTGTCTGCAATAAGAAGTGAGGCCGATAAAAGCTCGTACCTCCTTCTGAGTCTTGGGCTGTGGAAGATGTGCTATTAACTGGATACGGTCAGGTGTCAACTGCCTACCCCTCTTGGACAGTAAGTGTCCTAGGTAGACCACTTGCTGGACATAGAATTGTAATTTAGACGGGGACACCTTGTGCCCCATCTCGGCCAGGAAATACAAGACTATAAGTGACGCACGTTCGCAGTCACGTTCAGAACGGGCTGTAATCAGTAGATCATCGACATACTGAAGCAGAGCAGTATCAGTTGGCATGTGAATATTGTCTAGTTGTCTTTTAAGTGCTTGACTATAAATACTAGGACTTTCTGTGAAGCCTTGAGGAGCTCGTGTGAATTTATAGCTTCTTCCATTTAAACAGAATCCGAAAAGGAATTGGCTGTCTGGATGAATGGGGACACTAAAGAATGCGTTCTTGAGATCGATAACAGTGAAGAACGTAGCTTCAGAATCAATGGCAGTTAATAGGGAGGAAATATCTGGAACCACTGGGTACTGGGGTATGATACATTTATTAAGTTCTCGAAGGTCAATCACTAATCGATAAACTGGAGGTGCATTGGGATCAGTACGTTTCAGAATTGGAATGATAGGAGAATTACATACATTGGAGTCAGTTTCTACAACTACTCCTTGAGCAATGAGCTCGTCAATAATTTTGGATAAGGCTGCTACAGCCTCAGATGGTAATTTGTACTGTCGGATTCGTGGTAATACAACACCTTTCTTCAGGGTAACACGATGGGGTGTGATGTGCATACAACCTACATCAGTTGGACCTTGCGCCCATAAATGCTGCGGTACATTCAATAATCTTGGATCAAAATCACGTAATACATAATGACCTTTAAAATCTCGCAGAAACAGTCGCACCCCTTCTGGGGAGCAGCATATAACTGCTCCTAATTCTTTCAGAGTCTTTATACCAAGTAAGTTCTCTGGACAGGATTTCGTTAGTAACAAGTCTGTAGTTCGGGACAATGGACCAACTTCTAGAGTAACTGGTTTCGATATTTCATTAACAATAGGCTTTCCTGAAAATCCAAGGGAAACATTTCTAGAGCCTGAGAGCGGAGCCCCTGGAACCTCGTCATGACTGATGGTAGTCCTACTTGCCCCTGTATCAATCAGAAACTTTCTGTCTTTCCCTAATACTTGACTATGCACATAGGGACCCTCTTGATCTACAGGAATCTCGATGAGAGGCAAACCAACCTCCCTCTCTAGGCTGTTTCATGAATACGGCTGATAATCTGGATACTCTGACTGTGCGTACTGGTACATCTGCTGTGTAACGTGTTGCGTCGCAGCTATAGGCTGCGGTACTGTAACTGTCTGTGGTGCATTCTGCGGTGTCTGGGCATTCTGTGAAACTTGTTCTTGTCTAGGAGGACGTGGTCTCTCTTTTGTCTTACCAGTAGCTATGTTGTGTTTCAGAACTGCACATTCGTTTATATAATGACCTGGCTGTTTACAGTAATTGCATGTCCCTTTAACGGGAGTTGCAGGGTGACTGGCTTGATTCGTACCCCTCTTCTGACTGTCTTGTGGAACGGACTGTGCAACTAGTACTTTCATTTTCGTGTCTTTCATACGCCTCCTTTCATGTTCCTGCTCTTCCCTAATTCTGTTCTGGTGATACTGGAGCATCTGGAGCATTTGTGACGGAGTATTAGCTTGCCAGGTACTTTCGACTTTCAATACTCGATTTTTAACTTGTGGACTTGAATTCTCAACTAGTTTGGTAACAAAAAGATGTGGATAAGATTCACTACTTGTTTTCAGACCACTATTAATAATGAAACATTTCTCAAATCTAGAATAAAAATCACTAGTGTCTTCATCTTGTTTCTGTTTACAGGCTGAGATGGCATCCCAGTCTTCCTTTTTCGTGGCTAGTAATCTTGGCAAGACTTGTATCAGTAACTCGGGCAATGCTTTAGCTTTATCCCCAAGACCGGTACCTGGAACTCGTGTATTATCTTCAGTCTCTAATGCGGTCCAATCTATCTTTTTCTCTCCCACCTCCCATTCTTTTTCTTTAAGTTTTTCATATATGCCCGCAGGCAACAAGACCTTTAACATTTTAATGATATCGGGATACGTGTATTCTCCCATACGGAGCATGTCCTTTAATTCACGGTGGAACCCTGCTGGATCTTTATCGTGACAGGGTATTAACTTTTTCATTTCCAGAAGTTCTATTTTCGTGATAGGGGTGTAAACAAACACTCGTTCTAGACCACCCCCCTCTCCCTTAACTGGATGTACTTCTCGTAACGGATTCTGTCTGTCTATGTAGAATGATTTTCTTACTGGAGGTGGGACAGGAACAAAATGTGGATTCAAGAACGTTCTGTATTTATGGCGCTGTTCTAGTATGACACTAATTAAATCGGTACCTAGACCTTTCCATCTGTTTAAGAGTAACTCGTTCAGTACATCATGTAAAGGACCTGGATCAGAATGCTGATCCTCATACAGTGTAATGAGGTGCTGGATCATGTACGTACCCACCAGACGCTGCTCGGCTGGGGGCAGTTTCAGAAACGTTTGGGCCACTATTTCATCTGGAAACGTGATGGAATCACTAGTCCATCGTACTGCTGATCGGGCTAGTTCTTGTTCATGCATGGTACTAAGCTCGCTATAACCTATTCGTGATTTCAGAATTTGGTCGGTGGCCTGGAATACTTGTTCAAGAGAACACTGTTCTGGTACGGGAGGAGGAAAAACTTTCTTGTAATCTAGGCGTGAATGTCGGTCGGAAAGTCTAGTTCTACCTACATACGCTATTCTGGCGGAATTCTCGCTGTCTACCTCTTCACTGGAAGAGTCATTCTCTTTCTCGGTTGCTCTTTTTGCTTCCTCTTTCTGGTGTATACTTATAATTTCTTTACGAATTTTCTTGTACATACTTTCTATACTACCTAGTGTCTTGTGTTTTCCCTCGGCTATATTGTCACTCCACCTAGTCAGGCCTTTCATCTCGTCTTGATCTTTATCAGGATAATCTTGTTCTCTTATTAAACAGTTAATCAAGAACTGTAAAATCATATTTTGAATCTCGGCTTTCCTTTGTGCCATAGCTTCGTGAATACTTCCTGGATTCTCTCCTGTACGGACAAAACGATATATTCTGTCTAGATGTTCCTTCATATCAGGCAGGGTGACCAAAAAGTTGGCAACCCGTCTTAAACGTACTGAATATAATACCATGTGATCTTCGCCTGGGACTGGATCATATATACAGTCGGTAAGAAGTCTCTTGAGGTCTGCGTATGTAGCCACTTTTGGCGTACGCTGTAACGCTGCGTCTCGCGGCGTCAGTCGTCTTATTTGAGGCGGGGTGATAGGAGCACCTCCCCCCGCACCTCCTGAACTGGAATCGTCAGTTAATACTGTACGTGTTGGCAGAGTGACTGGCAAAACGGGTACATTTAATGTGGGCTGGTCCGGGGGCACGGGCACATTAACAGAGTCCCCGGGACCAGTGGCTGGAGGAACAGGAATTACATTATTTACAGGATGCTGAGCGTGAGCAGGCGGAATACGATTTGCATATTCTGGGACTGTGTCGTCCAAGTAGGACGAAAGAAAAATTTCAGCTGCAGTCTGTTTATGACGTAGCTTAATCGGGACCAATGGTGGCGGTAAATTACAGGGTGCTTCCGGGGTTGCTCTCGGCAAGCCCTCGGCAAGAAGAGGATACATACCTTTAATAAGGGCATTTCTCTGTCTGTCTGATTGTTCTGCTCTAACTCGTTCACCTTCTTCAATTAATTCCCTTTCTTGGGCTTTTTCTGCGGATTCCCTACTTAACTCTGCTTTTCTGAATTCCTTTTCGGTTCTTCTATGAGATTCTTTGCGCCATAACTCGATGGCATCTTTCTGGGATTGTCTGGCTTTCTTTTTCCATAATGCTTCTTCTACTCGTATGATGCACTCGGCATCCCATGTACCTGATACAGGCCATCTATATTTCTCTTCAAGATCCTTCGTGTAATCCACCCATAAGTCTAGATATAATATGGCATTTAAACCATGCTTGTGATACATAAAATGTCCAGGACTGTCCCTAGGAGGGACAGGAACTGATTCTTCGAGTAACCCTTTTCTGGTTCTGATCTGACGTAATTTCGAGAACAGAGGCATGGCTGAATTATACTTGCGAACACAATACACAATAATCACAGTAATGAAATGGCAAACAAATCACTCATACCACGACATAGAAATACATTAATAACAGTTCGAACAGAATTCTACCTGATACACTGAAAACATAACACTTGAATTTCTCGAGAACGGACTTACTAGAATTTCTGGATGCACTGCTAAAACAGTACAGAACATACCGGTCTCGTAAAGAGACACGTCATACCGTATCCACCTAGGTGGACACGTCGGACTGGATCTGTGTACCCAAACCCATCGGACCAGGAACAAACTAATGAACCTGTCTAGATACTTCCCCCGCAACGGTACTCACCGGGAAGCAGAAACTGGAAGGCCTCGGACTGGACTGGACTGCTACGACGTCGGACTACGAACTTCGGACTTCAGAAACAGGTGGGCCTCCGGATACCTCGGACCTTGCTCTCTCGGCTTGGGCTCTGGTCGGGACGAACCGCATTCCACACCGCCTCGTCTGGATGCCGGACCGCAGTCTCCGTCTCCTCCGTGGGCCTGAGGGAGACTTGAAGCAGAAATATCTGCACGTGCACGGTAGAGTTCCGTCACGGCTGTAGAAGGGTCAGGGGGCCTGCGTTACATCGCCGGCGCGTGAGGAAGGGGCTCGTCCCTATTCGGGCGCCATTATGTGGTAAATAAATAATTAATTACCGGTACTATTTTTGAATACATTAATAAAACAGATAGCTCAATAAATAAGAGGCAGGATCCGAGGAATCTGAGTCGAACGGGCTTTATTCAGGCATAAGGGAAGGGACAGGATCAGAACAGCCTGAAATAGAATGGCAAGGAAGGCAGCTGCAACGTTTCATCAACAGTACAAGGTATATATAGTAAAACATCACAATTACATTACATACAGTAGGCGTAACTAGTGACAAGCGTAAGATAAGAACACATGGGCGTGAAAGGAAGGCGTGCACAGGGCGTGCACGTGGACATGTGATGAGAACGTCACAGAAGTGTCATAAAGTGGGTGGATGCATGGAGGGGGCTACCTGAGCAGCTGGAACCTTTAACCTAGTGGTGCGCGCAAACGGGCCATGACGTGTTACCGGGGAGAACTGGGGGCTATGACTTCTGCACTAGAAGAGGAGACGAAAGTCTGCGATGTCAGGACGACATGAACCTATAGCATATCTGGTATCTGGTGTTTGGAGTACATGTTGATAGAATCTAAAAGTTATCAGGGCAAAGGCTACTTGACACTAAGACTGGTGCATGCATATATTCTTCATGTATTGCGTGTGCTATGAATCTTCCATGAATATTAATACAGTAATTCTCTTGCATGGAGACAGAAAGACTAGACTATAGCTGAAACTGTTTATGTGGTTCGTTAGCTTAGGAATGTGAAGACGGAGAGCTGAACTGATAACTAGAGGCATAACATATTCTTGGCAGACAGGCAGGCAGAGCCAGGCCGGGCACCGCGCTGCGCGGCAGGAAGTAAGTGAAGGGTCAGGGATGCAGGTGGGGGCTGCATCACTCCTCGGAGTGGATTCAGGAGACTGGAGCTTGAATCTGGTGTCCGGGCCCTTTGAGGCCTAGTAACGGGGACAATTCAATAGAATAACGTGCACAATGTAAAACGTGTTCAAACGTGGCAACATAGGCCTAATACTCGTTGCTTTCACAGGAACTGGAAACTGGCATACTAACGTTGGACACAACTATAATTGCGTCTTTAATCGATCATAGGGGGATATATGCATATCGATCATGTACATATAACATAGGATGGGGAACACGTAGGCACACATGGCAAGGCAAAATTAAATTTTCCTCAACAGGACCTGGACATGGCTATGTGGTCATCTTCTACCTGGGAGATCCGTTGTTCAGCTTCCGTTATGCTACCATCGTGCTGTTCAATTTTCGCCGCCATGTTATCCACCCTCTGCACCACGTTATCGAGTTTCCCGTTCATTTCCTGTAGGCTTTTTTGGATCGCTCGCAGTACTGACTCCATGCCCGTTCCGTCTGAATGTTCCTGGCTTTCTTCCACTTCAGGGCCAGTTGTGGCGTTTCTGCCCTGCTTTCGCGCTTCAAATTGGAGCTTGGTTTGCTGCCGGTCCGGTTTCCCCATTGCAAGCTGCTGTTGTGGTGTGGTATGCCCTGATGATTTAGGGCTGCCAGCCGTTGTGCTACTGTTTGCGGAGTTGGCGCGATGTGATGCAGCTGCAGCCCCCCACCGAGCTGTACGTGTAGTCATTAGCCAGCCACTGTTGTTGTAAATAGGGTCTTATATTGGCGGTTAGCGTTTTTTCCTCAGGACCCCGCGTGGCGCCGCAACAGTGATGCCGGTCTGTTAGAAGGGCAGCTTCCCTCAAATCTTTCGTGCTGAAGTGACGTTATGCGCAGAACCAACGGGTCCGTTTTTCATGCTTGAACACCTCGCTCCGTGTACACCCCTTGTCTGCCGAGTATTCCGCAGGTTGCCTCACCTCACCTCGTCGGCATCATGGCTCCATAGCGCATTCACGCGGTGCCTCACTCAGCAGTGGAGCGTGGGTGTGACTGGGCTCCTGAGTCAATATTGCCCTGCAGGTTCAGCAGGTGTTGTCGTGCGTGGATCCCTCTGGGCGCAATTGGGACGTCCCGTCACTCTTCTCCCCTCTCTGCTGGAGTTATAGCCGCTGTATTGTCAGAGGAGCTGGTGCAGCCTTATGGGGTTATCCTCTAAGCCCGCAGCGCAGCAGCGATCATTTACCCCAGCTGGCTCGCACAGTACCCCCTGTGAGATGTAAACTTCACTCTCTGCCCATGGGGACCCAGTCCCCGGTTTACAGTTCAGGTGCACAGTGCGCAGCTCGGTCTTTAGCGACGGCCGGGAGCCCCTCTCAGACACTGACCTCCAACGTTATATGTATCCGCCCGGCAATTACTGTGGTTCACCTCCTGCATGGCGTACTGCTTGGTCGTTCGCCGCCGTTAATCTCGTGCGTGTCACGGGCGCCGCCATCTTGCCTCTGGTGGAACGCATGGTGACTCTCTGCGTTCCGTCGTCTTTTCGTTGTCCCCGATCACCGCTCGGCTTCCGACGGTGTTAGGCATCCGCAGACCCTGTGGCGCCAGTTGTGTTCCCAGGTTCAGCCTACCTGGTCACCTCGCAATCACTGATCTGCCGAACATCGGGAGCGGCCATTTTGTTATGCCGCTGGTCAGTCTCCGGTAGTCGGGCTGGATCTGCCACACGCTGCCCGTTTGGCTTCTGATCTTTGCAGGAGAATGTCCGTCTCGGCTTCCGGCTCCCAAAACACCGTTCACCACCGCATTATGTGGGGATAAAGGGGGTCAAAGACCGCTAATCACGCGACCGTCCGGCGGAGCTGACACACTAGCCAGCCATTCCGCAGTGCGCCCTCTAGCGCCCCCCTGCTTTTGGTATATTTACTTCAGCCGTATTGTCTCTCAATGAAAGCTCAACTAGCTTTCTTAATATACCGGACTTTTCCATAGTATTCTGCTCAAGTCTCCCCAGTCTTTTTCTAATTACCTTTGTCATCTCTAAAAGAGGTCAAATTAAGGACTTCATCAGCTGTTCCACTTGAGCCATAAAGCCTTCAAGTGGTTGCAGCGAAGGGCAGGTCGAGTCAGCCGTATTAGTAGCTGGAAACGTTAATGAGGGGGTAGATGACAATGCCTGTGATGACAAAGCAGTAACTTGGGAGATTGCAGTCTCTTCTATAATGTTGTTAGGGATTTAGAGGTTTTTATTATCTTTGGGCATTTCCCCTTGTGGGCGCCCCCTCCCCGCTTCCTCTTTAGCAGTGGTAGCTGATCCTATAATTTGCTTTGACATTTGAGTTTTTGTACTATGTTTCACAGAAGACCTTGTGGCTAAATGGGATACAGCATTGTTAGGTACATCCTCAGGGGCAAGACAGATGAGCTAGTCTCATTTGATACTGAAATGTCGAGTAAACTCTCCACTTCCCGTTCGTTGTTAACTCCCTCGTCAATATGTGTATTACTACCTTGTCTTTATAAATGATTGGGGGACATAACAGACATTATAGGCCCTAGAGAAGACCGCCTTACATACATTGGTCCTAAAGGAAGGAGGCGTTCTGTCAGGGCTATTTCGTGCTCAAGTACCGATGATCGGCAGGATGTGTATAGCCGCGCCGAGCAACAGCAGCCCCTCTCCTGAGGGCAAAGAGGGGCAGAAGAGCATACAGCAACCAGGTAAGGGCGTCCACAGGGCAGGAGTGAAACGAAGCATCCCGCGCTGCGGGAGTCCGCAGTCCAATTTAAGCACCTCCTGGCGCTGGACTGTGACGCGCTATTCCTGCGCCACCTGGAATTCTGGTCAATGTAGTCCCCCTGTATACAAGTAGGAGTAGCAGCGCAGCCAGATGTGTACAGCCACGCCGAGCAACAGCAGCCCCCCTCCTGAGGCCAAACAGGGGCAGAAGAGCACACAGCAACCAGGTAAGGGTGTCCTCAGGGCAGGAGTGAAACAAAGCTCACGCTTTCCTTAGGGCAGTGCATTCAAGTGCAATACAGAGATGATGCTTTAATCAGCCAGTCGTTGATTCACTGTGTAGGCGGCACCTGCCTGCACTTTCAAAAGGGGAGAAAGATCCCCTTCTAGGCAGGTGCAGTTACCCTAGCATCCGCCTGCAGGGGGATGTTTAGGGGCTCCATGGGACTCCCTATCAACCCCTCGAGAGGTCTGCCTGACGGAGACACACTTACAGTGGGCCAACTTTTTGTGGCATACTTTTAGTGCCCTTGCATTTGCATCCACAATACGGCACGGGTGCAGATTAAAGAGAATCCCTAATTTGCATGGGGCCATGCAAATGAGGGAATGCTCTCTTGAGATAGCACGGGTGCTAGATGTGCACTAGCGCTATCAGGATTATAGAAAGGCCCACCCAAGCATCTGTGTCCCTTCTGTAATACCAAAGCGCCCTGGAGGAGCAAAAAGTGTCCCCACATGCCCATTGCATCCCAGCGCACTTTGTGTAATACAGCCCCTGGTGCCTAAAGTTTTCAGTGAATTCTCATGCAGTGCAAAGAATGTGAATAAACGTATGTCCTGTTTTCAGTTTGTTCACCAAGACTACCTTCAGGTTCTCTGTTAGGTCCGACCGTGCTAGTTAAATCGCTATGCTAAAATTTATTGTGTACATTTTGACTGAATGGCCATTACGGAACACTTCCTGCAGAGTGGGGAGAAACAGTGTCTTCAAGTCAACTGTAGCCTTTTAAAGATATACTGCTCACAACACTCAGGGCCTGATAACAAATACAGGTGGTATTTGTCGCACTTGATAAATAATGATACCCTGGGGCACACTATTTATCGGATGCGATAAATAGCGCCTATTATGAGTTTCTGGTGAATAATTATTATAATTATTAACTTTTATATAGCATGTGGCTACCTGAAGGCGTTCCAGCGCTTGCGTCTATACAGGGTTTCCAGTAACCTATGCACCCGGTTGCTGGAAGAGCCATGTCTTAAGAAGTCTTCGGAAGGAAAGCATATGGGATTCAGCTCAAAGGGAGGGGGGCTATGTATTCCACAGTCTAGCCACATTGTATACAAATGACCTACCTCCACTTCTTGCACTGGTCATTTTCGGGGTTACTGCTAGGTGGAGATGGGTAGAGCGGAGGCATTTCCCAGGGAAGTAAGGGGTGATCAGTTCTGTTAATAGCTGGGCCACGACTCCAAAACGTCCTATGGGCAATGCACAAGGCTTTAAATGTGACTCTATAGGTGACTGGCAGCCAGTGTAGCTTTCTCAAGGCTGGATTAGCTGATTGACTTTTGGTATCTTCAACAATAATCTGGCCGCACAGTTCTGGGCCATTTGGAGTTTCCTTAGCGTTGCGGTGGGAGCTCCAAGGTATAAGGAGTTCCCGTAGTCCAGGTGAGATAGAACCAGGGCCTAAATCAGGGTTCTCCTGGCACTTATTGGCAGGAGTGGGAGAATCTTGCGCAGCTGTCTCATTGCACCGAAGCAAGCGCTAGCAGCTTGATCTTCGAATTTAAGAGAGCTGTCCAGCCAGACACCCAGGCTTTTTATCTTAGATTTTGGGGAGGGGGCTATACCCAGGCAATTTGACCAAATCAGTTTAAGGTCCAGGCCGGAGGTGTTGCCCAGCAGCATTAGTTCGGTCTTTCCTCCATTTAGCTTAAGGCAGGAGTGTTCCATCCATGAGGCCACTTGTTCAAAACAGGTTTCCAGGTCACATGGGTGGTTGTGTGGGTTATTAAGGGAGATTACCAGTTGGGTATCATCTGCATAGGTGATCATTTTTATCCCATAATGCAAGATGATGTCTGCCAATGGCTGCATAGACACATTAAATAATGTGGGACTCAGAGAGGCTCCCTGGGGGACTCCACAGCTGAGTCCCAAGGCTTTAGAGGTGGCTTCTCCTGAGAAAACTGGGAAGGTCCTATTCTCCAGGTATGACTGAATCCAATTGAGAGCCTCCCCTGAGAGACCTCTCCTCTTGAGTCTCTCCCCTAGTATCTCAAGGTTCACCGTATCAAATGCTGAACTTAAGTCTAAGAGGATGATAGCCACTGCACATCCTTGATCAAGGATATGTTTGGATTCCTCCACCGCCGCCAGCAGTGCAGTTTCCGTGCCGTGTAGCGGCCGGAAGCCTGTTTGTGTTGCATGCAGGAGACCGTTAGTTTCCAGAAATTCAGATATTCTTAGATTAACATGCTTTTCTAAAGCTTTAAAGATTGCTGGAAGCAGAGATATTGGGCGGTAGTTCCCCAAATCATCCGGATCCAAGTTAGTTTTTTTTAAATAGCACCTTCACCATGGCATGCTTCCAAGGTGCCGGAACCAGTCCACTAACCAAGGATTGGTTCACTATTTCGAGCATGTGAGGGAGAATCACTTTTCTAGCTTTAAGTAGGGGTGATCCAGATTTTATATGGTGGAGAATTTCTGAGAGCCTGATTAATTAAGCGGCGGAGTGCGCTGAGTATATGGTTGGTGTTGGGCCGGAGTGTGTTGCTTACAAGAATATCATTGGGGCAAGGTGATATAGGAAAGGCCAAGCAGATTTAAAAAAAATGTTCTGATAAAAAGTAGGCCAATTCCTCACATCGCTCAGTTGAGGCAACAAGATGGGCTTCTGATCTAGGAAGTTCTAGCAGATCTTTTGTAATGCAAAACATTTCTCTGGGGGTATTGGCTGCTTAGTTAATGCGTTCCTAATAGTGTGCTGCCTGAGCTTTTTTTATTTCACTTTGGTAGTGTTTTATGGCTTCTCTATATTTCTGTTTGCTGATAGCAGTGTAGTCCTTCCTCCATAATCTCGTGAGTCTTTTACACTCCTGTTTATATGCTCGAAGTGGGGTAGTACCAGGGCAAGGATTTATCCCTTACTTTATTGCACGGTTTAAGTGGGATGACCATGTCTAGTGATGACTTGATCCAGTAGACAAATTATCTGCCGCTTCCGTGAGGTCGGCGTTAAGTTCCGGCTCTAACCTTACTAGGGCTGTGGTCCAAGTATCTTCTATGAGTTGAGCCCTATGTCTAACTCTCTTAATGGTGGGTATAGCAACTGGAAGAGGGTGCGGGAGATTGATAAAGAAGGGCAGCAAATGGTGGTCGGTCCAAGGCAGAGGTATAGGGTCGCCCATCGATAGATTGGTATTATTGGTAAAGATTGGATTCAAGTTGTGGCCTAATTTATGGGTAAGGCATGAGACCCTTTGCAGAAGTTGGACTGCTAATAGGTCTTTAGTCAATTTTGCTGCGTCCGCCATGTCAGGATTATCAAAGTCCCCCAAAAGTGTAGTATTTGGGGTGGTACCTACAAGTGAGGCTGCGACCTCCTGAAGAGATTGATAGAAAAGCCCACGCCCACCCAGGGGGGGGGGGGGTAAATAAGTACTCCTGGGAATGACTGTACTGCAGATAGTGCAATGTTGAAAAATAGGCTTTCACAGTCTGCGACAATGTTGGGTTCCACGCAAAATAAAAACAAATCTTCATATGGTATTGCTCCTTTCTTTCCCTCCCGGTCTTTCCGCTGATTGTTGTATGCAGCTGGAAGAGTCTGTACCAAATCAGGTTCCGACTTCTTGTGGAGCCAGGTTTCCGTTAAGAACATTATGTCTGGGTTTTCATCTTCAATAAGAAGTTTCAGCTCGGTGGAGTGTTTAGCTAGAGACTGGCAATTTAAGAGAAACATTTTTAAAGTTAAGGGGTGTTTGGACTCTGGGCTACTCTGCATGTGAGGAAGAAGCCTTAAGGTGCCGTGGGGGCACTGGGAATCCTCACTGAGAGGGACCATCGAATGGAGTCATGTCTTGGGACAGGGCTTCCTTAGATTCAATAGTAGGCTACTGGAGTAGGTTAATATGTCTGGGTGATGCGGGGCAGGGGCCCTGGCCCCTGTTCCCGTTCGGGCACGGACGGGCGCAGATGGGCTTGCCTTAGACGTGCTTTCGGTGTGCCAGCGGCGTGTCCGAATTGACATGTGGCAGATGAGGCTTCCAGCCGGAAGTTCCACCCCCAAGCTCCTTCTCCTGGACCTCCTCCCCCTTCCTCTACACAAACGCAAGCTGCGGTGGACCGGGAAGCGGGAGGAAAAATCTAGTAAGTGCAATTAGGCAATAAAAGCAGTGTTTTTTTTTTTTTAAAGAGGCATGAGTCAAACATTAAAATGACAGTAGAGTCGCTTACAGGCCAGGGAGCAGCACAGGAACCGTCTGCCTAGCTGCAGCGCGTCCGCGCTCACAGGCGGCAGATGAGGCTTCCAGCCGGACGTCCCACCCCCAAGCTCCGCTCCTAGACCTCATCCTGCTTCCTTCACACAAACGTGAGCCGCGGTGGACCGGGAAGTGAGAGGAAAGCATGTGCATTTTGGTGTTTAACTCACCAAAATCCACATTGTAGGTAAATACCTTACGTATTCTCCCTGTTTTAAATTTCGGCAGGTTTGACCTGTCGGAATCTAACAAAGATTGGGGTATTTAATGCATCCGATAATTATCAGATGTGTTCAATACCTTCCAGGTTGTAATTCTGATCCAGCGTATACAGGGGTTTACTCACAGGTCGGAATATACCAACCAACTTGTAATTAGGTCCTCAGACTTCCAGATTGTTTCACTTTATTGGTTTATTTGTTTATCTCCTTCTTCTTAAAACCTATTACGATTCTAAAGAGAAGTTCAACCACTGTCCCAGATCTACACCAGATCATGTTGGACATAAGAAACCACCTAGATTGCAGCCAGGAAGAATGCTTCACTAAAGATTTGCCATACCTGCCTGCATCAGAACAGTATATGTTTCACAGGGAGGAGTTGCTATGTTCTGGCCATGCTGTGCTCTACATGGACACATGGTTTCAGTCTGGCTGATCACCTGTTCAGCACTTTGCCTACCTCAATCGTGAATGGAGGCCATTACTGGACCAGACTGTAAAAGTGGCAGAGGATCTGAAGATGTCTAGAATGTCTGCAAGGATGGAAGTGAAGTTTCATACATGCAACACTACTAACAGCAGTACAAGCGATTGTGGGCAACGTAGAACTATCCTGGTCAGAAAAGTTGACTATAGTCTTAAAAAATACAGAGGCACCTAAGCTCCAAAGACTAGTGCAAGTGGTTTTGTCTACTCCATGCAGCAATGCTTTTGCAGAATATGTTTTCAGTGTTATAAACAATCAGTGGAGCAGGAGTAATTCAGGGTGAACATTGCATTCACTATAACCTTCCTTATTCGTGTTCAGAGTTGTGTGATATGACACTAGAAGACACCAGGAGGATCATGACAGACAAATACGATGCAAATATTAGCTTGCAGCTATTGATATGTTTTGCAGTCTGTTAGTGTTGTTTACAAATGTGTTCTTGTTAATTTGAGAGAGTCCCCTTCCACTGTTCAGTTGGTCATACTGATTTAGGTCTTTATTTTATTTAATGGGTGTTATTCTTTTCCCTGTTTCACTTTTTTGGTTAAAAAATACAGAACCTTTCCTAAGTTAGTATTCGCTTTTTATTGGAGCTTTGGAAGTAAATGGAGTAGGGGAAGCAAACTTTAAAAACAAGTGCATCTTAAATAACAGTGTGTCGCTTGGTACAACTATGAATTTGGCATGTTTTGCAAACCTGCAATAGTAGCAGTCAATATTTTGTCAAGGAAGTTTATGTTTTTACCATATGGCAGTGAGAGCTGGGTTGGTGGCCGCTGTATAATGAGAGAGTATCTGTATATGTGATGAGCATGCATGGCACAATCAAAATTACAAGCTGATAATGTAATTACTAAAAATCAAAAGCTCATGTTTGTGGTAAGATTGCACATATTTTTATGACGAGAAGTTGACATGCAGGGTAAAATTTGTGAATTTATCAACCAATATTTTAGTGGCACTTCATACTGATTTAGGGAAGACTTTTGTTGAAGTTTTGGTATTCATGGAAGCCATATGCTTGCAGCTGTTGAGTTTATTTTATAACTTATGTGGAGGCTTCACGTGCTGTACATTGATTGCATGATTATCACAAATATATCTTCTCCCTGAGGGATGAGCCTGTCATTCAGTGCAGGGGTGTGTAATTCCTATAGCCTGATGCCCAGAACATATTGTGTGGGGTCAAGGGCAACAAGTTTTCATGTTTATTTTGTCCTTGGGACAGGTAGGCCCAACCCACTGCAGCACAGACCCTTTGGCTGCCAGATTACAGAACCTTATTATGGATCAGGGAAGGGCATTATCTGCTTCTAAAGTAATATTTGTTCCCACATGTTAATGCTGTTCAAAATTGCATTTTTGTTCGTTTAATATAAAGCCTTTATTATTAGGGTGAGCGCTCTAAGGAAATGTAAGTTCAGACTGAGCTACCAATATTAGTTCCAGTATAAAAATGTGTACACACGTTTGCAAAGTTTAGCAATATGAAGCTTCATATAATGCTTCCAGGATGCTCTCCTATTAGATGCCTGGGCAGAGTTCACGTAGCGGTGCTGCGTGGAACTCCGTGGAGTGGCAAAAAAACTCTGCCATGCTGCAGGGAGTTCCACGAGTGGGCGGAGTTGCTTGACATGCTCGTTCATGTGACGTTTCCACCGTACATTAACACGGATTGCGTGTTTGGGTGGAAATATCGTGCAAACTGCACCACGCGGTCGCACATGGGCACAGCCATCTTGTTTCTTACGCTGTTTATGGTGCTGGGGCCTACTTTTCCATCCTTATTCAATCTTTGCAATCCTTGCTTTCTAAAACTTTTTTGAATCTTTTTTATTTATTATCCAACTCTTTGTCTTTCCAAGTGTGTATTTGTGTTTTTTTCTACTTTACTGTTAGTTTTTGGTGGATTTTGTACTTTTTTTTATTCTTTAGCTTTCCTATTCCTTATTACCCTCCTTCCTTCGTTTTCCCCAGTTTCTTTTTTTTTCTCTCTTTCCCCCTTGCCCCATGGCAAATAAGGGCGCACCAAGGTGCGCATGTAGCAGCCGCCTTCCTTGCGGAAGTGCTTGTTTTTTATATTCAGCTCCACCTTCCCTCCACCCTGGTAGCAGGCAGAAGGCCTGGGTTCGGAAAGTTACTGATTGGTTCTCTACATTGCATATCGATTGCTGGATACTGCCTAACCAATATACCGATTCACTCGGTCTACACCGCTACACCAGTGTGGATGAGGATCTTATCTTACTTGCAGAATGGGACTCTAGAGGAGCCATACTGGTATCGCACTGCAACTACTAAGTGGGTGACAATACCAGGAGTTACATCTACGAACACCATGACCAGGTTGCTTCTTACCCTTGTCCGAAAGAAGACCCGCAAGCTGAAGCCAAAAATTCCCTCTTTGTCCACAATTCGGGTCGAAACGTCGACGCCTACCCCCCACAGGCCTGGATCACACCCCTTCCCTATCCTGCCAAAGATGATATATCTCTCTATTGTTTACGAACCATGTTGTACCAATTAACGGTATAACCAACTTTTACTGGCCAGGCCGCTGAGATTGATTTTTGTTACCAGTCACACCATATTCTATCAATTTTGCCTTTGATTCCTCCTGATAATTCTGTGCCCCCCTCTCATCTTTATTCTTTTCACATCAGAGCACTCACATGTTTGCACATTCCCTTGGAGCAACCTAATTTCTTCCCCCCTTTTTAGCTATAATTCAAGTAAGGTATCTAGTGTTTCTTTATTTCATTTTGTGATTAAAGAAATACATGCCTTTTTTTCAAAATCCAAAGGTTGTTGCACATCTAAGTAGTATTATTAGCAGTAGTTGGTGAACTGATGACTGTGCACCATGTGTGGGAGGAAGAACCAGGATGATGGCCCCATTGCATTTGCCAACCTAGGCCATAAGCCATTTTTTTCTCATAACATCAGATTCCTCAATCAATAGCTCAAGCCACTCCTTAACAGCGTGTCTCTTGTCTTGAAGCTTTAAAAAAAAATTGCCACCAATAATTGTGTGTGGTGTATTTTTATTTTGCTATAAAATAATTAATAGGGGAGGCGTATCGGGCATCTAAGAAATGTGTAATATTTTTTTTCTAGCCGCCCCGACCACCAGTGCTGGGGCCAGCAGTGACAGTGCCAGCTAGTCCACATATATGGCAGCGGAAGGTGGTGAGCCAGCGGCAGTGGCGGGCAGTGGTAAGGGAAATTGATTGCTTATTGACAATTAATTATAAACTCACTGTAAAGGTGTAGTGTTGTTGACTGTGAACAACAGGTGAACACAGCAGGAGTTGAGTTGAGTAACTAATGGCCGCTCCTATCTTCAATTAGTGGAGAACGTTTCATGAACAAGACCTTTAACTATGGGTTGATGGAAAAGGGAAGGATGGAAGGGGAAAGGATGGATGAAATGTAATATATGTGACTGAAAGAAAAAATACCTGGGTGAAAGTGCCAGATGCATAAACACTTAGGTGGCTGATAGCTAGGATGCATGGGTGGGTGAAGGATGGATGAAAGGTATACGGGTAGGAAGCTTGCCTGGGTGGGTGAAAGTGTATGTGTGAAAGGATGCCTCCCTGGGTGGGTGGATGAATGGAATCCTGTGGTGGTTTCTTTTGATTGAAATAAACTTAAGGATGCATGGGTGGGTAAATGACAAATATAAGTTGCTAAAAGGTTTGTACTTGAGATGAGACTAGAGTGAGACAGAGAGCCATGTTTGGATGGATGGCTATATGGATGGATTGGTACTTTCAATGGTGAAGAGTGTATTGAGAGAATGCAAAACGTAAATGGTGGTGAATAGCAAAGCCAAGAGGGAAGCATAAAAAATAAAATACTAGAAGAACAATGCAATGATGAATTGAAAGATCCTTGGGAAGGGGAATAAGGGACTAGGATGCTCCTCTGTAGTGGTGTTTGTCTCACCTTTACTTGCCGGGAATGTTTTTTTCGAGTGTATTTTTTTCAAAGGGTTGAGGAGGTGGTATTTCACACCCCTCCCTGGACTCACAGTAGTTTTCAAGCGTAACATTATGTATCTTTCCTACCCATCCATCATCAATCACCTCCATCCCTCCATACCCATGGCATACTTTTTCATGTGTTTTGCTAACTGCATTGTTTACAATTTGTCTTTTTTCTTTCTTGATATGTAGCTACTCCTGCTACTGATCCAAAAAATCTTAGCGAGCAGGAAATTGCAGCCCGGACCTGGCAGCGGAAACTGGAGTCCATCAGGTCTGAGTACCGGTGGCTGGTGGCCTTGGAGGATGAGGAGGCAGAAGCTGCTGCAGATGCCCCTGGCCCCAGCCAGGCCACAACAACCATCCCACCACCCAGACACCACATTCCAATGGGCGCCTGCTGCCGTTCCAGCATCACTGTTGCTCCCCCCTTATTTCTGCCAATTTGAGCACTGTATCATGTTGACGCTGGCGAATATTGAAGCCAGCCAGGAACGGATGGACAGGTACCTGAAGAAGCTCCTCACGTGCTGTTAGAGCCCTCTTCAACCCCGTTTTTTAACCTGTTTTTGGATGAGTGTGTGGGAGTTGGGGAGATTTTGTGTTTTTTCTTTATTTTTAGACATTTTACTCTTGGACACTACTTGGTCATTGGTTGGGGTTAGGGAGAGGGGTGGGCCAGTTATGGGTTTGGTTTAGATTTATTCAGGGAATAAACTTTTCATACTTTTTCATTTTATGATCATGAAAACAAAATCAAAAAATTGTGGGGTGATTGTTTTACTTCGCACTGCTGCCTTTGTCGCAGCCAGTTACAAAAATCTGCTGATAGTGTAAACAAAATAGTGATGGCGTACCCTCCCTTGTCCGTCTACTCTCTCCTCCTAGTCTCTGCATTCTACTCTGCTACTTTATATTATTATTAACCCCTAAGGACTTAGGGGAGGGTACATTTCCATTGTATAGAATGATTGCCATTCAACAATGAATCAACCAACCACAGTTCACTACTCTTACCAGATTAGATGAAGCGAGGGCTCCATGGTTCTCAAGATCCCATGGTGGTGGTAGTAGTAGCAGCATGCATTGCTAGCGTTTCTTTATATATTGGAGGCAAACTCATCAGAACTAAAGTGAGGTCCCACTCCCTCCTCGGCGAACTAGAACTGTAGGATAAGGACTCGGAGAGTGGAGACTATTCATCGAAAGGGAAGTTAACAAATTGAAATAATAAAAAACTAGGTTAATGCAGTTATTATGTGCAAGCTTGATGACAGTCACCAGAGATTACTACTAGAAGAGACTCCGACACAAGAAGAGAGTCTGATAAGCAATTAAGAATTAAATTAATCAGAAAAATGGTGAGCTACTATGAACTGTACAAAATGGACAAGCTTAACCTTCGATCCAAATTAACTGCTCAATGGTCATGGGTGCACCGCTTTGCTCTGTCTCTTTTGCCTTTGTCTCAGCACTGGGCTTAAGCTCTGCCAGTAGAAACCTTTCCTTTGATGATTTTGGGGCTAATCCTCCAGTTCTTGTTGTTGTTGATGTTGTTCTTGCTATTGTTGGCGGTTTTGGCTGCTGTGAGCCAACGCCACTGCCCTTAGACTCTGAAGTTAAACTTGAAGGCAACCCTGCACTACTTGTTGTGCCCCGGAGGAGCAGGCCTCTAATTCCCGGACATTCATTTTCTAGTTGACTGGCTTACACAGCTATCCAAGTTTTGTAATTGGCAACATCCCTGTCTGAAAAAGGAATGAAAGTGTTCAGTAATGGTTTGTACAGTGGATTAAGAATTGTGGCCCAAATGTAATGGTTAAATGACACAATGCTTCTTTACACCCTTGTATTTTCAGACAAGCAAAGGATTAAGCTCTCCACCAACTCATATGTTTCTTTTTTTTCTTCACACCTGCGTGCATTGCAGACATCTCCTTTAGCTGTTCCTGTAGCATGTGCAACAATGGGATAACTTGACCCATAATACAGTCCTCCAGGCTGACTTCACGTGTGAAGACCTTGAAAGGAAGCAGCATCTCTGTCAGGCATTTAATTAGGCCCCATTGGTCCATCTCAATGATCATTCCTTTCACAATTGCATCCTCTCTTTACATGAAATATTCATTGATTGGTCTGTACTGCTTAAACAGACGTTCAAGCATGTAATAAGTTGAGTTTCAACGTGTTGGCACCACCTGGATGAGTGCTTTAACTGGCATTCTATTATCACGTTGAATGATCTCCAGCACCTCCGGGCTTTTACAGAGTGGCTGAAATGTGTGCAGATTCTTCTGCAGGTGGTCAATAAGTTGCTGATTCTGTCTTCTTTTTTCAGAAAGTCTTGAACAATTATGTTAATGCAGTGCGCCAAACACAGGACCCTGAAAAAACCACCATCGGCCATGGCCGTAACTATATTATTGCCATTGTCCGTGGCAACAAAACCAATGTTAAGCCCTCTCGGTCGCAGCCATTCAAAGATCTTAGTATTAAAGTCTTCCAAAATGTTTGCAGCAGTATGGGATTTCTCCATGGCGAACATGGCTACTGTAGAATTCTTCCAAGTGCCATAAAAAATACCAGCAGTGTCAACATCTGCAGATATCTTTTCTCTAACCCCACAACATAGATCCAGTGTGCAGTGATGCACATGTAATCAGTGGCTTAGCAACTGGTCCACATGTTTGTCATTAGTTGGATAGTGTGGACAGCACTCTGCTGCAAAGCTTGTCCAAGCAATTACAGCACATCGTGATGTAGTGCTGGAACAACAACTCTGGCAAACTAGGACGGGCTGGGAAACTTCCGTTTCAGGCAGATGGCTGCCACAAATTCAAGAAATCCCACCCCTTCCACAAAAGAAAAAGAGAGGAGGTCCAGCGCTAACACTAGCCAGCTTTGTATTGTACAAACGTGCCAATGGGTGGTTGCGTTAGTACTGTCCCTCCGGTCTAAACATGCTGAGAATGGTAGCCTGGATTATTTTCTTTTCTGGTGCCACTGATGAAGGTGACTTCCTGAGACCAGATATCATTAGGCTCAATACGCGTTGTTTCGTTGTAGTACTCTCTTGCCTTGGACCCCTTGGTGTCTCAACCTGACTCTTGTGGCATTGAGATGTTACTGATGATGATGTGGGTGGTACCACTGCACTGCTGGGGACAGGGCTGCTTTGTGTACCGGAGAAAATGTCTCCCTCTTTTTCACCTTCCACCGTGGTCGGATCTTCATCCCCTCCACCAATAACACTTACAGTTTTTTGGCTGCTAAGGTGCGCAACCCACTGGATCAAGTGGTGTTTTCTCAGATGGGTTTTTTGACCTCCTGGACCATAGGTTGTCCCAAGCCCTACCCCGATTAACACCTACTCCACAAATGGAGCATATAGAAATATTCACCTCCTTTTGGAAAACTGAAAAGAGGTCCCAAACCGGGGAGGCCAGCTTTCTGATGCTGCTGATGCCACTTGCTATGTCGGCTGAACTGGTAGGTGGGCATGATGTTTGACTCTCCGCAGTACCTACGTATACTGAGGTGGTTATGGTGGATGTAGGTCACTACCGGGACTTTGTAAATATGGCAGCTGGAGGTGGTGTTGGTGGTATCTGTATTGGTGGTATCTGTGCCACATACCTCAAAGCAATTTGGGATGGGGTAATGTCGGTCAGCATTGGGGCAGGGCTAACGTCCATGATGATTGGCTCGTCATCATCCTCCTCTTCTACATCTACCTCCATAGTTTTAAGGATTTCTGGAACCTTCCTTTTCGCTAGCCTTGCCTCGTGGGCGTGGCGTGTCTCACTCTCAGACTGAGGCAGGATCCAAGTGGTGTCTAAAACATCAGAAGGGGGCTCGTAGAAGAAGTTGATGGACTAACCCTCTGTTTCCTTGCTGGGGATCTGGAAGACAATGGAGCGTCTGAAAGAGTGGCCTGCTCTTTTTCCTCAGCAGGAAGCTCAATCTCCTGAACTGCCCCTACTTTGGGAGGAACTACTACTATTGGTAATGGTTGCGGCTATTGTTGCTCACTTATCTGAGTTTCTTACATTGATTGGGTATTACTTTGCGATAACAATAAGTCAATTTCAACATCACTGCTCGTCGGCGTTGTCATGATTAAACTAGCTACCTCTGCAACAGACATGGGCTTGGGCCTAGGTTGGTGGGGTGGGTCCGCTGATGCAGGGGTGCTGCTCCCAGCTTGCTCCCTGGACACTGCTGCTGCAGGCTCAATTTTTAGCTTCCCAAAAAAGGTACTGGGTGGCATACCGGTGATGGTAAGTGACAGTGCCTTCTTCTTCTCACTGGCAACTTTGATTTTCTTGGCACTGCTACATTTCTTTGGGGCCATCTTGAAGCGGTCAGTTAGCATGCAGCAGCACTTGTTTTAGATTCACAAGTTGAAGAGATGTCTGTGGTCACACATCATGTGATGTCATGCGCAGGGCACACACCTTCTGTCTGCCAGTACAATGGGCAAAGTTGTCTCCTCCTCTTGTGCACCTAAAAGCAAAGAAGCAAGAAAAACATCAGTGACATATGGCATTGTTGTAGTTTGATAATTACTAGTACAAGCAAATATTATAATATATCATTTAGTGTGTGGTGGTCACACTTGTTAGTGTTGTGACCTCAGTTAATAAAAAAATTAACAATACAGTGTAACCATTTGTGAGACTTTGACAACAAAGGTTTTTATGGTATACTGTTACTGTACAGCCTAGTACACTCAGGAAGGATAGGAAAGAAGAAGAACAACAAAAATACAAATGTAACGGTTTGGCATTGTGCGTCATGTGGCGTGGAATGGATGCTGCATTCAGGGAGCTGCAGCTGACAAATGAAAATGGAATGGAACAATCCCTAGACAATGAATACTGTTGCGCATGTTATATAGCAGACATGGTGTTAATGTTAATGGCTTATTGATGCCAAGTCATGCTACTTTGGAAGTTGAAATAAAAAAAATTGAAAGAGAAATAAAAAAATTGCAAAAAGATTTTAAAAAATTGAAGAAATAAAACTACAAAATAATAAAAAAATAAACAAATTGGAAAAATGTAAACATAAAAATGAAAAAAGAAATAAAAAAAATGTATAAATAAGTAAAAAATTACTCTCAATGGTCTAATTATTAATGTATTAAGCTGCTTATCTCATTGATCAATCATCCATGCAAGCATATGGCAAAGGAGGACAGTGGTTGAACGCACAAAATGGCGGCCAGTCACATGGCCAGGCCAGAATAAAAAGCAATAAGCCAAGGGAAACAAAGGTAAAACATGCAGGCCTATGGCAAAAGCACACTGACTTCCTCCACAAAATGGCCACCAGCCACATGGCCAGGCTACCACAACTATAAGCAACAAGCCAAGAGGAACAAAGGGAAGGGATGCAGGCCTATGGAAAAAAAGTACACAAACTGCCTTCACAAAATGGCCACCAGCCAAATGGCCAGGCCACCCCAACAAGAAGCAATAAGTCAAAAGGAACAAAGGGAAGACCTGCAGGCCTACGGCAAAAGCACTGACTGCCTTCGCAAAATAGCCGCCAGCCACATGGTTACATCACAACAACAACAAGCAGGAGGACTGGAAAACAATGAACACAAGAAGAATAAAGGACTCAGCAGACACAGACTTTACCAAATGGCCCCACCACATGGCCCTGGGTAACCAAGGCAAATGCATTGCTGGCCTACTTGCAAGCACAGTCTCACAATGGCCAGACAAAGGAGGCATGCTTGATAAACAACACATCTTTAATGCAACAATGCCAAAATCCACAGGGCTAAAAAGGTTTGCAAGTTACAACCACACACATCCAACAAAGGCATTTAATCAATTTATTTACACATGAAAAAAATGTGAAACACCACAAAAAACATATTTTGTATTTTAATCCAATCACATCTTTGGCCAAAATGATGTTTAAATCAACCACATCGCTGCTGATGAGATTCTTCTCCTGTGCTGGACAGCAATTATAACGGGTGTGGTCATGTCATGAGCACCTGAGAGGTATATGCCATAACGAGCTGAGCTCATCATGAGCACCGAAGGGGTTAAACAGACACCACAGAAACAGTTGTTTAATGCACCCATGAGTATCTCTGGGTCTATTGGCTGGGAAACCCATTGGCAGACTAGGCCACATAGTGAATCAATTCAAATTAATATTACAAATGTATTAAAACATGGAGAAAATGTAGTGAGCTGTGCTACATTTTTGCTGAATAAAAGAGGAAAAAATTGCATGCAAAACAACAACCAGCAAGAAAATGTAGCCAGCCACCAAAAAGAAGGCAAGCAGGTCTATGGCAGAAGCCCATTGGCTGCGTTCAGAAAATGGCCACCAACCACATGCCCAGGCCACAGCAAGAAGCAATAATAAGCCTACAAAGGGAAGACAATGCAGGCCTATGAAAAAAACACACTGGCTGCCTTCACAAAATGGCCACCAGCCACATGGCCAGGTCACCACAAGAAGCAATAATCCTACAAAGAAAAGACAATGCAGGCCTATGGCAAAGCAATCAGGCAGTCTTCACAAAATGGCCACCAGCCACATGGCCAGGCCACCACAACAAGAGGCAATAAGCCAGGAGGAACAAAGGGAAGACATGCAGGCCTTTGGCAAAAAAGCACACTGACTGCCTCCACAATATGGCCACCAACCACATGGTCACAACAACAAGCAGGAGGCCTGGAAAACAATGAACACAAGCAGGTCTATGGACACATACTTTACAAAATGGCCCCTGGCCTCATAGGAAGCCAAGGCAAATGCTGGGGCCTACTATTACGATTAAAAACACACTCCCACACTGACCAGACAAAGGAGGCATGCTAAACACATCTCATGGAAAAAATGAAATGCCACAAAAAAACGCATGTTGAATTTTGATCCAATACCATCCATGCCCTAAATTCAACAGACACCACAGAAACAGTTGTTGTTTCATGCATCAATGAGTAGCTCTGTGCCTACTGGCTGAAAAAGGCCTAATGGCAGACTAATAGGCTACATGGATGTATGACATTACAACGCATGCTTTTACCACGCATGCTGTTATGACGCAGTTTTTACAATGCATGCTGTTACAACGCATAGCGCTTAGGGGTGCTGGATAGTGAATAGTTTAATTTACTATTCCAACTCCAGTCCCTGTGGATAGTAGGGAAGATGTTGGATAGTAAATTAAATCTATTCCCTATCCTAGAGCACCCCCCAGTGCAATGCGTTGTAATGACATGCGTTGTAATGGTTGCGTCGTAAAGGCACTGCGTGGTAAAAGTTGCGTTGTAAAGGATATTTCCCGGCTACATACATAGTGAATTAAATAAATATTGCAAATTGATTTCAAAACATGGGGAAATGTAATGAACTGTGCAACATATTTCTTTTAAAAAAGAAGAGCAAATACTTACAAAGGAACAACTAGGCCCCTACTGAAATTACAGGCCTGCCACCACAATACACTTAAAAACAATTGATGAAAAGTACAAATAAATCTAGGTGCATGGCCCCATCCAAACAAACAATACCCGTTTTTCAAATTACTTGTAACATTTCAAAACCAAACTCCTCAAATCCAATGATATATTATGCAGCAGACACAAAGAGTGATCCTTCCAGCTCCAAATCTAAATGAAAAGTGATAAAGAGATGGACAAAGGACTGGGAGGAGCCTGCTGGACAGGAACAGGAAATTGGAGGCTCTGGGGCACTTCCTTCCTCTTGAAAAAAAAGTAAAAAAAGAAAAAGGACTCCTTGCACAAAAAAGATTGCCAAATGGCAATTTGAGAAGTTTCTTACTCCAAATCATCATTTCGAGAAGGATTTGATGCTGCTTGGGAGAAAATCTTCTTCAGATTGAGGTCTCAGTAGATCCTGCGCGTTCTTCACAAAACTCCGCCGGAACTTTACTGGCGAGCTCAAATGACTTGCTGGCGACCGCAAACTCTTGCAGGACCATGCAGCCGCCTAGTAAATCTCGTGGCGCTCGAGAACGACTCGGGAAGTCTCATATGTGATTGCAGGCACCCAGTAGATCACTCCCGCATGTGAAAATGCATTTCAGGTGCCCCAACACAAAAAAACTCCGCTCCGTTGCAGAGTGCAGAGTTTTTCGGCAACTAGGTGTTCTACGCCGAACGCAGAAATGCCAAAACTCTGCAAATTCCGCAAGTGGAACAGAGTTTTATGCCCAGGGTTAATATATGCAATAGCTTGAAAGAAAGATTGGTGATTCCTTGCTTTCAAAAAAAAATGTTCCTAAAAAAAGGAAACTAGGTAAAAAACGTTTTAGGTTTACTACTATGAAATTTTAGGTGTCATTTCTTTGAAATAACATTTAATAAAATTTGTTGATGCATGCCAATATTTCCCCAAAAGTATGTATAGTGAAAAATCAGTGTAACCAGTTTAGAGAACTTAAAAATAAACAGGCCTTGGCAAAGCCAATAGGTATGAAATTGACAGTCAGTCTTTTGGTTTTGTCAATGCGTGTCTTGAAGTGACATGGTTTTTGTAAAACTTTCTTTTTTTTGTGGGAACTGCCTGGCCTCATCATCAGAACCAACATTGGCAAAAGCAAAAATATTTTTGGTCTCAAAAAGCATACAGTGCCACAGTACTTTCCGGAACCGAACAAAACTACTTAAGGTGCCAGTATGCCTCTTATGAAAGAGCAGAATACTGTCACTCACAACAAAGTCAGCCGGTAGATAGAGAGGGATAGATTTTAATAAAATCAAAAGGTCTTGGTTAACACCAGGCCTAAATAGTTGTCTAATTCTTAAAGAGAGTCATAAAAGTGCACCCTTGGTATGTCCTTGCATTAATATCTGTGACCTGCATTTTAGCATAAGCAAATATGCATGTGTAGATTTGCTCATGCGAAAATCTGTTGAGCAGTAACAAGTTCACTTTCCCACCAACCATTTTTTTTATCCCAACCCTGGAAGAAGTTTTACTTCTTCCCTTGTCACGAGGACATTTCCAACCTTTCTCCGTATGGGAGAATATTAGAGATGAGCTGGTGCTAACCCATAAAGCATGCAAGTTAGTGGGTTTGCACAGATTCAGAAGGGCATTCCAACCATGGGGAACTATTGCTTACAGCTAGCTCCAGCAGGATGTATATCTGCAGAAAGGTGGCAAAATAAGGGAATGGCTAGTTTTTAAACCCTACAATGTTATGAGCTCTGGCATATTCAGAGAGGCTATTATGAGAGCTCCTACGTAATGAGATTGCTGCCATAATTTGTTGTCACACTACATGGCACAAAAAGGATTTTGCTACAGGACAAGTAGATTTATTAAGTAACCTGTGCCCTGGACAAGTAGATATATTATTACATTTCCGACCCCTGCAGTGTAACCTATCTGCTGACCGAGCCTGTAGATTTTGTCAGATAAGGAATAGTTCAGCTGTATAAGGCCTTACATTTCATTGTATTTCATTTCCCCATCCTTCTACTTCTAAATTGTTTGTCAATGTCTACGATGCCAATTAAAGATAGTTGGGATTTACAGCTGATATTCTTGCTTTGCCTTTGACAGGTCCAGCATTAGCTCTGGTCCATGACCGAGGTCCTGAAGATGCTGGCGGCAACAGAAAGTAAATAATAATCTAGTAGCTCTGTTTGCTTTCAGTAGTTTCCACTCCCTGTCTTTTCCCCTCGCTCCTCAATATTAAACAACAGGGACAAAATGTGGGGCAATAAGTTAATTATGAGATGTCATCGGGGTCAACGGATGTGTAAAGTGTCATCCACTATCATTGGCATTTTGGTTAATAAACATCCATGTAATAGGTCATATAATCTATTTCAAAGGGGCAGGATAACAAAATAAAAGAAAGAGCAAAGTAAAATCAATCTCACCAGATTTTTTTAAATTGGGCTTTCAGCTCGGTCACTCGGTTCAATTTCAAACAAGATTGACACCCTACTTCTTAAAATTCACTAGCCGGCGGACCAGTACTTACATTATGTTGTACTCAGAGGTATGGTCAATAATATTATACAGCAAAGTGACAATCCTAGTTTGGGATTTTCAAATTGCCTGTGGTACAAACATTAAAAACACACATTGGCAAAGCCAATAGGTCTTATCTGTGTAAGAGCTATTGCTTTGCCAATGTGTTGTAGCCATGTTGTACAACAGTGACTCTGCTGTGCCGATTGGCGAAATGTAAAGAAAAGAAAATACAATGACGCAGTCAACACTGACTGCGTCATATCGCTTTTTTCCCTTTCCTTTCAGCTATGCTGTAAGAAGGCGTGCTGCTGGTCAGAATGGCTAAACATTACATTTACAGAGCCAATAGCTCTTTTGTAGGTGAAACTGACTTTGCCAGTGCTCATTGACTGGGATGAGGATAACATCTTGTGGTTGACAGTGCCATTTAAAAGCGGGAGGAGAGGTGTTAAAAATTACATAAGATCGTGATCTTGGAGACTTTAAAATGATCTCATAGGGCCTTATTTGTGAAAAGTGTTGCTTCACTGGGATGAAACAGCAATGCAACACTTTTCTGTGCGCCATACTGTAGTAGGTATGTCCCACAGGTACAGGTGTAGATAAGTAGATACTGTAGACCAATTCAGGTACTTGTAGTTGATGTTTATTAACATAAGTCAAGGTCAGGATAACAGCCCCATTAGGAGCAGCCTACTGGCCGCTCAGCCCATCCTTAACTGTAGCTCTGATGCATCCAACATTCCACCCACACTAGGATTCCAATAAGAATACACACACTGGGCTGAGCAGCTGGATACAAGTACATACATATAACATGAGAATACTACATTATCCTCTCCCTTTAATAATTTAAAACAAAAGAACAGAAGAGAAAACAAGGAGAAACTATGCACAAGAAAAATATACAACTTCCAAGAAATCTGTGACCTAGGGATGGATATAAAAGGCATTACGAGAGGGAAAACAGAAATCTAAATTATTAAAGAAGGAAGAAAGCGAAAAGAAATAAATAAACAGACACCATCCTCCTCCTTCAATAATTGAAAATTGAAAATATAAAGATATATTTAAATGGCTAACAACAACTCACGATATATTGAAAACATAAGGGGACGACAAGACCCCAAACAGCTTATTAAGAGAGAAACAAAAAAATCAAGGAAAATACTACAAGCCTTAGAAGAAAAACACCGTACCTCTAGAGGGGAAACACTGTTGGACTAAGACCAACGTGGAAAACTGTTAGCGATTAAAACCCGTAAGTCACAACAAACTAAACTATCTTACTAAAAAGATAAAAACCCTTTACGAGGTAATGGGGCTATAACCCACACTAAAATGAAAAACAATAGTTAGGGAAAGTGGGACTCGCAACCCACACCCATCCCAAGACAAGACAGGGATAACCTACAAAAAAATGATGAAAAGATGTAATAGGACTGAAACCCACTAGGGAACATGGGACTCGGATACCCACACCCATCCCACGACAAGACAGGGATAAATAAACTGCAGAAAAAGGCAATGGGACTCAAACCCAAACCATAAAGTAGTGCAAGAACAAAGGAAAATGGGACTTGAACCCACTCCATCTCAACGCAGGGATAAATACTATAAAAATGGGGTGATGGGACTTAAAACCCTCCCCCAAAATTTAAGAAAACGACAACATGTTACAAAAAGGAAATGGGACAATGCACCCACCCCAATGTTAACCACAAGTTTTAAGTTAACATTACTGTAGAAAAGCATAAGCAGAATACGAAATACATTTGCAGGTTAAATAAAACATTACACTGTAAATATCACCTAAAATACACAACTTTCAAGTTAACATTTCAGCAGAAAAACATAAGTAGTATACGAAATACACTTGCAGGTTAAATAAAATATTATACTGTAAATATAGCCTAAAATATAAAACCAAAAGCATTAACTGACAGAGGTGTGCCTGTCACCGGAAAGAGGCGGACAGGCAGGTTTTAATAAATCATAACACCACTTTCCTAAAGCCAAGGGTGTGCCTGTCACCGAGTAAAGTTGCAGACAGGCAAGTTTCATTGAACTAAAATGACATTACTTTAAAGGAAAGGGTGTGCCTGTCACCGGAAAGATGCTGGCTTTCAAATAAAATAGCTTCATGTAAGAACAGTACCTCAAAGATAACACGGCGCTCCATTTATAACGGTGCTTGAATTGTTGAAAAACAAATTCTAAAAAATTGCTGGGAAAACATTGCAGCCAGCATCAAAGAAAACAAAAGCAGAGCAGATCGAGGACATAACCACGTTGTGATGACTCGTGCTGAGTAAAGTTTTGTGGAAAAGAAAACATCGTGGTTGGCAAAAACGAAACACTCTCATGTATTGCAAGGCAGGACTCCATAGCGTTGTGGTTGGCAGAAGATTCCAAAATGGAGGCACGTTTCCTCACGTAGTGCCGAGTGGCTCACAGTGCAACCATGCACCAAACGTCATCATGCAGCAGTGAAACAGAGAAGACGTCATAAGGGAAAGCTTTGGCTCTGCGCGGCGTTTCAGGAAACAGTAAGTAGCGCGAGCAAATACTTTTCAAATTTAACGATGTGATGGTGTCGCTTGTAAAATCATATGAAGAAATGAAAATAAAGCGTTTCCAAAAAAACGTTCCCAAAACCACCAAATAATACACATCTCCATTATAGAAAGAAAACATGAGCTGATGAATAATTCTTATCCTTTTTGAAAATGGCAAAACACGAGTGGTTTGGCTGAAATATCTTAAACTCACCATAGTCACACTGCCAAACAAGAGATGGGAGCTTCATTCACTTCAAATTCTGGGCAGTTTACATTTCTCTGCATGACTATTGAGAAAAAGAATTACCTTATAGACAAAAACGTTCGTCCCACAAAAACAAACAGGAGGCTGCAGTAAACCTATGAGCATGGCCTCAGACCTTCAGAGTTTGCTCAGACGATAATAGTCATTTATAATATAAACATCCTCTCACTGAAGGAGAAATTGGCTCCTTTTCGGTGGGCAAAGATAAACAAAATCAAAATGAATAACATTCTTTTTTTTTTTTTTTTTAAGAATGGACCCAGTTCGTTTTAAACTTGGCTTAGAATGAGGCTTAAAAATCTTTAACGGTTACACAAGCAGCTTGTTAAATAAATGTTCTTGAAGAAAATCTACAGACACAGCTCACCTGCATTTGGGCAGTCGTTGCGATGGACACTGATGGGGCAGGCAGGTAGCAGTTGGTCTGGTTACTTGAAAGGAATCTTTTACCTTGAGGTGTGTGCTTCTTAATTAGCTTAATCATCATTTCTTCTCTTTTATTTGCATTTTAAGTTGCTGCTTTATCTTTCAAGAATGTAAATCATTGCTTGACAGTTGTGAATAGCTTACTTGTTTGACTTCTTCATGTATTTCATCCTTTAAAGTTGTAGGTTCGTTGATTCATCGTCGCCAAAATGTAGTAGGTATGTCCCACAGGTACAGGTGTAGATAAGTAGATACTGTAGACCAATTCAGGTACTTGTAGTTGATGTTTATTAACATAAGTCAATGTCAGGATAACAGCCCCATCAGGAGCAGCCTACTGGCCGCTCAGCCCATCCTTAACTGTAGCTCTGATGCATCCAACATTCCACCCACACTAGGATTCCAATAAGAATACACACACTGGGCTGAGCAGCTGGATACAAGTACATACATATAACATGAGAATACTACACATACTTGCGACACCAAGGATGCATCGCATTTACTGTATGGCACTCCAGCACTCCATGGCGCAAGGATTGACAGATACGTTAGGAATCCTGACGTATCTGCTGGTGTAAATATGGTGCATTGCTGGAGTGTGTCTGGGAACAGATGCAACTCCAGCAATGTGTAATTTTACATGGAGCAAGCCACATGTGAGAAGGCCTACATTACCCCTTACGCCTGCTTTGACGCAGTGACCCCGTAGATGTGACACAGGGAAATCTCATAGATTTCACAGCACCACTTCTACAAGGCTTTTCTGCATCAGAACGTCCACCCTGCATATATTATACCTGTTGCAGGTATAATGTAGCAATGGTATTTACAAAGTGATGCATCTGCCTAGATGCGTCACTTTGTAAATATGGCGCAGTTTGGTGTATTTTTTATGCCACTGCAGCGTCACAAAAAGTGATGCACTGGCGGCGTAAGAGCCTCACAAATGAGGCCCATAGTGCTGAAGAAAACAGACGAGGCCACGGTGAATGTATGGGACCAGAGGATGGGTCCAACGTACAGAAAAGTGGTCTGTGTTTAGCACTGTGTACATCACTGGTGTTGAGAGCATCTCTCAGAATGTCTTACACGAAAGTCTGTGAATTCTCAAAGTGATAATAATTGATGTATATAATTTGTAATAACCAAACAAAATTGGCATTCATATTGTCAAACTGGGATGGGGAAAAGGCTGTTTTGATATTGACAGGTTTGGAACATGTGACCTCCAGGTGGCACAGAAATGTCAGCAGAGAACACTGAACTCACTGAGCTCTATGACTGGTAGCGCCCTTGGGAACATAAGATAAACAAAAGAATGCCTTCGCTCCTATTAGAAGTTAGGAAAATACAACTTCCTGTTCACTGCTAGTAAAACAAGCATTTGCAATGCAATAGGCCTCGCATTTGCCAGAGTTTGACCTATTGGCATTGTAAATGACAATGCCTTTTATTTATGTGTTTTTAGAAGCTGCAAGCGGTGCGTAAACATGTACTTTGTACTTTTAGTCGTTGCTGACGAGAAGCAATGCTGGCAGTAACTGCGCTTCTTTTACTGCCAGCCGTGCTTCTGGTGAGCAAGGACTATAAGTACAAAGTGCAGGTTTTCAAAACACATAAATCATTTACAATGCCAATAGTTCAAACTCTTGCAAATGCAAAACCAATTGAATTGCAAATGCCTGTTTGTTTCTCTCAGTAGGGCACTCAGCCTACAGCCAGTGTGGCCAAATGTGAGACCCTCTGTCACTGACTCAAGCTTATCTTACTGATGAAATCTAGTAGCTGCACGTGAGGGGCTGAAGGGCCCCTGCAAATGTGGAAAAAACCACAGGTGAGTGAAAGGCTAAATTAATATTATTTATTTAGAAAAGAAATAACACATCCCTGTGATTTATTTGAATATGGTTTTGCATAAACAAAACGCTATCACAAACAGACAGGGGAGCAAATAGCTGAACTGGGTGCTCACTGCTCCATGAGAAAGTAACAGGCAAGTGGATGAATACTGCTGACCCCAAGCTCTTCTAGATAAAGCGGTCTCTTCTGAAGATGTTAGAGAGTTGAAGTGCCAGATGAAATGCACTCAAATTCAGGTTGTCAGGTCAGAGAGTGCAATGGGAAGGTGACGCATCCAATCGTATATAGATCATCAATGTAAGACAGGTTTTTTCACCAATGTAATGGGAAATCTCCGAGGTTCAGCACTTCCTGGGTTTGCGTTGTGCGTCTCTCACTTTTTATAGTGTAAGCACTGCATCCTTCGAATATGTCTGTTTGTGTAGTTCTGTTGCACATGCACTTGCAGGAAAGCCATTGATCTTTTCTCCTTCTCAGGTAATACAGCATATGATCAGGTTTAAGTTCTCCTTTTGCACAATTTCAACACAGATGGCTCAGGAAGTAAACAATTCCATTGGTGGTTACTTTGTGTATGGCGTGGAATATTTAATGGGCAGCAATGCCTGTGCCCATACCTAAGTGTTTGCTGGCACTTGCGGTCCTGAATTGTGAGTGAAACCTAATGGCCTGTTGCCACACACTAAGAAATGTGGGCGGGCTCTCTCTAACGTCAGGTAGGACATTCCTTACATTGCCTGCAGTTCTCTGGTGAATATTTGTAATCAAAATTATGAAAGATGTTGGGGAAAGCCTCCTTTATATGGTACGAGTAAGGCTAATAGTAGAACTGGTAGCGCCGGTCAGTACACAAGACATTAATGGTGTATTGGTCCATGAATTGCATTGATGCATGAACAAGCTGTGTTCGTGGCACTGTAAGAGGACACAGGCAGGGGCGTGGGAAGGGGGTGTGGTGGGTGCGGACCGCCCCGGGTGTAATCTCTGAGGGGGGGTCAAAATGGCACAAAAATGTGTTTTAAACACATATTTTTTTCCATTTTGTCAAGCTGGGGGATGACCAGAAATTTTCCGCACTGGGTGCCATCTGACCTTGCACTGGCCACAGGCCTTTAGAATTATCCAGTTTTCTTCTTAGATATTAAAAGCCTTTATGTATTAAAAACAGTAAGCCCGGCTGATACGGTTGATTAAGGTGTGCCTCGGGTACTTGGCCAGCGCTGTGCATATTGATGACATGTGGCGCTGTGAAGTGGTGCAGCACGGCACTCTGCCCACAGCACTCCAAAGCAGCAGAAGGATCTTCGGGCTGTATTGGTGTGCCTCGGTTATGACGGCTTGGGCAATGTAAGATGGACAGGTAGATGTGCCTACAAGGGATTTATTTATTCAGTTAATTTGGACTGATTCTTGCTTTTTACTTAGAGCAAGCTCTTACACATTGCTTGCAAATTAATTTCTTTTTGAATGGTTTAAACTATTAATGCACAAACAACTCATATATAATTTCGTTTTCTAAACAAATATGAAAACATAAGCATGTATCAACAAAATATATCCAAAAATGTCCCCCAAAATATATAACGAAACACGGGTGTATTATGAAAAAATACATTTTATCGTATTATAAAAATGATGCTAAGGGGTACTCATTCATTAAACACTCAATGTAATAAGAAGTTGCATAAATAAACAGTTGTTTTTTGTCCTCAGTAACAATTGTGTACACTTTTTTTAATCAAGTCAAGTCAAGTCAAGTCTAAGGATCTTTATTCGGATACATAAAACATCCATAAAAGTACGGAATCATCACACAATCCACATAATAAATGATTAAAACAGTATAAAACAATTTCAAAATGTACAATCAATTAGTGCAGTGGTTGCATGGCAATTATGTTTGATGGGGACAATCGATCATAACATTGTATATACATCACTTTATAAAATAGGCTGGCACTCAATAGTTATAGACAATATATAAACTAATTGGCTATGTACAAAATGTAAACAGTATATAGACTAATTGGCTATGTGCAAAATATCGCCCATGTACTGTGCGGACTACTATAAAATGCGAAAGTGCAAAAGAAAATAAATATTCAGGCACTAGTGCAAACCACAATAATATGCAAGTAATTCAGTTTGTCAAGGCATATTCATAGTTGCCCGAGAACGTGTCGCTGATAGAAGGAAGCAACTTACTCTAAAAATTACTTCATCACAATTCAACAGTAATATTTCTGTAAATGCTAGATTAAAATTCACCACGGCATGCTCTTTAAAGTACGGAATTAAATAAAGTTTTGTGTATCTAGCATAGAAACCACAAAAGAACAAAAAGTGTAACAAGGTTTGCTTACACCCTCGATTACAGGGACATTGCAAGGTCTCTAGGTTTTTATTAAAGCCCAATGGAAACGATAAAGAAAATCTACTGCTTCCATCCCTAAAACGAAAGAGCAACCGTCTGTTCCACCTCCCCAAGTTTTTTGTAAGGTATCTCTGCGGCATGTTATTAAGCCTGCTACCCTGTACCAGGAGGGGAATGCATCTTATGATGACAGGTTTGTATTTCTCAGATGTTCCTCTCTCTTTCTGGTATAAGTTATACAATGCCCCTCTTACTAGTTTATGTTGTACTTGTTCAGTGGCTTGAAAGGAAAGAAATAAGTGCTCCATGCCCACACTTGCTAAACTGCTTTTGACTGCCCCTAACCAAGGTATGTGATGTGCCCTGTCACACCGTAGGCAATCCAGAATTATTTCTTAGGTCAAAGAAGCGGCAGGGTTCCGCCATATTTTTAGCCAGAATAATGCTGGTCTTGACCTGATGAAGTCCTCCACATAGAAAAGATTCAGCTCCCTATGACAAATGTAAGTGGGTGCTGAGATGGAGGCCCCCCAGAATCTTTCTGCAAAATCTATTCTCTTCTATCTGAATATTGGCCCTGTTAGAGTACACCCATACCTCTGCACCATAAGTTGCCATTGGTAGACATTGGGTTCTATAGATTTGCAGTAGCGAGTTTACTACCTCAGCACGTTTAGGTTGTTGAAGGCTGATTATGGAGTTTATTGCCTTGCCCAATTTGTTTCTCCCCTGAACCACATGGGGCTGCCAAGAACATGTGTTTGAGAACAACATGCCTAGATAAGGGAAAGTGCTAGTGCTTTTTAGGGCATCGTTCCCAGAAACGATGCGCTGGATGTTATATCTTTTAGGCCCGCACGACATTTTATACGATTTTTTAAAATTGGTGCATAGCCCAAGATCCGCCATATAAGAGACAAAGCCCGTTATTAAAGTGCGCAGTGCTTTCGGGGTGCAGCCCATAAGGACCGCATCGTCTGCGTATAAAAGACAGGGGAGTAAAGTTCCATTGATACTAGGCACGTCACTAGTTAGATTGGACAATGAGTTGCTCAATTCATTTATATACAAGATAAAAAGCAGGGGGGCCAAGACACAACCTTGTCTGACCCCCCTGCCTATTAGAATGTCCTCTGAGACCTCCCCTTCATTATTTACTCTAACGCGGGCTTTTAAGTCACTGTGCAAGTGGGCCAGAAAATATACAAGTGCTTTGTCCAACCCATAATTTAAAAGAATCACCCATAATTTGGAGCGGTTAAAAAAATCAAAAGCTGAACTTAAATCCATAAATCCTAAATACAGCGGGGCTTTTTTGGCTATGGTGTATTTACCCATTATTAGGTTTATGTTCAGACATTGCTCCACAGTCCCCACATTGCTTCTAAAGCCTAGCTGGCATGGGTGTAAAATCCTATTCTCCTCCCCCCAGGCCCTGATCTTATTAAAAACGACTCTGCCTAAAATCTTCAAGGTGTTATCAATTAAAGATATGGGGCGATAACAACTAGGGTTGTGTCCGTCACCCTTCTTAAAGATGGGGACGATGATACTATTGGACCAGGTTTCCGGGGCGGGGGAGTCGGACAAGTTATTAAAAACATTACACAACAGGGGTGAGCAAAATTCAGGCTCTGTTTTAATTTGGTCGATGGATAGCCCATTAGGACCGGGTGCCTTATTACCTGCGCTTTGATTTATGGCGTCTTCCACCTCCATTATCGTAAAATTAAGTGCCATGACTGGGTAAATGTCGACTGATGCACAGGGTGCTACATAAATATGTGAGAAATGATCTTCCCAAGTTATACTTGCGATATTGCAGTTAATTGGGGTAATTTTTGATCCTAGGGACCTCAAGGATTTAACCTCGCCCCAAAACCCGGCAACATCTTTTAGGGCGGCTGTGCGGGCGAGGGAATCCCACTTATCCTTCAAAATTTCTTCGGCCCGGGTTTTTGTGGCATGCTTATAGCGTGCTCTTAATAGTCTTACCAGGGGCTGGTCTCGAGGTTCTGCTAAGAGGGCCTCCCTTAGTTCCCGATTTGCTTTAGAACAGGAGCTGTCAAACCACCTGGGATCTTTGTTGGGGCGTTTGACTGGTTTAGAGATCTCCTCTTTAAAAGCCACACACAGTCGTACAAAAGCCGCGATAATGTCAGGACCTTGGAGGTCGATGGATAAACAGGTGTCGATCAATTGGGGGTGCTTGTTCAAAATGCATGATAAAAGCCCCTTATTATCAATCCCCCTCCAAATTACTCTGAGTTTATCAGTTGATGCCGTCAGGTTAGTTGCCCCTATTTCCTGTCGCTTATCCGGTCTTTTGATAGAGTTAAAAATAGTCAGGATTGGATTGTGATCGCTATATACAGTGCTGGGAACATCGGCCTTTACTAAACAGTCCACAAGTGGAGAGGAAATGAATACATAGTCAATGGTGGAAGAACAGCCACGCCCTATGTAAGTAGCCAAGGGACCTTCGCCCGTGGTGCGGCTGGCTATCTCCATAACATTGACTAAGTCACGAGTGGCTAAGTGATTAAGCAATTCCTCCCCTCTTTTGCAAGGTGGCACCCGACTAGAAGGGGCAACTAGGTTGGTGTTTCCCTTGTGAATGTGGGCATTAAAATCGCCTCTCAGGATGATCCCATCAAATTTACCATAAGTATGACCATCCGCAATTTTATCGATAAAATCAAACAACCTTATAAAATTATTATTGGGTTGGGATGAAAAATCATTATTATAAAAGTTAATTAAACATAACTTAATTCTACCTGAATAGAATAAAGCCTGGAAGTTTTCATCATTTGTCACCAAAGTTTTAGTCTTTCCACATACGGTGATCTTTACCCATAATGATAAACCTCCACTGGGTCGTCCCACCGCCGGGCATGATACAATATGATTATGGGAAGTATACCCTTCAAAGAGGAGACGACTAGTACACCAAGTTTCCTGAAACATTAGGATATCAAAGGTATTAATCCAATCAGACCAATCAATAAATTCCATGTTTGCTTTTAAACCAGCGATATTCCAGCTTAGTATAGTTAAACCATCATTAGGGGTGACAGCAAGGGGGACAGAATCAATTGTATTTGGGTTCCCCAATGGTGTATCCTCCGTACAAGGCTTGGGCGCGGTGGTTATAGTACTTAGATTGTTGTGATGCTGGGAAACTCTATCGTTGGTCATGGGCCTTACTATAACATCTGGGTAGACCGTTAATGGTCAACCCTGGCTCTCTAGGTCGGATAGGGCACTAAATCTGTTAAATAAAGGATAAATTGGTGTAACTGGGTTGAATGGTCTCAGTGGGGGTCTTGAAAAATATCTCAAAGATAAAGGGGTCACAGCAGTTGATGGACTAAAATGGATGTTGTTACAATTTAGCAAGTGATTTACAGTTGCAGGATGCCTGAAGTTCATAACAATACAGTCTCCGTTAATGTTCTTGGGCGAGGGACCCACCCAGTCTACCCGTCGAACTGTCAGGATTTCGCTAGAAATCTGCAACCCCACACCTTTGTGCCTGGACAGCCAGTCAATGGACTTATTTTTTAACTGGACCCAAGACTCTCTTTGGTCCTCCTTCAAAGGAGGAACTCCAGCTAAAACTAAAACGAAGGGGCAAGCTTCAGGAGGCAGATGGAGGGCAGGCCCTGTATGTTTTTTGGGCCGTGAGGCATTAGTTTGCCCATTATCGGAGGCAACGTTTCCTGGTTTCCTTGCTTTCCCGGAGACAGGCCCTGTTACAACTCCGGGCACCCCTCCGGCAGGATGGGGCTGCCTGTCTGGTACTCTTAACCCGGGTTGAGATGGTTTAACCAAGGTAGTACCCTGTGATGGCAAAGGCTGGTTGCCCCCTGTGGGGCTGTCCCTGATTACACTCCTGGTGTCAGATGTAACACGGGTTGTGCTATCCCCCATAATGCCCCTGTTGGCTGTCTCCATATCTTTCAGGAATCGATCTCCCCTTAGCTTATCAATGCTAATAGAACCTTTTCTTTTTGCGTCTTCCCTTTTCACCAGACTCTCCAATCTATCCATTCTTTTAAAAATCATGTTAAACTGTTTATCCATTTGACTTTTCATTTGATTAAAAATTGAGTCAACGATAGTTTCAATAAAATTCCCATTTGGTTTGTCCTGTGAGGTATTTCCCATGATTGGCTCAGTCTGTGTGCAAGCAGAGTTTCGCTCACAACTTGTAGAAACAGTGGCAATGTTGGTAACTACCAAAGGTGCGGACTCTGTGTCAGGGCCACCACTGGATGTCGTTTTCCCACGAGACCACATACTCTGTGGGGTGGGTTGCCCTTTATTACGTACAGGTTGTTTCCTCTTATTTAGTGTTGGTTTGACGGGGCCTCTCTTCCTTTTCTCCCCTGCTGTCTTATCACTCGGAGCCATGGAGAGGATGGCAGTGAGGTCCGTGGGATCTTGCTGTGAGTCGGTGATGGTAATAATATTACTATCCGTTGATAAAACAGGAGGTATAGATGCCGGCAGAACAGTTTTTATAATTGTGACCACTGGGGAAAGTGGCAAAATGTTGGACATACAAGCTAGCTGGGTTTCAGGCGGTTCTAGGTATGAGCTTGATAGTCCCATAGACATTCTTCTTTCAGTGTTTGCGATTTCAGTGGTAACTAGATTGAACGCGTTTTCCAGCATACTTTCAATAGAGGCAGGTATCACTGAGGGAGCTTTGGTAACCTGGGTAGAGGTTGTATTATTCCGTTTCTCCATGATAATATGAGGGTGGCTCACCTTTGTCACTGCTTAGTAGGGTGGCCCGCCCGACCACTGTCGACCCCTGACGGCCACAGACGGCCCGCCCTTTGCCCGGGCTTAGCCCGGCGTCCCGCGAGGCGGGGGTCGCGCTGTTTAAATGCGCCTCCTGGTGCTGTTGAGGTGTGGGAGGGATGCGCCGCCGCTTGGCCCGCCGAGAAGTGCCGTCCCGGGGCCGCGGTGCGAGTAGTTCTGCCTCAGATGACTCTTGGCGGTGTCGGCGTGTCAGCCTTCTCTCCTGCTGCCCCCAAAACCAGGTAAGAGGCACCCCCGCTCAGCCGGGGTCGCGCTGTTTAAATGTGCCTCCTGGCGCTGTTGAGGTGTGGGAGTGACGCGCCGCCGCTTAGCCCGCCGGGAAATGCAGTCCCAGGGCCGCGGTGCGAGTAGTTCTGCATCAGATGACTCTTGGCGGTGTCGGCGTGTCAGCCTTCTCTCCTGCTGCCCCCAAAACCAAGTAAGAGGCACCCCACTTTTTTTAATAGAAATAAGGCAGACCAACAAATTGGTAAAGATGAGTATTGCCTATAGTAACACTGTACAGAAAATAAGTGTAGTTGTCGACGTTTTAGTCGATGCGCTTTCATCTATTGGACCATCTTCAGGGCTATAGGAGTTTGAAATGGTTGACCCTCAAAAATCTATGTAAATAAAGATGTTTCTCGATCAGGTTATTTATAACTCATAATTTGACCCCAATGGTAAGTACTGCACAGTGAGTATGGGTCTGAATTCTGCCATGGCACTTCGCAGCAGAAACTACACTCATTCACAGAGTCGGTAAGCTTAGATCCTACGGAACCACGCCGTCATGAGCACACACCGCCGGTGGCTCATGACTGCGTGGTTCCGTCATGCGCATGTTGACACCGGATTCTTATCAACATTTTTAACTCTATCTTACCACTCTTGCGAATCTGATTTCCTTTGATCTTTTTGTCTGCTAGTAAGTGTAAAGGGGAGAAAGCGTTTTCCATTGCAATTTACAAATGACCAAATTAATCCATTCTCAAAGAATTACTGACTACAGAAGTGAAGTTTAGGGATTTATTACAAAGCCAAAAACAGTTGAACATACAAACACCTTAGCCAGAGGTTAAGAAGATGAACAGGAACTAATACAAACATAATCCTATGCAGGATCTCAGACGACTCAAGATGATAATCAGAGTTATCTCCAAAAGCATCAGACAAACAATTAAGGTCCCCACTTGAAGTCTTGAACGCATTAGTCTAAAGGAAGAAAAGAAAGATTAATCTATCCCTACACTAACACTAAAGTGACATCCCTACTTAGTATCATCCCCAGGCAAGAGAAAAAGGAGTCAGCAGTAAAGACTTCCTCAGAAGTACACTCACTTTTCAAGGGTAAGTAGCCAAAGCTTCTGAGCTTGTTCTAAGTTGCTCCTCTTAACTTCCCCTCTAGTTCTCCTCTGCTATTCCGCCACTCCTCCCTCGGGCCCCTGTCTCGAATACAAATTCCCAAAAGCAGTGGACACTCCCTAAACACATCCCACTAGGCAAGCCTTCTTTCTGGCTGTTTCCATCGAAACTCTGACTTCATCCAAGAACCGTTGGATCGACCTTGAGTTCCAGACACCGTCTTTGCTTGAAGCATCGTATCTGCATTCCAGGACCCTCCTGTGGCATTTTCTCCAACCATCCTAACTCCTAAAACAAAGGGTTATTCTGCCTAATGAGACATGAGTCCTTGCACCTGCAACTGGAAACTTGTAAACAATTCGACCTTGTCCACAGACAGACCCTACTGTCTTTATTCAACTGGAGGAAAAACCTTCCCAGAGAAAAATACATTTCGGGCCTACAACATTCAGCTTATCTAAGAAATCACTAATAGGCCTCCTCTTGTACTTATATGCAATCAGGCCTTTACACATTTAAACCCACAATTCTAAAATTACGATATAAACATTTCATTCACAAATCTCTAATGCATTATTTTCCATTAAATGTTTACGCAAATCTAAACGTGCAAGTTTTAATATGGTGCACATTTAATCATAATGCATCACTTTATATGTGAACCAATACAATTCCCATTACCTAAGGCACATTCTCGATTTAACACTACATTAGTCCTATAAAATGACATGAGTACATTCCTAAACACTCTAATATATGCAGTTTTAATTTTACATTTCTAATAACCACACGTTAATACAGTCCTCTAAATAAGCGGGTGCTGACTACACATGATTATGATGCACCCCTACAAATTTCAGAATAACATGGTACTCTATCAGTTCCCCCCCTTTGAGGACCTGTGTCATCATCAAAATCACACCATTCTTGGGGACCTAAACAGAACTTGTTGCCATTCTTCCTCATCTGAGCCTCTCCGTGTTTTTAAGATTCTGATATTGACTGCCCTGCAGTCTTTCCATTCTCCTCTCTTGCTCTCTCAGTGATCTCTCAATCCTGTTGGACTTATACCACTTGTAAGCCCTAACTAAACCCCATAAACAGATCACACAAACCACAACTATAATGAGAGGTCGCAACACATATCCAAGGAACCCTTTTCCCAGATTCGCAAACCAACCTCCCACCTGACTAAATCCCTTGCCAACTTTCTCCCAAATGCCTTCTTCAGTCAGATCCTCAATCTCATGGTGAATCGTAGTGATGTTACTTATATATTTTTCCAGATACTTGCTGTTACCTTTAAAGATTTACAGACTCCACCCTCTTTTGCTAAAAGGACATCTAAAGCAAGACGTACTTGCAAAACCATTGCCCTTATCGACAACATCTCTCGTTCCACCAGCACCAACGACTTAGCTGTACTTATTGACAACTCATCCACCACAGTCGCCAGTCTTCTGATTTTCACATCATTCAGAAGCACTCTCAAACCTGGTCTCATTGCTCCAAAAATATCTCCAACTATTGCTCCCGCACTTTCACCCCTCTTCACCCTTGAATGTTTTCTTCCTTCCAAGAGTTATAAATCTTCTGCATGATAAATCTTAGGGAAAATGATCGCTAAATAACACGTTCCATACCATTTCGCAGGCAATCTCACGTAAGCATTCTTTCCGCACACATAATACACAGGCGGTATCACTTGCACAGTACCTTGCAAAAAGTCCTTTGCTGAATCTTCCAAAGTGAAGACATGATCACATGTGGTCTGTCCCACTGCAACATTCTCATAATACGTCTGGTGACATCTTATGCACAACTTTCCTCTCTGTTCCTCATCAAGCGCTATTGGACCATACCTCCCTTTTGATTTATGTAATTTTGTCAGTCCAATCTACCCTACCTTCTCCTGAATCCCGTAACTGTGTTTGTTTTCTTTATCTGTCTTCTACCTGGTCAATGAACTTTTTCTCTACGTCTGACAATAAACACGTCAAATTATGATGATGGGCATAAGCAGTATCTAACTCTAAAGACGGTATGAAAATCTTTCTAAGCCTATCCTCTGTTTTGTAATAGTCATACTTGTTCAAATGGTTATAAGCTGGCACTTCAGGAAGTACTGCATCATAATTCGAAAAGAAACACTCAAACTGACCTCGTCCATAAAAAATAGTAAGCAACAGACTACAAGAAATACCGTACGTCAGTGGAAGGTGATGATATTGAATACCTTTGTCCACTGAGGCAGGTAACTGCATACACACGTAACAGTCTTTCACATCCATTGCATCAATATATTCATACAACAAGCATACTCGGGGGCATGGCTAGCCAGCCACAATGGCGGTCGGCTGCTGTTAGAGCTCCGGGTCCGCCTGGAGGCTTTCTCCTGTTTTTAAGAGACTGGACGATCTATATTTGTTGCTGTGGGGAGAGGACGACGACCGGACCCCCGGGAGACCCTGTGTGCCACCAGCGGGGACTGAGGGCCTCGGAGGCCTGTCGCAGGGGCTCGGGCCTGTTGCGGCCTTCTCCAAGGCAGTGCCGGGGGCTGCAGTGGGAGTGAGGCCCGAACCGGCCGGAACGAAGGATGCCGGAAGTGCCCGGCCCTCGGGCCTTGAGGCCCCTACTGGTGCTCCGCTTATCGGGGATTTGCAGAGAGAGCATCCCCCAACTGCTGCCGCCTGATTCCGAGGGGGGCGCTTACCTGGCCCTGAGGCGATGACGAGGACCGGAGCTGCTGAGCTGCCTGCCCCGAGAGATCAGGACCGATCCTGAACCGCCTGCATTTGGAGGACGACGGAGGCCCGGGACACTGTTTGGGGTGACACGGGGATAGGCGACCTCGGGCTCTGAGAGGGGGGGAGACGCTGGTCGCGTTACGCCCCCCCCCCTGTTACCTGATTCATGGGCCCGCTCTGGGAGACTGAAGGCCCGGTGCCCGGCTGAGACGGTGTGTGGGCTGCCCCCTCCCTTGCCCCCCTCTTCTAACCACCCCCTCTCCTGCCACTGTAGAACCTTGGGGGCCGGCTTGAGATGGCGAAGTGTGGACACCGCGGCTTTGCCCAGGAGAGGGGTCGGACGCTGCAGGCGGGGCTGGAGATGCCCTGGCACCTTCTTTCTTTTCCACACATCCTGCTGCAGAGGTGACTGTTGGAGGGTGGCGAGATACCTGGGCCGCTGTAACCCTTTCTTGGAACGCGATACCTGTCCTGGCCCGGGATGTAGAGAGTGACAAACCCTAAGCGGCAGTGGGACCGTTCGTGGAGCGCCCGATGGTTGCGCGATAACCGGTGGACTTTCTGCCATTGTACCTGCTGTGGTGGGTGTCCACCCCTGCCCTCCCCTGGTTAACCGGACTGCTATTCTTCCGGCCCCGGTGCGCTGTGCTGTGAGACTTGCATCTCGGATCGGAGAACCCTGCGGGGTGCGCAGTGCGGTGACCCCACCCCAAAGATCCATCTTGCATAGTGCCTTTCTTGAGCGGAGCCTACACATCAAGGGTCAGACAGACCCTGTTCCTAATCGCCATGGTCCGAAAGGGAGTGAGGGCACCAGAGAATCAGGATGGACCTGCAGTCACACACCAAGCATTGGGCGCTGAGGTGGTACGGGCTCCGCTGGGGGCCTCTGAGTCGAGCCCTGCTGGTGAACAACAAGCGGATAAATTGGACTTAATTCTGAAAGAGATCAGGGACTCTAGGTCGGCGATGGAGCTGCAGCTGGGGGCCCTAACCACGAACCTCTCCCTGCTTAAGGCGGATCATGGTAAATTGGCTGATAGAGTGAAGAATCAGGGCCTTGCTATCGCAGACCTCACCCCAACAGTGGCGGATCATACCACCTCTATTCAGCACCTACAACAGCAAGTCACATCCCTGATGGATCGTGTGGAGGATGCGGAAGGCCGCAATTGACGCAATAACATCCGCGTCATCTGCCTTCCGGAGCGCAGTGAGGGGACCCATGCAGCGTACTTTATGGAACAGTGGTTCCGTTACCACGTCGCCGCGGAGGGACTATCACCACATTTCTGTGTGGAGAGAGCGCACCGAATCCCCACCGGTAGGCCTAGACCAGGCCGCCCACCTCGCCCTCTGATTGTACGAATACTAAACTATCGAGACAGGGATGTCCTCCTACAGAAGGCACGAGAGAAGTCCCTTATACAATATGAGAATCAATGGGTCTCCCTTTACCCAGATTATACCAATGTAGTCCAGAAGCAATGTTCCTCATACCTAGAGGTGAAAAAGAAATTGCAAAAGGCCAAGTTGAAATATGCACTTCTGTTCCCTGCTCGCCTAAAGATTGTGTACGATAAGAAAACACACTTTTTCGAGAGCCCCTCGGATGTGGAGGAATGGCTGGAAGTGATGGGCATAGACGGCAGTAAGGACGCTACCCAGGACACAACGGCCGGTGGCTCGAGAGAGGGATCGGGACAAGAAGACGGAGACCCCCTGGGCACGGGGAGGAGATCAGAACGACGTGGCCCGTCGAGGGAGCAACAGAAGGAAGACCAGCTGGGAGCGCTAGCTATGGTGGGCACCTTTCGGGAGGACCAGGAGAGGATTGTCACAGACTCGGATGACAGCACGGTCCACTCTGACTCGGACCACAGCGTGGTCCTGTTCCCAACCGTCACACCCAGAGCGGCAGATGACATGCTGGACAATTGAGGAGATACATTTCTCCACTCGGAGCGTACAGAATACATAATGACTATTGGTATCCTGTTCAAAGTGATAATTTGTTATTGTATCATAGTTTTGGCATGCAGTGGGGTATCGGGAGGGGCTGGGGAACTGTATTTTTTGTTGCATCCCCCACAGAAATATTTGTCCTCCTTACAGGGATATTTCCAGCCGGTGACCAAGAGTGTGCTCCTAATAGATATGCCCCTGGGTCGGCACACCGTCGAGCCGGCGGCACCCGGAATGACAGCTAAGACGACTAGCATTGTGCTTGGCCACCCCCCCAATGGCGTATGCACTTGCGTTTGGAATTCTTTGTTCATGGTTTTTCTGTTCGGCACAGCGCTAGTTAGTTACGCCAAGTTAGTTCAGGTTTTGGCGGGGAATTTAGGAAAAGACGTCTCCTGGTCGATGATCATACAAAGTCTTGAGAAGGTCCTACTAACATTCCGAGGCCCGCTAGAAGGGGATTATGGCTGTAGCTGTTGGATCCTATAGATTTGCTACCTGGAATGTGCGTGGGCTTGGGGCAATTCAGAAAAGGCACCGGATTCATGCGTTTTTATTACGACACCGCAGACAGATTACATTTCTTCAGGAGTCTCACCTCACGATATCAGAAGCTCAGACGCTGAGAAAGAAATGGAGGGGTACTATTTATTCCACGACTATTTCTGCCTTTTCCCGGGGGCCGATTATCTGGGTTCGACATGGGACACCTTTTGTAGAAAAAGAGAGGAGGGTAGATGATCAGGGAAGGTATATTTTAGTGAAAGGCACATTGGATGGTACATTGATAGTGTTTGGCAGTATATACGCCCCGAACTTTGATCAAGATAAATTTCTCTGCACAGTGGGCCTGGCATTGACGGATTGGGTGGATATGCCTTGGATATTGGGAGGTGACTGGAACATGGTCGTAGACCTTGACCTGGACAGATCGCATTCCCCTCTTCAGATGGCTGGGGTAACAAAACTGACTCAGATGTTTGCGGCTTGGACTGAGGGCTGGGGACTGGTTGATGCTTGGCGGGAATTAAACCCGAGTCATAAAGAGTATTCCTATTATTCCCCCGTACACAACCTACACACCAGGATTGATAGATTTCTGTGTTCACGGTCATTAGTGATGAAGATTGGTAGTTCGGAGTACTTGGCTAAAACTTTCTCCGATCATAGACCTCTGACGCTTGGCCTCCTTTGGGGTAGGGTACCGACCCCGGTGCCCACCTGGAGACTAAACCGACTACTCTTAGAGGATGGCCCTTTTCGCACATGCCTGTCTGACACCTTGAAAAATTACTTCACAGAAAACTGGGACTCTGCTACGTCTAACCTGGTAGTATGGGATGCCATGAAGGTTGTGGTGTGGGGGGCTGCCATTGGTCAGTTAGTGGGGGCTAGGCAAGATATCCATAAGAAACCTTGCGAGGTTGAGGACTGATTTAAAACGCTAGAGAGGGAGGCGAGTGTGGACCCTGGAAAGAGGGGAGAACTACAGGCAGGAAACATAGATCACGCGGAAGTACTAGAAACACTGAGGACCATGGATGACAAAGAATACCTCTGCCGTCAACATGCCGAAGCCGACAGATCGGGTACTTTCCTGGCCCGCTTGGTACGAGATCGTCCGGATCCTCCGGTGATCACCCAGATCCTTGATGGGTCAGGTATCATAGTACATACACAGACTGAGATTAATAAGGCGTTCCACGATCACCTGAGAGCATTATATGCTCCCTTTCCCCTTGAAAACCCAGACCGGGTGGCTGAGTTCCTACATGGACTACCATTTCCGGTCCTGTCAGATGATGTACAGAGGGAAATAGATGGTCCCATTACACAACACGAGATTCGCACTGCCATCCGGTCCCTTAATCGGAATAAGACACCGGGTATGGATGGGCTTCCAGTAGAGTTTTACTCGACATACTCTGAAATCCTAGTGCCCATCCTAGACAAAGTGTATAAGGCGGCATTTGAGGAGGGTCATTTACCTGCATCAACGATGCAGGCCTTGGTTACATCCATACCCAAACCGGGAAGGGACACTCTTGAACTGACGAATTATAGACCCCTGTCAATGCTTTCTACGGAGTACATGATCCTTAGTAAGGCTATTTCCCTGTGGATACAATCTCATCTCCCCGCTCTTGTACATCCAGACCAATGCGGGTTCCTTCCGGGAAAGAGTACATCCCAGAACACACGGCGACTACATGCCCTATTGACGGCCACGTCGCAGGAATACCCTCAGGCAGGCTGTATAGCACTGGTTCTTAAACAGGCATTTGACTCTCTGTCATGGACGTTTATGTTTGAATCCTTGAGGCACTATGGCTTCCCGGACTCCTTATTGAAATGGATTAGATTATTATACACAGACCCAAAGGCCCGGGCACGCACGAGTTGATACATATCGGAGAGCTACCCAGTCTACAGAGGCACTCGACAGGGTTGCCCCTGTCACCCCTTTTGTTCGTACTGGCCTTGGAGCCCCTTGTCATAGCCCTTTGGGCTCACGGGGACCGGATGGGTATTCCGATTGGGGGGACACACAACCTGATATCCATCTATGCAGATGATATTTTATTGTACTTCCGTGATCTAGCGGCAGACCACTCGACATTATATGACATTTTTAGCCGATTTGAGGAGGTGTCTGGTCTGGATAATTAACCCCGAAAAGTCCACGGGTTTCTATTTTAGAGAGTCGCCCCAACCCCCTTTCATTCGCTTTGGGGGACATTTGATCCCGGTAGCATAGACCACGTTCAAATACCTGGGCATACAGGTGTACAGGTTGCCTGAGGACCAGATTGAGGTCAATATCAGAAGAGCTATTACACCCCTTCGTAGCAGTGTAGGGTTTTGGACTTCCTTCGCCCCTATCCGTTATGGGTAGGATTGCTATATCAAAAATGGTCATGCTTCCTCGCCTGTTATATTATTTTGTTAATTTGCCTGTTATTATTCCTCCACAGATATTTAATGCATTGAACACGATCTTGATAACCCTAATTTGGGGCTCCGGGCGGCGCCGTATCAGTCTCCGTAAGCTGGAACTAGGGACCAGATTGAGAGGCCTGGGGGCACCGAACATCCGTGGGTATTACTATGCCAGCCAACTTGAGTGGCTAGCACACTGGGTAGCGGGCAAGAACCTGCACGAGATTGGCTACACAGCGGACTGATTGGCGCGGGGAGAACTACATTCCCAGTTATTACCCAGAAGCAAGCTCCCTTTGGACTGCCACCCCCTTCTGCGCACTGCTCTACTGTGCTGGAAGAAGGCACTAGCATACACTTCGGTGTTAGTACCCTTCGCGGGGAACATTCCCCTGCTGGGCATCCCGACACCACAGGGCAGACTCACACAGCATAAATTGCGCCCCTGGGTGGAAGCAGGGGAAGATGAGGTGGGCGCCTTTTTCGGAGATGACACCTTGATGGATCATGATTCCTTTTTACAGGTCACGGGTGCACCCTAGAGGTTATATTTGTTGCACGCCACAGTGTCCCATTATATGCGACATACTTGGGCTCCACAGCGACTTAGACCCCTGCAACACAAACTTGTTCACTTGCTCTATTACATGGGAGCAGGAGGCCATCTGGTGGGATGGCTATACACGGGGATAAGGGAACATGCGGCTCTCCCACTCACTACACTTAGAGAATCCTGGGTTCAGGACACAGGTGGGGTACTGTCTGATAGGGAATGGCAGATTGTTCTTGAGCATCCCAAGAGGGTGTTGAGGAATGTTAAATTTAAATTCATACAGGTAATGGTGCTTCACAGGGCATATCTAACTCCACAGAGGTTACACAGAATGTTCCCATACTCCCCCCACTGTTGCCCATGTTGTTGGGAGGATGAGGCTGGATTTCTCCACATGTTATGGACATGTCCGCACTTACGGAGTTACTGGGCGGAGATTTGTCAGGCACTGCGTAGCGTTACTAACCTGCCGGTGCCAGAGGAAGCTTTGTACTGTCTAGTGGGGTCCCGTAGCGGTCCCAAAACACAAAAAGCTAAACTGAAATTTCTGGATTTGGCCCTGTTATTAGCAGTCAGAGAGCTGACGATGAGATGGAAGTCCCCCAGACCACCCAGAACGTCTTTGTGGCAGTCAGACCTAGTGAAGTAGGGCAGGGCGGAGGGTGTGGCGCTTCGACAGGAGGAGGAGAGAGGCCAGCGGAAATATCCCATCGCACAGGACTGGGAGGTCATGCTTTTAGACTTGGAAGGGATGGCACTGGTATCATCGCAGGCAGATAGGCTGTAAAAACGAACACGTGTGCACGAATGTGTAGTCGAAGAGAGCAGGAGCCCACAGACGCGCAGGCTATTCAAAACCCTTGCAATGTAATGTGATTGTTTGACATCGCTATTGAGGAGTGACACATACTGGCTTTTATCACGACCAGGGGACAGGTAGGGTGGGGGTTGGAGATGCGGGGAGGAGGGAGGAACGGGGGTTAGGGTTTTTTTCTGTTTCTTTGGTTATTAAATGACGTATTGCACTGAATAACGATGCTCCTGTTAGTGATTTTACGGTGTGGCATACCAGTGAAATGTCTTGGATGTTATATCACTTTTAGATATACGATGTGCCATGATGTTTATGCAATGGTCATTATGTTTCGTTGGGAGAAAAAGAGAAAATGACTATGCTGTGCAGAATATAAGTTCGACTTGATGTAATTCAAACTGTGCAGTCGAGAACAAAGAGTTTAAAAAAAAAAAAACTTGGCATATGAATTAAGTTTAAAGTCCCTTCTAGAAAGATCTATATGAAATCTACAACTCTCCTCTAGCAGCAAAGATCTCTCATCTCCTATATTGACCTTTCTTGCTAGGTGTGGTAGGTGTAGGTGTTCCCTGTACCTGCACTGCCTGCTCATGTTGGGCTAAATATGAGACACAACTACTAAAATTATGAAAATTATAGCTCCACCTACAAGTGTACCTACAATACATCTAGACCTACGATTTTGGTTTCCAGCCTCCCTGGTCTCAGGAACGTTTTCAAAGTTCTTAATTCAGCAGCGAACACTTAAAAGTCTCTTTTCTCCTCTTTCAGTTGCTTATGAACCAGTTCGAACAACTTTGGAAAGCTAGAAGTCCCCTTTTACGATTTCAGTTCCTTATTTACACAATGCAAAGAGACAACCTTAACCCTTCTCCATCCTCTACTTGAAGTCTCTAAATTTCTTCTTCTTCCACTCAGACCTAGGTTATATCTCTTTCAATTTATTTACTACAAAGTCTCTTTTAATTCAGAATCAGACTTGCTCTAATTATCTCCAGAACATGTTGCAAAAGTTCAAGACGAAGAACAATTATTTCGTGACACGGAACTTCGACACCAAAGGCAGGAAATACCAGTCTATTTAGAACCAAATCAGAAACTCCACTCAATGTCGGGGGACTCGGAACAGCAAAAGTCAGCACTCCTTCAATTTCAAGACCTGGGACCCACAACACCACATCAATCTTCACATTGTGACTGTTGCTGACCACTATCACTGACCTCAGCCTTCCGGAACTCAGCAATCCCGGCATTTGTCACAACGTATGTCCACTCCGGAGTTGCATATCTTTGACAAGGCACTCTTGTTCATCTCGATCTCCTCAGACCTCCACAAGCTTGCCCTTCTTCACCTTCTTCTGATTCTGAGTCTTCCGACACAGGAGCAAGATCTCTCTCAGGAGCAAGACGCAGATTCAGTCACCTCCTTCGTTCAGGCCACGTTTCTTATGCACGTCTCATCCTTCTGCCCTTCTCTCACTCGCCCTGCTCACAGTCTCCTTCTGCTTAGTCTGATTCCGGATCACCTTCACAGCAACTTCCTCCTCATAATGCAGTTTCGGTGTCACTATTGTCACGGCCCTGCTCAGTTTGGCCTAGTGAGCAACCAGCTTCGTCAGCCACCCTCACAGCTTTGCTTGTCCCCTCCTGTGGCCCTGCCACCACAGCTGGATTTTCATTTGGGAGAGGAGCTGTTTCTTTCAAGGGTGCTGAAACTCTGCAGGTGTGAGAAGCATGCACCCAGTTTGGCAATTCTCCGCACTTCACTGCAGTGTTCATCACCAGTATGATCTGGTAAGGGCTTCACCAGCGGACATCCAAACAGCTCTTTCTCACGTGTTCCGGACCAGTGCCCAGTCCCCGGGACTCAGGTCATGACAGAGATCACTTCAAGCTGGAACGGCAGCAGCCTGCACCTGATGAGACACAGAATAGACCACATCAGCGAGACCCTTGCAATAGTCAAGGATTAGATCATCTGTGATGTTTATCAAAGCTGTCGATGGCACTGCTGGTAACCTCATAGCCCTCCCCATCAAAACTTCATGAGGTGAAAGACCTCCTGTTCTCCTGTCTGGTGTGCTATGTATACTCATAAGCACCAACGGCAAAGCATCAGGCCACTTCAGGGATGTAGATGAACACACCTTTGCCATTCGAGCTTTAAAAGTCCCATTAACCTGCTCCACTATTCCAGAAGCCTCTGGTCGGTAGCTACAATGGAGTCTCTGGTCATAATTCAAAGCTGTGCAAAGCATCTTCATGATCTCACTATGGAAGTGTGTTCCTCTATCGGATTCCAAAGAGGTCAGAAAACAAAACCTAGGTATGAGTCCCCTCAACAGTAACTTAGCGACAGTGAGTGTGTCCCACCTCTGTGTTGGGTAAGCCTTCACCCACCTTGAGGACACACACACCACCACCAAAATGTACCTCAACCTGTTGCACCCAGGCATCTCAATGAAATCCAATTGCATTCAATTGAAGGGCCTCCCTGACCTCCCAATGTGACTCAGTGTAACCACAGTTTTCTTTCCAGCATTCATTTGTTGGCAAGTGACACACCTCTGACATACAGCTTCAGACACTGCACAAAATCGTGGTTTATACCACGTCTGTCTGAATACTCGCACCATTGCGTCTATGCCTAGATGTACCGCACTATGAATCTATCTCGCCATCGGGTTCAACATATCATCTGGTAATACTGCTTGACCATCACGTGAAACCCAAAGATCGACATCTCCTTTCACACATCCATACTTTATCCACGCACTTTTCTTCTGTTCTGAAGTTTGTTCCTGCAAGCGCTTGAGTTCATCCCAAGTATTTGCCATGGCTAACATCATGTTGAGCTCGGTTCTTCCTTGGCTCTCTCCTGTGTATTCTCCAGTAAAAATACATCCTTGTTCAACACAGAAACTGGCAACTTCATCCGCATATCGGTTTCCAAGAGAGACAAAATCGGTCCCCCTCCCATGGGCTGTGCATTTTACCACAGCAATTTCCCTTGGACATTGCAAAGCTTCCAATTATAACCTCACAAACTCCCCATTCCTAATGGGTGATCCAGACAATGTCATGTAACCTCTCTGGGACCACAGATGACCGAAGTTGTGAACCACACCAAACCCATACTGGCTGTTTGTGTAAATGGTAATTCGGATTTGATCAGTGGCCAAACAGGCACGAGTCAAGACAATGATTTCAGCTACCTGAGCTGAGTATATTCCCTCTAGGCAAGCAGCTTCAACTACTCCTGAAATGGTGCATACAGCAAACGCTGCTCTTAACTGACCAACACTGTCTCTTAAGCATGAACCATCAACAAAAAAAATGTCATCAGGGTCAGACAATGACTCATCAACAATATCGGGTCTCAGTTCGGTTCAAAGTTCAGTCACATCGAGACAGTCATGGTCCTCACAATCTTCATATAATGTGTTTGGCAATGGCATCAATGTTGCCGGATTCAAAACAGAACACCTCTTAAGAGTCACATTCTCCACAGCAAGAAAAACCTGCTCGTAGCGTGTGAGCCTATTATTTGTCAGATGCTGTGTTTTGGTCCTGGTCATCAACAGTTCAACAGAATGTGGAACGTACACAATCAAAGAATTCCTCATCTCAATGCTTTCACACCTCTCAATGCGGACACCCGTTGCAGCAACAGAATTGAGACATCCGGGCAACGCTGAAGCTACTGGATCTAAAGTAGCTGAGAAATAGGCAACTGGTCTAAGGACACCTCCATGATCTTGAGTCAGAACTGATAATGCTCACCCTTCTCGTTCACAACAAAATAGTGAAAAAGGCTTATTGTAGTCAGGCATTCCCAGTGCCGGAGCACGACAGAGGCTCTCTCACAACTCCAAAAATTCCCCCATTCAGTCATTGTCCCATGGTACCGGAACACTCACATCCTTTTGCATCAGTCTCTGCAAAGGCTTCACTTTCAAAGAGAAGTTGGGAACCCACTGGCGACAGTAGCCAACCATCCCTATGAACATCCTGACTTCCTTCTGTGTGGTAGGCACAGCCATACCCATGATTGCCTCAATTCTATCGGGTGACACCTTCCTCTTGCCTTTTTCTATTCGATAACCCAAATACTGCACCTCATTCAAACAATACTGTAACTTGTTTGGCGACACCTTGTGTCCATTCTCTGCCAATTGATTCAGTGGGCTAAAGAACGGTGATGGATTAAACCCAGATCTTTTGACTGGGTGTGAGTTTTTGATTGATTCAGATGCTCCGTCCATCACCACCCCCTTTTGTACCGCTTTTGGCCGCGGTGAGTCCCTTGCTCACTTTGCCACTGGATTCAAGCAAGCCGGGCTGAAGACGGCTGGAATGCCAGGAACCGGTCCTCGGAAGCTTGTTTCCAGTCCAGGGAAGACATGGCATGGCAGTTCAGGCTGGACTGTTCCCATGAGGCACAGGGTCAGACTGATTTGCATATAGCCATGTCTGAACTGGGGTGGCAGAGTGGGCTTAAGAACGGTGATGGATTAAACCCAGATCTTTTGACTGGGTGTGAGTTTTTGATTGATTCAGATGCTCCGTCCATCACCACCCCCTTTTGTACCGCTTTTGGCCGCCATAAGTGTGGCAGGGTATGCTCAGACGTGAGTCCCTTGCTCACTTTGCCACTGGATTCAAGCAAGCCGGGCTGAAGACGGCTGGAATGCCAGAAACCGTTCCTCGGAAGCTTGTTTCCAGTCCAGGGAAGACATGGCTTGGCAGTTCGGGCTGGACTGTTCCCATGAGGCACAGGGTCAGACTGATTTGCATATAACCATGTCTGAACTGGGGTGGCAGAGTGGGCTGAAGAACGGTGATGGATTAAACCCAGATCTTTTGACTGGGTGTGTTTTTGATTGATTCAGATGCTCCGTCCATCACCACCCCCTTTTGTACCGAATTGATTCAGTAAGGCAGTGGTGTCAATTCTGCAAGCCTCCGCAGTTTCAGACGCAACAAGGAGATCATCTATGTACTGCACAAGAACAGAGTTCTGCGGCAGCACAAGACTCTCAAGATTCTTCTTCAAGATCTGGTTAAAGATCGATGGACTTTCTGAATACCCCTGAGGGATACGACACCATGTTAACACACGATTTTCCAGCTTAAACGCAAAAAGAAACTGGCTCTCCTCATGCAACGGTATTGAAAAGAATGCTTGACAAAGGTCGATCACAGTGAACCACTCTGCTTTACATGGGATCTGAAACAATATCACCAATGGATTCGGTACCACTGGACAACATGGAAAACTATGTTATTAACCTTGTGCAGATCCTGCACACTCCTAAATATGCCACTCAGTTTCTGCAATCCCATAATGGGTGAGTTACATGGACTGCCCATTATCTCCTTCAGGATCCCCTGCTTTATCATGGAATCAATCACAGGTTTTATCCCTGCTATCGTTTCTGGTGTCAAGTTAGACTGTGGTGTTCTTGGAAACTCACCATTCTACTTAATATGAATCTTAACTGGTTCAACTCCTTTGATCAGCCCAATGTCTTCTCCGTTGAAGTCCCCCACCTTTTGAAAGACTGAATCTCTCAAATCAAGTGGAAGCTATTCCACTATCACCATTGGGTACATTTCAATGCACAGATGATGATTTGCCACCTTATAGGTAGCATCATCATCATTAGTCTGCAATTCCACTCCCTTGGGAGTGCAATAGATAGTACAGTTGAGCTTGCACAAAAGGTCTCTTCCTAGCAAGCAGACTAGGCTTGAATCGCATACGACAAACTGATGTCTATCTCGGAAACTTCCTATTCTCACAGGAATCGGCTCAGTGAAAGGGTTTGTCATTCTCTTGTTTGCAACACCTACAACTTGGATTGATTGTCCAGAGAGGGGTAGGTTGGGAACTCCTGTGGATCTCACAGTAGAATGGGTAGCACCAGTGTCAACCAAAAGGTGGTAGGGTGACCATCAACATAAGCTTCTACAAATGGTCCCCTGTGGTTCAAGGGACACTCGAAGGTCCAATGTCTTACCTGGTGACAAAGTGACACGCGGTGATCTTTCAATGTTGCCACATCTACTCTCACTTTGGAGTCCCCTGAATTTCCCATTCCTTGGGTTTCACCATTCTGTTTCCTCCCTAACGTTCCTCCATTCAACTGCACCTGCATTCCTTTATCGGCCACTTGCATCTGGACCAGCATCAGCATATCCTTAAGCTTTCTATGCTTCGAGTCCACCTCTTCACTGCAATATCTGGCATGCCGCAGTATCTCAGCTACCGGCTTGTTCTGCCAGCAGGTCAAGTGCTGTTAGAGCATGAGGCAAATCTCAGGTCTCAGACCCAAAACGAACTTAGAGACAACCTGTCCCATATCTTTGGGGTCCAAAGTATTCAGCCCACTATACTGCTTAAAGACTTGCAAGAGCCTCTCATAGTATTTGTGCCCTGTCTCCTTTGGTTCCTGAACTATCCGATCTATTTTAACCCAATCAATATCCCGTGGCGATATCTTGGATTTTAGCCATGTGATCGCTTGATCATACTTTTTCATGACAATAGGTTAAGGACTATTGGTGACTGCATCCCTATCTGGCTCAGCAGTAGGCCATTCAATTGCAACCTTGCAAGTTGCCCACAAATCACTCGGGACTACAATGTCAAACAGTGTGTTCAGATCAATCCACAACACCTTCGAGATTTTAACAAACCTCTCAACTTGCTTGTACCACTCAACTGACTTCTCCCTCAACTTAGGGAAATCATTTGTAAATGCCGCTAGATCGCCTCTACTCCAGGGCACAGGCACATACCCCCCTCTCTCAAAGGGTAATTCCCTATTCCTAACGCTCCCCCTCCTGTAGGTAGTGTCTCTGCCACACTCTTTTTGGTACTCTTCTTCTTGGGCCATCTTTCTTCCCACTTATCGAGCCTGCTCCATGCTCGTATCCCTACGATCAGTTCTCTAATGTGAGTCTTTAGCCCAATGACCCTCTTCTCTTCTAAATCTTGGTCACTGTACTGTAATCTGTGACTCCCTTGTAGCATTTTTGTTTTAGACAAGTCCACCTCGTATCTATTTGCTAACTCAGTTAGTTTCTCATGTGCTGATCTTGCCTTACGAGTCACATCCTTAGCTACAAACAACAATTTATCTGGTTCATAAAGTTCCACTCTCTCTAAAGGCAAGTTTCCCTCAACTATCTCATCCACTTCTGCTTTTAACCGCCTCACATCTAACATTTTTGCCCTTATAGCCACCTTCAGAGTACCTCAACTAGATGCACCACTTGACTCCCTGCAATCGCTGTCCTGTTCTCTACATCTATTCCCTTCAGCTGTATCTCTAAAAGCTGTCCTATTCTCTGTACTTCCATGCCATGGTCCCAACCTTCCCTCACCCTGTCACTCTGATTCCCTTTGAAGGAATCTCATCTTCTCAAATCTGATATTAACTCTGCAAAGGATTTTGGCCTCGGCCCTCTTAGATCTATCAGTCCCCTTGACGAGTCTGCTGTAACTGGCAGCAGCGTACTCGATTCCATGGGCCTTGGTAAGTGAACTATTCTGCTCACTACCCCATTACCTCCAGAACCAGTTCTTCCTTCCACTGCTGGCTGTGATGAATTTCCACTCCTCACCTGATCTGGATCAGACATCAACACTATGGGACCAATGGTAACCTGTACCGTAAGGGCATCCGGCAACCTCCTAGCATCTGTGTTCTCTGGAGTCTGCGTTCCCATCCCTCCTGCTGAGAGTTTTCCAATCACCCCTGCATTAGGTAGAATTTGTGATTCTCTGATTCCCTCCATCTGGGCAGATTTTTCCCCCGCTGAGTCTGGGTTGTATGGAGGAGGTCTCTCAGATAGTAGCCTCTCTATCAAGCTATTATCAGTATCACTGTCATCTTCATCATCATTCTTCTTTTGGGTGTTCCCTTCCTTGACTATCAATGGGAACAGCTTATCCCCCTCAATCGTTTGTACTCTCCACCTTTTCTCCAATGCCTCCCATTTTGCATCTTGGAATGCCCTAATCGAACTATTCACTCTTTCTTGACTCCTATCTCGTTTCCTTTGATGTGCCACCCTTATCCATGCATGCAATGCTTCAAACCGTGTTGGTCTATGGAAAGGACGCAAAGAAGCCATGATTGTTTTCAGCTGATACAACACTTCTAACCTAAAGGTCCCATAACCGGGAAAAGTAAATTCTTCATTTCCTTTCATCATTTTACACCAATTTTCAAGCCAAAGTATGGTATGCAATCCTACATTCATAGCCATGTAATGAGCTGGGGTATCCTCGGGCAGAGCCTCCTCTCCTCCTCAAGTAACCACCCTTCTTTCACCTCTACACAGGTCTCGTAAAACTTTAAAACATTTCATGATGAAATCAACTTTCTTCCTTTTGCAGCGCTCTTTTACTTCCTGCTGACAATCCACCAATACCAGCTCGGCTTCACACCAACCGACCTATCGCAGCGCGGCACCATCTGATGTCACTTTTCCTCCGCTCGCAGCAGTTCCCCTCATTTACAAGTTTCTCGTACTCACTCACACATCCCTTTCATATGCTGAAATAACCATTTGTCTGCAGTGTCCAAGCGGTCACTTCTCTCACTGTACGTCCACAGTCTCATGTAATTGTCTACCTCAATCTGGCAACTGTCTGTCCGCAAAACAACAGGACAATCACCTAAGCTGATAGGTTACAAACGCACGATTCTCATACATCAACTCACGACCAGTGTCAGTTATTCACGCACTCACACATTCCCTCCCCCTATCTCGGTCCAGGTAGTCGATGGTACCTCGCGACTCCCTCTCAATGGTTGACAATTACGCTCTGGGTGTCTTCTACACCACAGTCTTTTAGACTACTCGTCGAGCTTAAGATTCCCGGGCTGCGCGCTCACAGCCTGATCTCTTAATCACACATCAGTCACTCCAACTCCGCAAGATATTACAACATTATACAACACCGCAATCTAACACCACATAATCCTGTTCATACTCACTCTCCCACGAACTTCTGCTTCACCACACCATCACTCTCCGTCGGTCTCCATGAAACGCCGTCTTCCGCTGACAATTCGCTGGACAAACATCACCTAATTTCTATGGGGCTTGGGAAATTCTTATCCTAATCTAGATCTCCCCAAACTCTAGAGACAACCATCCTCGGTTGCTACCAACTGTTGACGCCGGATTCTTATCAAAATGTTTAACTCTATCTTACCACTCTTGCGAATCCGCTTTCCTTTGATCTTTTTCTCTGCTAATAAGTGTAAAGGGGAGAAACGTTTTCCATTGCAATTTACAAATGACCAAATTAATCCATTCTCAAAGAACTACTGACTACAGAAGTGAAGTTTAGGGATTTATTACAAAGCCAAAAACAGTTGAATGTACAAACACCTTAGCCAGAGGTTAAGAAGATAAACAGGCACTAATGCAAATATAATCCTACGCAGGAGTCTCAGATGACGCAAGATGATAATCAGAATTATCTCCAAAAGCATCAGACAAACAATTAAGATCCCCACTTGAAGGAAGAAAAAAAAGATTAATCTATCCCTACACTAACACTAAAGTGACATCCCTACTTAGCATCATCCCCAGGCAAGAGAAAAAGGTATCAGCAGTGAAGACTTCCTCAGAAGTACACTCACTTTTCAAGGGTAAGTAGCCAAAGCTACGGAGCTCGTTCTAAGTTGCTCCTCTTAGCTTCTCGTCTAGTCCTCCTCTGCTATTCCGACTCTCCTCCCTCGGGGTACTGTCCCTAATACAAAATCCCCAAATCAGTGGACACGCCCTAAGCACATCCCCCTAGGTAAGCCTTCTTTCTAGATGTTTCCATCGAAACTCTGACTTCATCCAAGAACCGTTGGGTCGGCCTTGAGTTCCAGACACCGTCTTCGCTTGAAGCATCGTAACTGCATTCCAGAACCCTCTCATGGCGCCTTCTCCAACCATCCTAACTCCTAAAACAAAGGGTTATTCTGCCTAAAGAGACATGCGACCTTGCGCCTGCAACTGGAAACTTGTAAACAATTCGACCTTGTCCACATAAAGACCTTACTATCTTTATTCAACTGGAGGAAAAAAAACCTTGCCATAGAAAAATAAATTTCGGGCCTACAATATTCAGCTACCCTAAGAAATCACAAATAGGCAGCCTCTTGTACTTATATGCAATCAGGTCTTTACACATTTAAACCCACAATTCTAAAATTACGATATAAATATTTCATTCACAAATCTTTAATGCATTATTTTCCATTACATGTTTAAGCAAATCTACACGTGCAAGCTTTCATATGGTGCACGTTTAATCGTTACGCATCACTTAATATGCGAACCAATACAATTTCCATTACCTAAGGCACATTCTCGATCTAACAATACATTAATCTTCTAAAATGACAGGAGTACATTCCTAAACACTCTAATATATGCAGTAGTTTTAATTCTACATTTCTAATAACCACACGTTAATACAGTCCTCTAAATATACGGGTGCTGACTACCCATGATTATGATGCACCCCTACAAATTTCAGAATAACATGGAGCTCTATCACGCACGCAAGGGGTTAATTCAGAAACTGAAAAGTTTATCAGTGCTACTGGTATGTGAAAGGTCTTCTGAATAAAGCAACCAGCTGTCTCTTTAGGTCTCGACTGCCATTTCATATTATACATGACTGCATGGAGAGCTTGCCGAATATATTTCTGACTTTGTTCTTTGAAGCATTTATGCTCTTCACCTTCTTTGTTTGCTTTAGACAACCACATGAAAAGCTCTGAAACTGTTTAGATTAATGTGCTGTCTAATTAAGAGGCAAATAGAACCAGAGAGAAAAGATGGTCTGCCCTGCTAAGTGCCACACATCTCGTGTTAGAAAAATGCTATTTCTGTAGCGTTCTCACATTACTGTAAATCCTGCGATTATCAGGCAAAATAATTACACTAGGCAAAACTTGCTCTGCTGATCAGATTAAGTTGTGCATTGAAAAGAGAGAGACAGACTGGGGAGACAGACGGAAGGAGACAGAGACAGACAGAGTGAGGGAGGAGTGTGATGAGTTCCAGGCCACAAAATAAGTCCTTATCATCCCCAAAATTTGAAATGGCGAATTCCACTGAGCTAACTGGACACAACCTCAGTCTGAGTGACTTTAAACCTTGTACATTTGCAATTTTGTTTCTGTTTGTATCTCTTATGTAACTCATGTAATCCAAAGTCCTTATGTATCGCAACTGGTTCTTTTGTAAAGCGCTCTGACACCTTTGGGTAATGTTTGCGCTATATAAATTCGCATTAACTAAATAAATAAAATAAAAGTGTCCTGAAGTGCGATAAAACCGAGTAGTTCCAGTTTCTTACTTTGAAGCTAAACTCAGTACTGTTTATCGAAGGCCACAAGATGACGCTGGTGTACAACTGGAGGTATAGGATTTTCAATATAGTACGATGTGTGAATATCCCTCTATCACAGAAACTCAAATTCAAGACAAGCGAACTAGAGAGATTTGAAAACTGAAACACATAACCACATACTGCCTAATTAATGTACAAAAGCACCCTCTGCTCAATCCATGGTATCAAACAGAGGTGGATGTCCAAACGCACAACGAAGCTTCTAAATATATGCCAAAAACTGTCTAAGTCTAAACTGCAGCAAAAGAGTGGCTTAATTGAAGAACTGTACAGGAAGAAGAAGGAGGAGGTAGGACAAGATGTGGCCCCCCGACCAGAACTGTCTACTTAGAACCGAAAAAGAGGACTCGAATCCCAGCCTCGACCCAACATTCTGTGATTCTGAGCAAACCATCTAACTTACTTACACTAAATAAAGATGTATCATCTGATTCTCATGTAAAGTGTCTATGGATTACTTCACGCATTAAGGACCATCACATATGAGAAAAGTGAGTCATTTTTTAAAAAGATCTCTTGACATGGATCCAGTTGTCTTATTTCACTCACACTAAACTGTCACTCAAAGTGCCACACATAAGAGATCTGTTACTCCTGAGGCGAGATAGCCGGGAGCCTGCTTAGAGATTTTAACCATTTTAAACAATACTGCTTTTAAACATTGATTGTATTTTGACTGTTGCACTTTGCCCAGGAGCACGCCCCCCCACCTTACCTAATTAGAACTCCCCGCGCTGGTGGGGCGTGGCTCGGGTGCCGCGCAAGATGGCCGGCTAGGTGCTGAGCTCCGCCGCACCATATCGCCTCAGATTAGCTTTCCCGATGTGAAGGGGACTGTTCTTACACCTTCATAACCGGAACACGCGGGGAACAAGCGGAGCGGCTTTGCGGCTTCCAGAGTGCCGCCTTTCATCTAAATTCGCGACGTGGATGTCGCACCTCACTGATCCGCCATCTTCAGCGCTCCTCACGCTACAGGACCTCCGCCTCCCTGACATGCCAGGATACATTTCTTTCAACGCTTGTTATCCTGCATCAACGGACTTTGGGGTGAGCAACCGGGAATATCAATAACTTTTCCTGTGCCTTTTGTTGCTCTGTTTATTCTGTGGAGGGGCTACTTGGAATCTGCGTCATGGCGCCGCCTCTTCAGCGCTACAGACTCTCCTAGCTTATAAGCCCTCCTGCTCACCGACGGTGCTCCGGTGCCACTCGTAATGGATTCCTGATGAATAAATGTTTTATGTCGCCAAGCCTCAGGTGCCCCACGCTACCGCGCCTTATAATACGCTATCCCCAGCATTTACACGCATTGCTGCCATTTTAAGCGCTCTGCCTATTCAGCGCTGCTGGCTCTCCTAGCGTACAACCTATTCAGCCCACTGGCGGTGTTCTGGTGCAACTTTCAAGTGAAACCTGAGGAACAATAATTATTCCTGACACACTTCGTGCACCCCATGCTGCTGCACCTTGAAGTACTTTATTTTCAATATATGCACTGCCGGATCTCATGACACGCACAATCCCTGTGGCCCACTGGAGGTGTTCTGGTGCTCCCTGCTATGGACTCCTGGCTTTACACGCTGATATTTCTCTTCCTGCTGGAGTTATTCATGGATATTTAAGTGTGTTACGTTTCTGGAGCATCTTGCAGTATAATAATATTTGCCTAAATTGTACTGGGATGACCCTCTGAGACACATTTAATTTAATTACAGGAGCTTGTGCTTTCCGCGCACTTTTGACTGTTTTTCAGAGCATTGAGATTAGTCACTGGATTAGAGTGCAGATTTCCTATGGTGAGGTTACGCAAACCTAAGTTTGTTTTTACTCCCTCTGTGATTACCCATGTGAGCTCTTCAACTGGTGCATCTACATCTATTCAATCTACCAAGATGGCGACTCCTTCTTCTCAGCGCTTCCCTTCGGGGCAATCACCGTCCAATAGATCCTCCCCTCCTGCTACATCCAGCAAACGACCTAAACACGAGTCTCCTACACCAGATAAATCCTCTTCTTCATCCTCCATTGATCAAATTTTGGAAGAAATTCGTGCAATGCGTCCTTTCATCGAGGAGACAAGCAAGGATATGCAACTTTTAAAAGATAAATGGGAGACCATGGATGCTCGAATATCCTCAGTTGAACAACAGATCCCTGAAGTTCAATCCAACACGCAACGCATTGTAGCATTGGAAAAGACTGTCCTTTCTCTACAGCAATATACGGAGGATTTGGAAAATCGCAACAGAAGAAACAACCTTCGTATTTATGGTTTACCAGAGAATCTTGAGGGTGAGGACCCAGTGAATTTCTTTACCTCCTTCCTCCCGAAACTTCTAGACATGCCCCCTTCTACGTCCATCAGTATTCAAAGAGCTCATAGACTGGGAGCACGAACAACTTCATCTACAAAACCTCGTGGTGTTATTATTCTCTTTTTGAAGTTCACAGATCTTCTCTCAATTCTTTCGGCAGCAAGGTCCAAGAGACAAATATCTTGGCTGGGTCAACGAGTCTACCTGTCTCAAGACGTTTCTAATGCTACTGCCTCCAGGCGTAAGGAATTTCTAGCTCTCCGCCCTTCTTTGCGCTCCCTTGGAGCACGATATGGCTTGTTCCATCCTTGTACCTTCCGAGTTACTCATCGGAATAAGACATGGTCATTTCAAAATCCTGGTGAACTACGAAACGTCCTCCTTCTACAGAGTGAAGAGGGAATGGAAGCCTCTCCTTCAAACAGTGGCTGAAATGTTATTGTTGTATTTTTGTAATGATCTCTAATTGTTTTCTCTGGTCTTCTGTACTTCTATCTAATCCTTCTCTTGGTTTTTTCATTCTTTTGTTACTGCTCAAGGTTCCCTGTTGTCAACTTGGCCTTCTTCTTTTTCTTGTATCTCCTCGAAACAGGTTCTCAACTGGTCTTCTTATTTTTGACTTCTTTTATATTTGTATCCTCTCTTTGGGTATATGCTCTGTGTCACATGTTCCATGGTGTATTAATTATTTTCTTTCTTCCCCCATGCAGATATATATCGGTTGTTCCCTTCATCATCATGTTCCACCCTTTGTAATTTTTGAGAGGTCTCGGTGCGGTTGTGCTTCTGTTCCTGGTCTACCCGTCTTGTAACGCATCACCACTTCCCCACCTCCCTTTGTGTATTTCCCCCTTCAGGTATGTCTCTTACAGTCATCCTTACGGATTTGTACTGTCTTCTATGCCTTCTTTCTTTTCTTTCTTCTCCTTCCTTTGCTGACCCTCTTTCCTTTCCCTTCTTCTTTTTCCTTTCCCTCTACTTTTTTCTTCTCCTTCCTCCTATTCTTCCTTCTAATCTTTTAATGGTTCACTTATTTTCTTATTCTGTAAGGTTTGACTTATTGCTTGTACAGTATATTTTTGCACGTTTCAATTTTGAACAGTTTAATATGTTTTCATCTTCAAAGTTGTACATGGAATGTGAAAGGATTTAACCATCCTATTAAGTGGCAGAGAGTACTTTCACACCTCTCCGCTTACAATCCTGATATTGTTCTCATTCAGGAAACCTACCTTTCAGATATTGAATCTATGAAACTAAAAAGACTATGGGTTGGTACTGTCTTGTTTTCTCCAGCTTCTCATAAAAAGAATGGTGTTGCTATTTTGATTCACAAACGTCTCAAATGTAAAGTAATTCTTGAAGAAAAGGATGATGAGGGTCGTTGGATTCTAGCTAAATTGCTTATTAATGCTATCCCAATTACTCTGTTCAATGTTTATGGCCCTACATGCTTTGACTCCTCTTTTTGGCCCTCGATTACTGCAAAATGTATCCAACACAAAGATGATTCTTTCTTATTAGGCGGAGACTGTAATCAGATTATCGACCCTTTTTTAGATCGTAAGTCCTCTGTTCGTTTCACCCCTCACAAGCCCCATGAACAGTTTCTTGATACTATTACTCAGGTTCATCTTGTGGATTCATGGAGGCTCACTCACCCAGACACTATAGATTTTTCTTTTTTCTCTCCTCCACATGCTTCTTTCTCTCGTTTAGATTATATTTTTCTTTCCTCCTCTTTATCTCAAAATCTTGTATCCTCTTCTATTGAACCTATTGTTATCTCTGATCATGCTCCTATTATCACTGTTTTTGATCTTCTTCCTCCTATTCCTAAATCTTCTCGCTGGCGCTTTAATTCTTCTCTTCTCACCGATCCTCTTTTTTCTTCCTCTTTTCGCTCTTTCACCTCTGAATTTTTCCAACTCAATTCTGATCCTAATACCCCTCCCCATGTTCTTTGGGATTCATTCAAGGCCACAGCCCGCGGATTTATTATCGACTTTGTTTCTAAAAAAAAGAAAAAGCTCCTTCAAAAACGTAAGGTTGCTCTTGCGCATATTAAGTCATTAGAACATCAATTTTACACTTCCTCTCCAAATCATATGTCTCCTGACCTTCTTCAAGCTAAAATTGCATTTAACAAGCTTACTACGAATACAGCTTCTTCTTTTCTTCTTCGGAGTAGTGCACGGTACTATGGAGGTCGCAATAAATCGGGCAAATTACTTGCTAACTATCTAAAATCGCGTAAAGAGCGAACTATCATAGACTTTATCTATTCCCCTTCTAATGTCCTTTTACACACAGATGAAGAAATTTTGGAGCAATTTCAATCTTTTTATGAGTCTTTATACTCTCCTGAAAATCCCCCTACCCCAGATTTCCTCCAATCATATTTTGAGAACTTGCCTAAACCAGATACTTCCCAACTTAATTTCTCGGACATTGATACAGATCTTACCCTTTCTGAGTTATCCACTGCTTTGTCTTCTCTAACCAAGGGCAAGACTCCAGGGCATGATGGCTTTCCAGTTGAATTTTATTTACACTTTTCCGATCTCCTATTACCCAAACTTCTCTTTCTTTTTCAGTCTTTTTGTTCCGCCGGTCTGGCCCAAGGCTCATTTCAAGATGCTACCATATGCCTCATCCCTAAAGAGGGTCGGGATCCCAAATTTTGTAAGAATTATCGGCCAATATCTCTGGTTAATGTAAACTATAAGATTTTTGCAAAATTATTAGCTCTTCGCCTTGACCCACTCATGCCACATCTCATTGGGAAAGAGCAATGTGGTTTTGTTAAGGGCCGCCTCACCTCAGACAACTCCATACTCCTCCTTAATGTTTTAAGTAAGGCCCCCTCTCTGTCTATTCCCATTGCAGCTATCTCAGTTGATGCTGAAAAAGCCTTTGATCAGGTTGACTGGTCCTTTTTGATGGCTTCACTGCAATGGCATGGCTTTGGTCCTAAATGTATTTCTTATATTTCTTTAATATATTCTATGCCCAAGGCATCGGTTCTCGTCAACGGTCAACTTACTTCCCCTTTTACACTGAAACGTGGAGTTCGTCAGGGCTGTCCTCTTTCACCTCTTTTGTTTATTTTGGCTCTTGAACCCTTCATATCTTCTATTCGTAACAATTCCTCCATCTCTGGTTTTCCGTACGGCGATCATCATCTTAAACTATCTGCCTATGCGGATGACATACTTTTATTCATTTCAGATCCAGTTACTTCTGTTCCTTCCTTATTAGATGAATTTGAGAAATTTTCCCTGGTTTCAGGATATAAAATAAATTCGGATAAGACGGAGATTCTTCCTATAACTAAATTTTGCCTTCCACATTTCTTTACTTCCACTGGCTTTGCTTGGAATAGTAAGAAAATAAAGTATCTTGGTGTTCTTTTCTCTAACTCTATCTCATCCTCTATCCAACTTAACATGAATGCAGTCATCTCTAGAATAGATTCTTTGCTCTCTTCTTGGAATCCTCTCTATCTTTCCTGGTGGGGTCGTCTTGATTCCATCAAGATGATGATTGCTCCGATCTTAATCTATTTACTTTCCATGCTCCCAATCCATATCCCAGCTCTCTACTTCCGTTGCATTGACTCTGTTTTATCTAAGTTTCTCTGGAAGCAGAAAAAAGCACGTATATCTCTCTCAGCCCATCGTAAGTCTAAATCAAATGGTGGGGTTAATTTTCCAGACTTCCGTCTTTATCATAAGGCTTTCTCTCTTCGCCAAGCTTCTCGCTAGTTATCACAAGATATCTCCCCTTTGGCTTTCTGTTGAGCATGAATTATTGCTCCCTTACTCTTTTCAGGAGGTAATTCTCTTCACCGCTAAGGCTCCATGTCTTAATCCCCTATTATTCAAACACACTTCTTCTCTTTTGCGGCCCTTGGTATCCACAGTTTCTGTTTCTCGGGAATCCTTCTTATTATTACCCATTTGGTATAACTCACTCATTTTAATACGCAATAGATCTATTGCCTGGCCTTCGTGGAGATCGAAGGGTATCATCTGGGTTCACCATCTTTTTGACGGTTCATCTCCTTGTTCCTTTCCTCAATTTCAATCCCAATTTCACTGTCCTTCCTCGTTCGCAAAGAAATACTTCATTCTTATGGAAATCGTTCTTGATCGATACTATTCTCTTATCTCTGATGTATTACCCGCATCGTCTTCCTCTCTACTTTCCATTCTTTCTACTATTCCTAAAGCTTCTCTTATTTATCGATACTTCTCAGCTCCTGATCCTGATCGTCCCAAATCAAAACTGGAACTTTCTTGGGAAAAAGACTTAGGTCACTCCTGGCCGACTTCTCTTTGGGACAAACTCTGGGCTAAATCCTTGAAGACTTCCCGTACTGCATCTCTCACTCAATCCCTATTTTTCTTCTACCATAGACTCTACCTTTCTCCCCTTTCTCTTTCTCGTTTTTTTTCTTCTTCTACTGCTAACTGCTGGACCTGTAAAGCTCCCAATGCTGATCTCTTTCATCTTTTCTTCCTCTGTCCCTCAGTTCGACTTTTCTGGACACAGATATGGTCTCTTATTTCCCGTATTTTTAGTCTCTCTATTCCTTTTTCTACTTCTTTGGTGTTTTTGGGTAGCCTTTCAGAGTCTTTTGACCTCCCCCCACATTCACATGGTCTTTTTGACCTTATGCTAGCCCCTGCACTACAACATATTGCTTCTAATTGGAAGTCTCTGACCAAACTTTCCTTAATTTGCTGATGAAACCTACTATGTCATTCCCATAGACTTGATGTTGTTTTTGCATCCTCCTGCAAACCTTCTCGCAATGTTGAACTCTTTTGGTTACCTCTTACCCTATATTTGGATCAATCCACCAAAAAGAAATACTCTCCATTTTCCTCTGATAATTTCAAGCCCCCTTGAACATTTGTACTCCTGCTTGTAGTTACAGGTTTTAAATTTCACTAATGCAGTTTCTTTTCTTTATTCATGTTTTTCTAACGTTCTTATTCCATATATTCGCTAGATATTTGTGCATTTACTGTACTTTATTGCCAACATTCATTATGCTTATTTCTGTTTCATTCTTGTATTATATTATCATGGTTTTATTTCCCTCCCTTCCCTTCCCCTCCCCTCCCCCCCTTAAAATTAAAAAATGCTTTGATTTTTTCATTGTGCCATCGGCTGCTTATGTTTCATCTCTCCCATAATTTCCCTTTCTCTTGTTGTTCTGCTGATGTCACCTTATTGTATTGACAACTTTACTTCAATAAAGCTTCGGAGGTCGGAGTTCTTGCCGCCATTTCCGCCCGAGCACAGGCCACGCCCACGGACGCTGGCCACGCCCCCTCCCGATCCTACTAAAGCGAGCTGAATACAAGCCCGCACTAGAGATCTGTTACTCCTGAGGCGAGATAGCCGGGAGCCTGCTTAGAGATTTTAACCATTTTAAACAATACTGCTTTTAAACATTGATTGTATTTTGACTGTTGCACTTTGCCCAGGAGCACGCCCCCCCACCTTACCTAATTAGAACTCCCCGCGCTGCCGATTCTAGGGCTGCCACGGGTCGGAGTTCTGGCCGCCATTTCCGCCCGAGCACAGGCCACGCCCACAGACGCTGGCCACGCCCCCCTCCCGATCCTACTAAAGCGAGCTGAATACAAGCCCGCACTAGAGATCTGTTACTCCTGAGGCGAGATAGCCGGGAGCCTGCTTAGAGATTTTAACCATTTTAAACAATACTGCTTTTAAACATTGATTGTATTTTGACTGTTGCACTTTGCCCAGGAGCACGCCCCCCACCTTACCTATTAGAATTCCCCGCGCTGCCGATTCTAGGGCTGCCGCGGGTCGGAGTTCTTGCCGCCATTTCCGCCCGAGCACAGGCCACGCCTACGGACGCTGGCCACGCCCCCTTTCCCCCTCACCTAAAATGTGCCCTCCTCAAACGCGCAGCGGACGTGCGCAGTGGGCGCGCCGCCTGCGCGCCGAAGGCGCGCCAAAGGCAAGCCCGTCTGCGCCCGTCCGAGCCTCGCCCGTGCCTAGTGCCACTCCCCCTGGCCAAAAAACTAGCTATACAAGAGAAGCTATATTAAAACTAAAACCAGATCCACCATCCTGCACCCAACCATTAGACATGACGACCTGGATAGGATCCTGGAGCTGTAGATTTTGCAAACACAGCTTTAGCCCCAACAACCAAATGAGAAACCTGTCACCTATTCAGGTAAGGACTCTACAGTGTGGACTGATTAACGTCAGATCTATGGGAAAACACACCGCGCATATCTTCGACATATTAACAGAAAAAAAGCTAGACTGTCTTTTTATGACGGAAACTTGGTTGACACCCAATAGCAACCCCGATATTACTAACTCCCTCCCCCCAGGATACTTAATCACTAGAGAGGACAGACCTACTCAGAGGGGTGGAGGTATTGCCATTGCCTACCGTGACTCCCTGGACTGCCAAACTTTTCATATACCAGGCCTTAAGGGGGCAGAAAATGTTGGCTTCGCGCTAAAAATTCATGACTCTTTCACCTTTTCAGGGGCTCTGATCTACCGACCACCAGGCACACATGCTGATTTTACGAACAGTATCGGTGAAGCCATAGGCAACTTAGCCCTTAAATCAGCCAATTTTACCATCCTGGGAGATATCAATTTACATCTTGATGTCCACTCAGACCAGGCCACAATCTGCTTCATGACACTATGAACGTACTTGGCCTAAAAACCCTTACCACCTCTGCCACACACAAAGCGGGACATACACTTGACTGTATCTGCTCCAATATTGAAGGACTCAAGGTAGACACTCCACAAATTTTAACCTGGACAGACCATAGCTATATCCCGTTCGATTTACCCGTAATATTCCACTCTTTGACTAAAAAAGCCAATGTCTCATCAGGGCCTGCTATGGTAGTACCCTGCTGGAAAGATCTGATTGGGCAATCAGACTTCCTAACAAGAGCAGACAAATCCAGACCGACTCCGACAGGAGCTCCAGACAAGGTCAGCCAGGCCTTTAGGGAATGGATCAACCCCCTCATAAAAGGCCAGGAGTCTATTCCTCCCTGTCTAAGGGTCAGGAAGAAACATAGACCCACTGCCCCGTGGTTCTCTCCCACCCTAAAAGAGGAACAAAGAAAGGTTAGGGCACTCGAACGAAAGTGGAGGCTTAATTACACAGACGCTGATCAAGATATGTATAAAATCGCCCGCCGTCAATATCACGGCCTGATCAAAACGGCCAAAAAAGACTACTATACGGAAGCCATTAATAAAAGCAATAACAAGCAAAAGGAAATTTTTAACATTGTAAATACCTTCACCAATCCTAAAACCCAGCAGAAGGACATCCCCCCCTCACAGACTCTCTGCAACACCATTGCAGACTTCTTTGAGGGTAAAATATTAACGCTGATCAAAGATTTCCCGCAACCGCTTAACCATGAGGAGAGCAAGGCAAGTAATTCCAGCATAATAACCCATACCCTGACCTCCTTTCAACCAATAAGCCTAGAAGAATCTCAAATTGAGATCCTCAAAACTAAATCAGGTTCCCCCTTCGACCCCTGTCCCCTGCTGGTGCTCCACTCACTAATAGAGACCGCCAACCCACTCATTAACAGCATCATAAATTCCTCACTCAGTCATGGTTTGGTCCCTGAGGAATGGAAACTCGCAGTGGTAAAACCCTTGCAAAAAAAACCACTTCCAGACCCTTCCACCCTCACAAATCTTCGCCCCATTTCCCTACTCCCAGCTCTTTGCAAATTTACTGAGAAAGCAGTCAACAAACAACTTACTGCATTCTTGGAAGCCAATAACATCTGGCATCCCAACCAAGCTGGCTTCAGAGCTCAGCATTCTACAGAATCAGCCCTAATCTTCTCCTCCGAAACCCTCCGTGCAGCATTAGATCAGGGTAAGAAAGCAGTCCTGGTTCTGCTAGACCTGTCCGCGGCTTTTCATACGGTGTCCCATACCATCCTTTTGGACCGTCTAGCCGCGGCAGGAATTACCGGAACTGCACTGTGTTGGATAAAAAGTTTCCTTGCAAATAGAAGACAAGTGGTGGTCCTAGGACAGTATAGATCCGAAGAAAAGTTAGTAGGCTCAGGAGTCCCCCAGGGCTCCTGCCTGAGCCCTACACTTTTCAATCTATATATGGCCCCACTCATCACCCTCATCTTCTCCTTTGGCATAGATACCATCGCATACGCTGAGGACACGCAGCTCATTTTGGTGCTAGAGAATGACACCCGTGAAGCCGAGACAAAGCTCCAAAATTGCCTTACTGCCACGTTTAAATGGATGCATTTAAATCATCTTAAGTGCAATACTGAGAAAACAGAAATCCTATCCTTCGGCAAAAGAAACACTTTTGATCCTACATCCTGGTGGCCTGAGGATGCCACTGCTCCCCGCGTACCGCCTCCTCAGTCCGTAATCTAGGGATTAGATTTGACCCCTCCCTGAGCTTCAAACAACAACCCATTGCCGTAGCAGGGACCTGTTTCGGAATTATTAAAGGGCTCAGGAAATTCTTTGACCTCATTCCCATCCCCGCAAGGAAAACGGTCGCTGTAGCCCTCATTACCTCCCGCATCGACTACTGTAACAGTCTTTACGCAGGGACAAACAAAGAAGTCTGCCAAAAATTACAAATTGTACAACATGCTGCTGCCAGACTAGTGCTAGGATGGAAAAGGAGAACCTCAGCCACAGCAGCAATGAACATTCTGCACTGGCTGCCCATCCACAAAAGGGTGCTCTTTAAAGTACTATTGATCACTTTCAGGGCTTTCAATGAAAATGGACCAAGCTACATAATGGAAATGTTCAAGCACTATAGCCCCACACGTTGCCTCAGTTCCCAAGGGGCTAACTTTCTCACTATTCCGAAATTTAGACTCAAAACGAAAGGAGGAAAACGGTACTAGGCTCCAAGGCCTGGAACCTTCTCCCCTCTCATCTCCGCCAAATCCCCACAGAAACAATTTTCAGAAAGACTCTCAAAACCTGGATTTTCACTCTTTCGGACCAGCAATGTAAAAGCCTAGTCTAGATACCCCTCTATCTCCCCCATCACCAGGGCCACCAAATCTCTTCTACAGCGCAAAGATGCTCCTTGGAGTGCAACCTGCGCTTTATAAAAAAACACATCACATCACATCACATAAGGCTTTAAATGTCACACATAAAAACGCTACACACATGCGAATGTTGCACATAACTTGGCAGCCAAATTTCTAGTTTCAAATGAAATGCAAATTGCCATGAGTTTATACTGAAAACCTGAGTAGGAAAGAAAGGAGTGCAATATAAAATTCAGGTCCTGAGGTGTCCTGTCTTTTGAAAGGGGTCGCACCACACATAATTGTTACAATCCTTTACTTTTTGGATGGCAATGTGGCAATTTATTTTTGCTTTTTGGCTGGCAGCACGGTATTTTATTTGTCTGCATGCAATTAAAATGTCTCAAAATGAAAGACAAATTTTTTAAGCATCATTTTCATCTCCATTTTCCTGTTGTAGCAGCAAGTTTAGAGAATTACAAATGTCAAATGTTTTTTTCTTTTTCTTTTATCACTTTGGGCATCCCTTGTATGATGGATTGTAGTATTTAATTTTTGCTTACTTACAAAGGTTTAGTGAGAACTGTTAATACCAACAAGTTTATAGGCATTACTTTCAGATTACTATAGCTGAGATATCTTTTGTAATTAGCAGCCAGTACTTCCTCAAATTCTGAGATTTTTACCTATCAGTTTTCTGCATGGGTAAAACGAGAAAATTAAAATTAACTAACACTACTTGTTCTTCTCAATTTTCTGGAAATACTTTGAACTTAGAATCCTCATAATGAATATCAAAATGCAATTGCCCCTTCCTTGTTGCCAAAATTGACTCTTGCAGCAAACACTTCCTGCTTCCTTCTACCTAAAGTGTCACTAAACCCTAGCAGCTCTACATATAAGCAGCCTAAAAATGTTCCTTATTCACCAGTCAAAACACCTTTTTCCATATCAATGTAATTACTCTTACAAGAGATCAGAGCTCTGCGACCATGTATTGAAGAAGCTAATAAGAGATTACAAACACTGAATGACAAATCAACTCACTTGAAAAAAAGAGGGACTGACAAGAAATGCTCCTACCTGACCAGGCATGAGAGTGTTTCAGACCTTTGGGGTCTATTAGGATGGCAGGCGGAGGCACCACAGTGGTACTGGCAGGGCCAGCAGCGGTCCTAAAGCCCGCCATATTAGTATGGCCAAACATAGCCCATTTCCCGTCCGCCACAGTACAATGCGAACCTCCATCAAAGTGCACCTCCCACCATGGCGGTGGGAGCCAATGGAGACTCACCGCTGTGTGGAATGCCGTCCCGTCCGCTGTACAAATCAGGATACCCCAAACAGCCAGTCGCATCACAGTGGAGAAACTGCCCAACTGGAGACGGCGGAAGCACGACAGTGGAGCGCGAAACCAGAGTCCCGGTCCACACCACCCAGTCCCGACCACAATGGATCCAGCTCTACATGTCTTCCCGGTGCTGTACCTGATACATTACCAGCAACTCATGGACCGTCGCGGACGACGACATGGGTACGCAAACACACAATCCCGCACACAACCACAACACACATCTAATGGGCTGATATAGGGTTCCTGTCCACACTAGACACCCTGGTGGGGACAGTAACACATCCACAGGTGTACCCACACATGTCCTACCTGTCACCAAATCATCCCTCTGCATCCGGGTCACCCATCTATCACAATCATGAAGTAATGTAACAGTCACGTCTCCGCAGCGGTGAAGATGTGTGAAAACATATGCAGAAGGCAGGGCCAGCACCAGGCATGGGCAGTGCACAAATACCACAGGGCCATACCTCCACCCTCCACATACTAGCCCCTCAACATGAAGGGACATGCCCCTCCTGTGCTCCCCCATGCACAACAACCAGGCAGGTGAACCCACACCCTGCACCACACACCACAGCAACACCACACTCATGGCAAGAAAACTGAGTACAAGCACAAAATTAACACACACACAGATAATGAACAATCACACTACTGGACACACAGCCTGCCAAGTCACACAGACATACCCCATAATGACACACAGCCACATACGCAGACCACATGCAAGCAGCAATGGAGTACAACATATAGGAAAGCCAAAGTGAGGTGCACACAAATGGAAGGCCAAGGAGCCAACCACCAAGCATGTGTACATCACATGGAAGAGAAGGAACATATAACAACACCCTCAGCCCATCAAATAACACATGGCTGGCACAGTGAGTGAAGTCAAACCACAGTCACCTCAGTGCAACAACTCAGGGAGATAGCAATGCAACCCATGTATAGGCACAGGAAGGAAAAGTAGGGTATGAAGTCAAACAGTGAACAGCCACACATCTGTATCCAACTACTTGACAGAAGTCTGTCAGCAGCACAACACACAGGGCATATTGCAGCATCCATGACTGTCAAACACAAGTATGAACCTTCACACATACCCCCCATCACACCTGCAGCACACAACTCCAGTGTCAAACACACAGATGGGTGCCACTAATGTCCAGTCAATACACTGACCAACATTCACACTCCCTGGGGGATTCACAAACATCACACACACACACATACACAGGGAAGCCTGAACCAATGTGTGCACAAAAACAACACCCAAACACATAACTCAATAAAAACACACACAGAACCACAACAAGACCAGACATGACCTGTGCAGCAACACTGTGGAAAGGCAATTGGAGCACAGACACAACAGTACACAACCTCATCAGTCACGAACAATGCACAACATACCACAACACAGACAATAAGTGCATCATCACAAAACAATCATGGACACAAACTGGTAGAAATGGGCCTACAATGACACACAGACAGACATACCACACCACCCATCAAGTCAACATGGTACCATAGTGTACCACATGCCTGCACATGCACACGAATGACAAGAGACAGGTCAAATATGAGAGGAGGAAACACCAAGGACGCACCAAACACAACCACAGGAACTAGAATAGACCTAAGGTCATGTGACAGACACACAAATAAGGCACAGCACACTGGCAACACACATCTGAATGAAACACACCAACAAAACACACACATTGACATGCAAATAGAACACCACACACAGAGCATCTGTTAACTGCAAGAGAAAACACAGCCCAAACACGGCACACAGCCACACAGCCACTCAACAGATTCACATGCCAAGAAATCACATTGCAAACACAGCAGGACATCAGGGGGTGCACACCAGGCAAGGACAAGGCAACATACACTCACAGCACTGCATGCACACCAAACAGTGTGTGCACAACAAACATACCTGTTCCATACATATATGAGTGACACACCATGAACACCCACAACAACAATCAAAACAGCACACAGACAACACCACACCCAGGAAGTTAAGCAGTTCTTCAGCAAACACACATACAGCTAACCCAACACCCACAGATGCACAAGTCTGGAACCCCAGAGTGGATAAAACATGATCAGAGGAAACAAGCCTTTGGCAATGTTGAAGTGGCATATAGTGCATGTGTCAGAGTAAACCACACCTACACAGGAAACGTTTTATTTAGCAAGGTCACTGACAAAGCAGACAACAGGAGTAACTGTTTTTATTCACATATGACAAAGATAGGCACCAAAAGTAGACAAAAGCAAGGCCAGTGGCCAGGACAAAGAGCAGATGAGGTACATGAGATACTGCACAGGCAAGGACCAAACAGCAGTGAACAACAAGGCCAGTGGCCAGGACAAAGTGCAGTTGAGGTACATGAAATCCTGCACAGGCAAGGGCCAAACAGCAGTGAACAACAAGGCCAGTGGCCAGGACACAGTGCAGTTGAGGTACATGAGATCCTGCACAGGTAAGAGGCAAACAGCAGTGAACAACAAGGCCAGTGGCCAGTTCAAGGTGCAGAGTATGTCCATGAGAAGCTGCACAGGGAAGGGCCAAACAGCAGTGAACAACAAGGCCAGTGGCACCAGTTCAAGGTGCATAGTATGTCCATGAGAAGCTTCAAAGGCAAGGGGCAAACAGCAGGGAACAACAAGGCCAGGGGCCGGGACAAAGTGCAGTTGAGGTACCTGAGAACCTGCACGTGCAAGGGCCAAATAGCAGTGAACAACAAGGCCAGGGGCCAGGACAAAGTGGAGAGTAGGTACATAAGATCCTGCACAGGCAAGGGCCAAACAGCAATGAGCAACAACGCCGGTAGCCAGTACAAGGTGCAGAGTATGTCCATGAGAAGCTGCACAGGTAAGGGCCAAACAGCAGTGAACAACAAGGCCAGTCGCCACTCCAAGGTGCAGGGTATGTCCATGAGAAGCTGCACAGGCAAGGGGCAAACAGCAGGGAACAACAAGGCCAGTGGCCAGTTCAAGGTGCATATTATGTCTATGAGAAGCTGCACAGGTAAAGGGCAAACAGCAGTTAACAACAAGGCCAGTGGCCAGTTCAAGGTGCAGAGTAGTAATGAGATCCTGTACAGGGAATGTGTGTGACTGTACCCTGCCATGGTCAGCAACACAGTCAGGGTGGTAACAATGGGCAGTACAGGCACTGCTGTGGGCGAGACAGGTGTGTGAGGGGGACTTCCACTGAGACTTGGCTGTTGGTCTGACTGGGAGGTTGTTGTGTGTCGGGGACAGTTGGAGGACAGGACCGGGGAGAGAGAGGCCCGGCAGAGGCATCTGTGGCCTGGGAATCTGGAGGGCTGCTTAGACCAGATGGTGTAGTGGCACGTGGAGATGGAGTCATGCTGCTGTGAGACGCAGTGTGGGTGGAAGATTGTTGAGGGGTGCCTTTCCACTTCTGGGGGATTTGAAATGTCTTCCCTGTCTTGGGATCAATGGAAAGTGGTGTGGACACAACGGGCATACTTACCACCAAAGCTGCAGCACGTGCAGACGGTGGCCCTCCCTCTGGGGATATGCTGGATTCAGCAGAACGCTTGGCCTGGCCTTGCCTATGCCCCACCACACCCTGTTTACCAGGTGTACCCCCTACAGTGCCCTCCTCTCCCTGCTTCACAGGGCTTTGGATGGGATTTGAGGTTGTGGGCGAATCTGCCTTGAGCTCTTCTTATGTGTACTCTTAGCAAGCACCACCTTCTCCGTGGGCACAGAAGCTGTCTGCTTGTCTTTGCGAGATGCATTTGGGACAGGAGTGTCCTGGGCTGGGGATGTCTCTGAGGCATGTGCACCTGAGGCCGCTTCTTGCTTTTGTGTCCCTTGGTGGTGCCTGACAGGCTCTTGTCTTTGCGCTCTGGGGTGGATTTAGTTTTCTGAGGGGATGGTGTATGTGTCCTGGACCTCTTGGGCTGCTGCTGCTGTGTGCTGCGTTTGCTGTATCTCGCCCGTGAGGTCTGTGGTGTGTGGTCACTATCGTCAGATGTGGCCACCGGCAGATGGGTGGACATAGGTACTGGAGCTGGACTCTGAGATTGTGCCAGTTGAATGGCTGCTGTCACAGCGGAGGACAAGCACTGGACGGTCCGGTGTAGCCCACCCATGTCTCAATGAATACCCTCCATGAAGGCAACCACCTGTGCCAACTTTTTGTCGTGGTCTACAAAGGCATTGAGGAGAGCTGTCTGGCCCACACACAGCTGGCGCAAAGGGTCCACAGAATCAGCACTGATGGCAGAAGGGGGACAGGGGCAGGGGCAGCAGTACCTGGGGTGAAGGACACTCTTCCCTTCTTACTGGTGCGAACACGGGCAGCACTAGTGGAAGCAGGTGGGAGGGTGGGCACTGTACACTGTGTGGTAAAAGAGGACGCAGAGTCCCCGTTCCCTGTGCCCGCCACCGATGGCATCAGATAACATTGAGGTTTGCGTCTCTGGCTGTGATTCTTCAAGCAGATTCCTGTCCTCCTCTGAGATGCTGTTCGCATCGGTGTCACTGTGCTCGTGTCCAGCTGTTGTGCTTGATGCCTCACCACTGGTGTCCGTCACCTGTCCTTCCGTGCCCACAGGAGATGCTGCATGAGGGTGTGTTCATTGGCAAGAACGGAACAATCAAATGCAAGCAATGCATCACTGAAGATGATGGAATCTACATGTTGCACACCACCCTGTGCAATAACATTGTGCAACCTAAATTTTAAGCTCGAACATTGCGTGCCAACCAGCAAACCAGGCATAAGTGAGCCATGTGATGACAACACAGCACAATATCCCACCGGTGGCTCCATTCAACCCGACACACAAATAGCTCTGAGCACACCTTGGGCCCTGATGGGGCAAAAATGAACCCCAGGACATGTTGCCACTGTCATATCTGGATGGAGCAGAAGGGGACTACACAGATACAGACTACAACATAACAGTCCACAATGGGCATGAGCTCATGCCATCCACCATGTCGTACTTTGGGGCACAACTACTGTTGCACATTGGCGTCAGATGTCTAAGCCTCACAAATCTGAGGTCAGGCAATGCACGCATTGATGAAAGCACAGTTCCGTTCCATTACGTGTGATTTCCCAGACTACCCCAATGCAGACGATACCTGAAGCCCACGACTCGGAATGCAATGTCAATGCAGAGTACTCAAATTACATTAGGAAGTACAGGTAGGGCAAATGCATGACAGATGCACCCAGCACAGAGGCCACTTACAAGCCACTGTATCACACTACCAACATCACATAGCCCAGCCCTGGCCCAGGCTGTGTACACATGCAGCCACTCACAGCCAAAGTCACCCTTCCAAGAATACTCACCACTAGCTTGCTGCTGATGCTCCTTCAAACGTGCATCCAGCTCAGGCTGTGTTACGGCTAAGATGCGGGCCATTAGTGGTGTCATCCTCCGCTGCGCCAACCTGCCACTCTGAGGGAGCAGCCTCAGCGTCATCTCCGCCACCTTCTTGCTCAGCCGGCAGATGTCATCTCACCTCTTGTGACAGTGGCAGTTGGAGACACCCAGAGCCCGCACCTTGCATGCAATGGCCCTCCACATGGGCTTACTCTGGTGTACTTTGAGCTGCAGGCATGGGAGACAAGAGGGGAAAAACATTAGTGACACAGTGTTATGTACCAATATCTAGTACAGTAGCATGATACTAACTCATCCCAAATTCACTGATATGTCTAACAGAGACAAGAATGCATCTCACATGGAACATCAGTATGTGAGAAGCACACAGAAATGCATGCAGGTGTGAGGGTGGACACAGTAACTGCCCATCTCATACACATGCAGGATGCCAGCACAGAAAGCCATGTGTAGTATGCCCACATCTACTGTCCATTTTCAGGTAGAACTAGACATACATTACATATCGATATATGTTTGGGGGTAGATTCACTGTGTACAACACTGCCCAGCTGTCAATGTCCTTGACAGGCAAATACTGCAGTAGCTCAACTTCATGTGTGCCCCCCCTCCACTCTCACCTACACTTTTGAAGACTTACCACTACATTTCGGGCACCATATAGCCTTGGATACTGTGTGAGCATCTTGTCCACCAGGACCTCCAGCTCCTCGCTGGTGAAGGGACTGGCCCAGGTCTTCTCAGTCCTCGACACTACTGTGGCCAGGAGACAGCAGCAGCAGCAGTTGGTGGTGAGGGGTGGGAGGCAGCAGTCCCTGGAGAACGCAGCAGCAGCAGTTGGTGGTGAGGGATGGCAGGCAGCAGTCCCTGGATACAGCAGCAGTTGGTGGTGAGGGGTGGCAGGCAGCAGTCCTTGGAGACAGCAGCAACAGCAGTTGGTAGTGAGGGGGGCAGACAGCAGGCTCTCTGATCTGTGGAAATGTGAGGCTCTTCCCCACATATATATATATCCCCTGGGCTAGTTTCAGTGGTTCTAAGCTGCTGCAATTGGTGTTCCAGGTCAGCCTTTTTTAAATGCATCCAATGACCAGCTCCGTGGTGGTGGAGCACGCCTATGTGATTTTCAAAATTGCATTGGGCTACCGCGATTGCCTTTCCCATTGGCTGTGAGGGCATGGTCCATGACGATGACACACCACAGGGGCCAAGCAGGCGCTACCACGGTGGTGCATCTTTCAATTGCATCCAATTACCGGCCCCCAGGTGGCGGAGCACGCCTACCGCGATTTTCAAAATTGCATTGTGCTCCCGCGACTGCGGTTCCCATTGGATGTAAGGGCATGGTCCATGGTGGTGACACACCGCAGGGGCCAGGCGGGTGCTACCGTGCTTTGGGTGACGGAGCATGCCGACTGCCATTTCAGCATGTGTATATGGCTATGGTGACACACCGCTGGTGACAGGCGGTAGCCACTGCAATTTGGGTGGGGAAGCATGCCAACTCCATTTGAGCATATGTATATGGCTATCACTACCGCACTTGCGTTTTGGGGATTGGTGGTGACACACCGTTAGTGCCAGGCGGTAGCTTCTGCGATTTGGGTGGCGGAGCATGCCAACCTGCCATTTGAGCATGTGTATATGGCTATCACTACCACACTTGCGTTTTGGGGATTGGTGGTGACACACCGCTGGTGCCAGGTGGGCGCTACAACGATTTGGGTGGCGGAGCATGCCAACCGCCATTTGAGCATGTGTATATGGCTTTCACTACCGCACTTGCGTTTTGGGTATTGGTGGTTACACACCGCTGGTGCCAGGCGGGAGCTACATCGACTTGGGTGCCATACATTAACATGAGTGACCACGATTTGGGTGGCGGAGCACTGTGACAGCACCTATGGACACATCATGCTGTGTCAATGGCCAATGAGCAGTTATCAACAGTGCACAGTGGCCACATGATTAATGTCACATCATTGTGCACACAATGCCAATGTAACATTTACCCCACGGCTGACTACACATGCCATGTTTGTGTATGTGATTTTGGACATTGGCATGTACTCCCTCACATATCCCTTGTGATATTGATGGGCATGTACACGGAACAGTGTTGTAATGGACTCTCCAATGGGTACACATGTCAATGTGGGAAAGTGCTGGGAAAATCACAGTGATGTATGTCTTAATGAACAATGTGCAGATTTGATGGTCTAATTTTCTTTGCTCATGCACACACTTGTTGTTTACGCATAGCCTGTTGTCATTGTGTTGTTGATGTGTGCCATGTTCAACTTAAGCATAAATGTGTGGCAGGTACAGCAGCTAGGTATGAGACAGTAGTGTTGCAGTTTCACACATATGCTGTATGAAATACTCCCAGGCCTGCTCATGCTAGATGTGGCCATATCCCATTGTGCATTCTCATAGTCAGATGTTGTTTCGGAGGTACTTGCTGTGTGAAAGGGGACAAGTGTACGAGTAGTGTAGCTGAAGGTGTCCCGACATGTAAGCTGGTCTGTGACTCAAATGTGATGACAGTCATTGTTGGCGTTGTGTCAGTCAAAACATCTCATGGTGTATTGCATTGATATGTGTCCACTTTGATCTCAACTAGGAGACCAACTCTGCATCGTCCCTTCACAGTGCTGGCAGACATGGAGAATGAGGAGGTCATCCAGAAATTCCGTCTGGACAGAGCCACCCTACAAAACCTATGTGCTATGTTGGAGCCCCACCTGCAGCCTCACAGAACATATCCAACTGCTTTCACCCCCACGTCTAAGTTGATGGCGACCCTGGATTTTTTTGCCACTGGATCATTCCAACACACAGTGTCCAGCGCAGGTGGGATGTTGCAACCTATGTTCAGCATGGTGCTGCGTGATGTCCTGTCCGCTATGATGATCTACAAGGACAGATATATCCATTTCCAAGGGGGGTTGAATTGGCGGCTGTGAAGGGAGATTTTTATGCCCTTGGACACATCCCCCATGTTGTTGGTGCCATTGATTGCACACATGTCGGGCTTGTTCCACCACAGGCACGTGAGCACATCTACAGGAATCGTAAACATTTCCACTCCATAAATGTACAAGTGGTGTGCAAGGAGGATATGATCATCTTGAACGTGTGTGCCAAATTTCCAGGCTCAGCCCATGCCTCATACATCATGCGTAACAGCAATGTACCACAGCTGATGGCTAACCTGCTTCCTGTGCGTGAATGGATTATGGGCGAGTATGCATAGTCTAATAGCATGCTGTGTGTGTGACATGCTGTCTCTTTCCACAGTAACATTACACGGTTTCTCTGTGTTTATCACACCTAGGTAACTCTGCATATCCCAACCGTCCTTGGTTGCTGAGCCCACTGCGGAATCCCTTGACACCAGCTGAAATCCGCTACAATGATGCCCATGGGAGGACACGGCGAGTGGTGGAGCGTACTTTTGGTCTCCTGAAGTCACGATTTGCCTGGACAAGACTGGAGGTGCACTGATGTACTCGCCCAGGAAGGTGTGTCAGATTGTGGTGGAATGCTGCATACTCCACAACCTGGCCATATGCAAGGAGATCCCCCTGCTCCTGGATGCTGATCAGCAGCCAAGGCACCCGCCTGCAAACCAATCTGTGTCCAGTGACGAGGATAGTGGAGAGGAGGACGGTGTTGACCCGCGTCTACAGCTCATCAACCGCTACTTCACTTGATGGTGAGTGACGATGCTCAACGGACCCATTGTATGATGATGTTGCTATTGTTGGCAGGGTGTATGTGAGCTTCGTGACTGCAGCCGGCTGTTGACTCAGTGGTGGCTGACAATGTTTCTTGGACAGGGTAGTTTGGTACATCTACAGGATGTGTATGTTGGCTCTGTTGCTTATTGTGATGTGTGCATGATGGATTGGCTTGATGGTAAGTGTTGTGTGATGTCTGTGATGCCACACCCAGACTAGGGAATATTGTTCTGTTCTGTTTGCCTAGGTCCCTTCAGCCTCTCCTTGCCTACATACATTCAATACTCCTGGTACATTGCAATCATGGTGGAGACTGCACATCCTGGAATAAACACGCAGCAGAAACAACGGCATGTGTAATGAGTATTTATTTACAATGGTGACATGTGAGGGGGTGAACAATTACATTGAGGTGATTAGTGAAGCAGTGAGTTGACAGTTATGGTAAATGAGAGAATCGAGTAGTCACCACATTGATGTGGTGACCCAGTCCATAAGACAGATGCCTTTTTCAAGGCAGTGTGGGTAAGGACAGTCCAAAAGAGTCAAAGCAGTAGTGAAGAGTGTTCCCATCATGCCTGGCTCCGTTACTGATGTTTGGCAGGTGCTTTGCTACGGGATACTCCCAGGGATTTCTTGGGATGACCCCCTTGTCGCTTGGCAGAGGGGCCGCTGCTGTCGGGCCAGTGGGGTCTGAGATCTCACCCCTCTCTGTGGCTGCAGGGTAGGATGTTGAACTGTCATCCTGTCGTCCACCAGTGAGAGGGGGAGGTGTTGTTTGTGGCACAGGCCTGCCCCTCAGTACAGCCACTAGCTGGCCCAAGAGGTCCACAATTTGGCCCATGCACGTGTCCATGGACCTCATCAGCAGGAGGAGCTCGCGGGTATCTTCTTCTAACTGACCTGTTCGTCCCTGGGCCTGTTCATAGGCCCCAAGGACTCTGTTTATGTTGTCCAGGGCCTCGGTCCCAGGCTCTGGTTGTCTGTGACTGACCCTGACCCTCCCACATGCCCTGCTGCCACGGGCCTGTTGCCTCACCACTGTGGGCCCCTGCATCCACTCCCTGCCCTCCTCAGTTGGTGGTGTGGGGTGGTCATCCTCTGGGACAGGGAGAGTGTTGCAGGCAGCACGTTTGGTGATGGTGGTGGTGGTGATGGTAGTGGAGGTCCACAGGCCATAACAGCAGGGGTCTGCAGAGAGGTTGGTGTTGCAGCAGATGTGGTGGGGGGCGATGGCGTCTTGGGACCTGTTGCGCCCTGGCACACCAGATGGGCTGTCTTCGAGCTCCTCGTCCTCTGAATCCCGGGAGTCATCATCCGAGAGTCCATGTACCGGGGGTGAAGACTGGCTCTGCAGGTTGCTGGTGTTGTCCTCTACAGTCAGTTCTTGGTCACCTGTGGGTCAGATGGGATATGGTAATTGTAGTGCACCCCGCAAGCTTTGTGTTAGGTGTGTATTATTCATTGTTTGTATACCACACAGTTGCCTGATCATCACATTGTTTGTATGTGCACTACTGTTCCTCCTGACATGATGTTGAGGTAAATGCATTACTTGTCCATGGTGTGAGGTGTCAAAACATACCATGCACCACGTGCATATTTTGTGATTACAGGGACATGTTGCCATTTAGGGAGTAGCGCAACAAAGAATATCGGTGAAGCCTCTGTGTTGATTACTCTGCCCTGGCAGACGTTACATCTGAGCATGTACTGGCAATTGTCATCTCGTGCATGCCTTTCTCATGTCATGTGCATATCTGAATTTATACCACCAACCCTGCTTTCTTTGTTTTCATATGGTTCTTGCTGCTCTGGCCCCATGGCGCTTACACATGGCATTCAGTGCTGTGCATGATTGTGCACAGACTTTCTTCTACATGTGAATTGGTGTGTCACACTTTAGTTTCTGTGACAGTTTCATTTGCTTAGCTGTCTGCACACTGAGTGGCAATAGTATCGGTGTGTATATTCGTGCAATGAGAGGGCTGGTGTTGTCATACGGCACCATGCTTTTTGAGAGGAATGGCTGGGTGCATGTACTGGCTACTTACCTATTATGTTTTCACATTCAGCTTGGATTTGTGACACAACACACAACTCTTTGTGTATGTGTAATATAGGCTTTTATCCTGCTCAGGGGTGTGGCAACAAAGCATAATATGTATACCTACCTGTTATTTGTAAGTGTACAATGTAATGGCTGCCACATGCATCTGGGTGGAAGGGATTGCTCCATCTTGATGAGCTGGGGAACAAAGGGGCATGGTGGAAGTAGTAGTGCAGTCTTTCCACCCCAAAGCCCCCTACCTCCCAGGGAAGATGTCTACCTACCTCTAAGCTTGTTTGTAGTGATACAATGGCTTCCAACTGCTTATGAGCAGGTGTGGAGTGCTCCATCCTGCTCAGGTGTGGGACAGGGGGCATGTTGGGAATAGTAATGCAGGACTCCCACCCCCAAAGCCCCCTTCCAGGGAAGATGGCTACCTACCTGTTATTTGTAGGTGTATAATGCAATGGCTGCTACATGCATCTGGGTGGGAGGGATTGCTCCATTTTGATGATCTGGGGAACAAGGGGGCATGGCGGGAGTAGTAGTGTAGGCCTCCCACCCCAGACAGCCCTCCCAGGGAAGATGGCTACCTACCTGTAAGTTTGTTTGTAGTGATACAATGGCTTCCAACAGCAACTGGGTGGGTGTGGAGTCCTCCATCCTGCTCAGGTGTGGGACAGGGGCATGGTGGGAGTAGTACTGCAGTCTTCCCACCCCCAGACAGCCCTACCAGGGAAGATGGCTACCTACCTGTAAGTTTGTTTGTAGTGATGCACGGGCTTCCAACTGCTTCTGGGTGGGTGTGGAGTGCTCCATCCTGATCAGGTGTGGGACAGGGGGCATGGTGGGAGTAGTAGTGCAGTCTTCCCACCCCCAAAGCCCCCTCCCAGGGAAGATGGCTACCTACCTGTAAGGTTGTTTGTAGTGAAACAATGGCTTCCAACTGCTTCTGGGTGGGTGTGGAGTGCTCCATCCTGCTCAGGTGTGGAACAGGGGGCATGGTGAGAGTAGTTAAGCAGGCCTCCCACCCCCAGACAGCCCTCCCAGGGAAGATGGCTACCTACCTGTTATTTGTAAGTGTACAATGCAATGGCTGCCACATGCATCTGGGTGGGAGGGAGTGCTCCATCTAGATGTGCTGGGGAACAAGGGGGCATAGTGAGAGTAGTAGTGCAGGCCTCCCACCCCCAGACAGCCCTCCCAGGGAAGATGGCTAGCTACCTGTAAGTTTGTTTGTAGTGATACAATGACTTCCAACTGCTTCTGGGTGGGTGTGGAGTGCTCTATCCTGTTCAGGTGTGGAACAGGGGGCATGGTGGGAGTAGTAGTACAGGCCTCCCACCCCCCAAACAGCCCTCCCAGGAAAGATGGCTACTTACCTGTTGGGTGAGGGTGAACCATACAATGGCTGCAAAAGGGTTCTGGGTTGGTGTGGAGTGCTTCATCCGGCACAGGTGTGGGACAGGGGGGCATGGTGGGAGTAGTAGTGCAGTATTCCCACCCCCAAAGACCCTTCTCAGGGAAGATGGCTAGCTACCTGTAAGTTTGTCTGGATTGATACAATTGCTTCAAACTGCTTCTGGGTGGGTGTGGTTGCTCCATCCTGCTCAGGTGTGGGACAGGATGCATGGTGGGAGTAGTAGTGCAGTCTTCCCTCCCCAAAGCTCCCTCCCAGGGAAGATGGCTACCTACCTGTAAGTTTGTTTGTAGTGATACAATGGCTTCCAACTGCTTCTGGGTGGGTGTGGAGTACTCCATCCCGCTCAGGAGTGGAACAGGGGGCATGGTGAGAGTAGTTAAGCAGGCCTCCCACCCCCAAACAGCCCTCCCAGGGAAGATGGCTACCTACCTGTTATTTGTAAGTGTACAATGCAATGGCTGCCACATGTATCTGGGTGGGAGGGAGTGCTCCATCTTGATGAGCTGGGGAACAAGAGGGCATGGTGGGAGTAGTAGTGTAGGGCTCCCACCCCCAGACAGCCCTCACAAGGAAGATGGCTAACTACCTGTTGGGTGAGGGTGAACCATACAACGGCTACAAAGTGGTTCTGAGTTGGTGTGGAGTGCTCCATCCTGCTCAGGGGTGGGACAGGGGGCATGGTGGACGTTTTAGTGCTGCTTGCCTGGACACATACAACCCTGTAAATGTTGGCTACCTTTGGGGTGATTCAGATGGAGTGAACGTTATATCTGTGTTGGATATTGTGATGCATATGGATATACTTGTGCCTCTGAGATCTAGCTTTGTAGTTGTGCTGGAAGGTACATAGCTGTGTAATGGTCTACATTTGTTTGTACTTACCAGCCTGCACTCCTCTGGCTAATCCTGTGAGACTCTCTAGATGCAATATGGCAAGCACCTTCTCCTCCCATGCAGTGACTGTTCTTGGTGGAATGGGAGGGCCACCGGTAGTCCTCTGAGCCTGCTCATGGTTATTACTCCTCTTCTTTTTGACAACACTCTTCAGGTCATGCCACCGCTTCAGGATTTCCTGCCTTTTGAGAGGGGTAGTCCCTACTGCATTGACCTTGTCAACTATCCTTATCCACATTTGATTTCTTGTGGCTAATGGTGTCTGTTTGACCAGGTTAACAAACAGTTGTGGTTCTACTCTGATTATCTCATCTACCATGACTGTCAACTCACTCTCTGTGAATTTTGGCATTTTCTGTGGTGCCATGGTGTGTGATGTGCAAAGGGGTTAGAGGTGCAGGTGTGTAAGTGGGGGTGGGTGATGTGTATGGTGTGTGAGGTGCAGAGAGGTTAGAGGTGAAGGGGTGGAAGTGTTGGTGGTGCTGTGTGTGCTATGAGTAGTGATGGTGTGTTGATTTGCCTCTCCTTTGTGTTCTGGTGTTGGGCCCTTTAGTTGTGGAGTATTGCAAAGGATTCTGGTCAGGGAAGGGGATGGGTTTATACTCAGCTATGTTGGTGTGTCCAACTGGGGTATTCCTGTCAGGTGTGTTGTGTGGGTTGTCCTGGGATTCGTATATTTGTAGTTGCCATGTGGTTGTGTCAATGGGGTGTTTTCTGTGTTTTTGGGGGGCATGACTAGTTTGCTGTGTGCACTTTGTGGCCTTGTTGTGAATATTTTCTGTCAACCGCTATATTTGTCACAGAGCCTCCGCAGCCGTGGCTATGCTACAGCTCTTCCGCCGGCTCTCCCACTCATCACTGTTTGCGACAGCGGCGGTCGGAAACAGCGGATTGTACTGCGGTCACATCGGGGATATCCTAATTTTCCGTGCTGTGTCTCCGCTGGTATGGTGGCGGTTTGGTGATTTTCCTCCACAAATCGACCACCGTGGACAGATTTTAGCCTTCTCTGCCCAGTACGGGCATTTTTTCATTGCCTCGTACCACCGCGGTCTGATTTTCTTGCCAGTTGATCCTAATTGTACCAGCGGTTTTTCCCTTAGTACAGGCGGGCGGTTGAATTCCACTACCATGGGCCCAAAGTTGCAGCTCCTAATAAGAGTATTAAGGCCAAGTAGATGGGGTGGTTGAACACATGCTGACTGTAGTGCTGTAGTGCGTAGGCGGCAAAATAAATCCAATATATTGATGTTTGAAGGTCCAATTAAGTAAATAAAAACATGTGTATATCTGAAATTCATCCGCCTCCTAGTGGGAAATGCCATCAAATGAGAAACCCTTATTATATTTTGCATGATTTGTGTATGTAATCAAGGCAGTGGTCGCCAAGTGTCCTTCTCTTCTTTGCTTTGCGCTTTCTGCCAGGTCTGACTTTGCTGTTCAATGAATTACCTATTAACCATGACTGGCTAAGGCTTTTTCAGTTAACTACATGTTGGTTTAGAACAACATCACTGCATGAGATTTCATGCCTTATAAGTGTCAATAGATTTTGGCCCATCACAGGCAGATCTACACAACTTAGTTGAGCAGCGCGTATGTTCAGTGTGTGTACAGGGTGGTGCTAGGGACATGCACGCATTAATTGACTAAACTGCTTGTCTACACTCACCTTAAAATATTACTGAAATTGCCACACATAAGGAAATCAAATGTCACACATAAACACGATTCACTGATAGAATTTCGATTCCCAAAATATCAATATACACAAATATCGATGCAAAAATATCGATGTCAAAAATATTGACAGCCTATATTTAAAATTGTAAATACAAAAATATCGAAACATAAATATCAATGTAAAAAATATAGATGTACAAAATTTCGATTTTTTTTTATTGAAATAAAAATGTATGTTAAATATATTAAATAATAAAAGTAACTTTAAAAAAATGATTTAGAGTTAATATACATTTTAACAAATACATTACAATAAATGTAATTAAAAATATTAAAACATACTTATATAAAATATTTATATATATATATATATATTCACGCTCCAAGGTTGTCCACCATGTGAGTAGCACGCGAGCAGCAGCTTTATTTATGTGTAGGTGAGGACGGGGATCCGCTTGTAGACGCCGCTCCGTAATGGATCTGCCCGACGCGTTTCGAAGCTCCATCTGCTTCTCTTCAGGGGCTTTAACGGAAGCGGTGTGCGCACCCGCTACACTTCTCCAATTATATAACTCGCCCGTCGATGGGAGGCTCCAGTGAGACTTCTGGGAAGTGTAGTACGGAAAGCACACAATCAAGTCCTGTATGGACTCCACAAGTGGGCCCGTCCTCGATTCCATGTACGGCTGCTACTTCACTGACGTGACCCCCACGTTAACGGGGTGGTGCATACTCTGCGGCTGGACTGCCGCATATAGATTCACGCTCCAAGGTTGTCCACCATGTGAGTAGCACGCGAGCAGCAGCTTTATTTATGTGTAGGTGAGGACGGGGATCCGCTTGTAGACGCCGCTCCGTAATGGATCTGCCCGACGCGTTTCGAAGCTCCATCTGCTTCTCTTCAGGGGCTTTAACGGAAGCGGTGTGCGCACCCGCTACACTTCTCCAATTATATAACTCGCCCGTCGATGGGAGGCTCCAGTGAGACTTCTGGGAAGTGTAGTACGGAAAGCACACAATCAAGTCCTGTATGGACTCCACAAGTGGGCCCGTCCTCGATTCCATGTACGGCTGCTACTTCACTGCCGTGACCCCCACGTTAACGGGGTGGTGCATACTCTGCGGCTGGACTGCCGCATATAGATTCACGCTCCAAGGTTGTCCACTATGTGAGTAGCACGCGAGCAGCAGCTTTATTTATGTGTAGGTGAGGACGGGGATCCGCTTGTAGACGCCGCTCCGTAATGGATCTGCCCGACGCGTTTCGAAGCTCCATCTGCTTCTCTTCAGGGGCTTTAACGGAAGCGGTGTGCGCACCCGCTACACTTCTCCAATTATATAACTCGCCCGTCGATGGGAGGCTCCAGTGAGACTTCTGGGAAGTGTAGTATGGAAAGCACACAATCAAGTCCTGTATGGACTCCACAAGTGGGCCCGTCCTCGATTCCATGTACGGCTGCTACTTCACTGACGTGACCCCCACGTTAACGGGGTGGTGCATACTCTGCGGCTGGACTGCCGCATATAGATTCACGCTCCAAGGTTGTCCACCATGTGAGTAGCACGCGAGCAGCCGCTTTATTTATGTGTAGGTGAGGACGGGGATCCGCTTGTAGACGCCGCTCCGTAATGGATCTGCCCGACGCGTTTCGAAGCTCCATCTGCTTCTCTTCAGGGGCTTTAACGGAAGCGGTGTGCGCACCCGCTACACTTCTCCAATTATATAACTCGCCCGTCGATGGGAGGCTCCAGTGAGACTTCTGGGAAGTGTAGTACGGAAAGCACACAATCAAGTCCTGTATGGACTCCACAAGTGGGCCCATCCTCGATTCCATGTACGGCTGCTACTTCACTGACGTGACCCCCACGTTAACGGGGTGGTGCATACTCTGCGGCTGGACTGCCGCATATAGATTCACGCTCCAAGGTTGTCCACCATGTGAGTAGCACGCGAGCAGCAGCTTTATTTATGTGTAGGTGAGGACGGGGATCCGCTTGTAGACGCCGCTCCGTAATGGATCTGCCCGACGCGTTTCGAAGCTCCATCTGCTTCTCTTCAGGGGCTTTAACGGAAGCGGTGTGCGCATCCGCTACACTTCTCCAATTATATAACTCGCCCGTCGATGGGAGGCTCCAGTGAGACTTCTGGGCTTTCTGTACTACACTTCCCAGAAGTCTCACTGGAGCCTCCCATCGACGGGCGAGTTATATAATTGGAGAAGTGTAGCGGGTGCGCACACCGCTTCCGCCCCTGAAGAGAAGCAGATGGAGCTTCGAAACGCGTCGGGCAGATCCATTACGGAGCGGCGTCTACAAGCGGATCCCCGTCCTCACCTACACATAAATAAAGCTGCTGCTCGCGTGCTACTCACATGGTGGACAACCTTGGAGCGTGAATCTATATGCGGCAGTCCAGCCGCAGAGTATGCACCACCCCGTTAACGTGGGGGTCACGGCAGTGAAGTAGCAGCCGTACATGGAATCGAGGACGGGCCCACTTGTGGAGTCCATACAGGACTTGATTGTGTGCTTTCCGTACTACACTTCCCAGAAGTCTCACTGGAGCCTCCCATCGACGGGCGAGTTATATAATTGGAGAAGTGTAGCGGGTGCGCACACCGCTTCCGTTAAAGCCCCTGAAGAGAAGCAGATGGAGCTTCGAAACGCGTCGGGCAGATCCATTACGGAGCGGCGTCTACAAGCGGATCCCCGTCCTCACCTACACATAAATAAAGCTGCTGCTCGCGTGCTACTCACATGGTGGACAACCTTGGAGCGTGAATCTATATGCGGCAGTCCAGCCGCAGAGTATGCACCACCCCGTTAACGTGGGGGTCACGGCAGTGAAGTAGCAGCCGTACATGGAATCGAGGACGGGCCCACTTGTGGAGTCCATACAGGACTTGATTGTGTGCTTTCCGTACTACACTTCCCAGAAGTCTCACTGGAGCCTCCCATCGACGGGCGAGTTATATAATTGGAGAAGTGTAGCGGGTGCGCACACCGCTTCCGTTAAAGCCCCTGAAGAGAAGCAGATGGAGCTTCGAAACGCGTCGGGCAGATCCATTACGGAGCGGCGTCTACAAGCGGATCCCCGTCCTCACCTACACATAAATAAAGCTGCTGCTCGCGTGCTACTCACATGGTGGACAACCTTGGAGCGTGAATCTATATGCGGCAGTCCAGCCGCAGAGTATGCACCACCCCGTTAACGTGGGGTTCACGGCAGTGAAGTAGCTGCCGTACATGGAATCGAGGACGGGCCCACTTGTGGAGTCCATACAGGACTTGATTGTGTGCTTTCTGTACTACACTTCCCAGAAGTCTCACTGGAGCCTCCCATCGACGGGCGAGTTATATAATTGGAGAAGTGTAGCGGGTGCGCACACCGCTTCCGTTAAAGCCCCTGAAGAGAAGCAGATGGAGCTTCGAAACGCGTCGGGCAGATCCATTACGGAGCGGCGTCTACAAGCGGATCCCCGTCCTCACCTACACATAAATAAAGCTGCTGCTCGCGTGCTACTCACACGGTGGACAACCTTGGAGCGTGAATCTATATGCGGCAGTCCAGCCGCAGAGTATGCACCACCCCGTTAACGTGGGGGTCACGGCAGTGAAGTAGCAGCCGTACATGGAATCGAGGACGGGCCCACTTGTGGAGTCCATACAGGACTTGATTGTGTGCTTTCCGTACTACACTTCCCAGAAGTCTCACTGGAGCCTCCCATCGACGGGCGAGTTATATAATTGGAGAAGTGTAGCGGGTGCGCACACCGCTTCCGTTAAAGCCCCTGAAGAGAAGCAGATGGAGCTTCGAAACGCGTCGGGCAGATCCATTACGGAGCGGCGTCTACAAGCGGATCCCCGTCCTCACCTACACATAAATAAAGCTGCTGCACGCGTGCTACTCACATGGTGGACAACCTTGGAGCGTGAATCTATATGCGGCAGTCCAGCCGCAGAGTATGCACCACCCCGTTAACGTGGGGGTCACGGCAGTGAAGTAGCAGCCGTACATGGAATCGAGGACGGGCCCACTTGTGGATTCCATACAGGACTTGATTGTGTGCTTTCCGTACTACACTTCCCAGAAGTCTCACTGGAGCCTCCCATCGACGGGCGAGTTATATAATTGGAGAAGTGTAGCGGGTGCGCACACCGCTTCCGTTAAAGCCCCTGAAGAGAAGCAGATGGAGCTTCGAAACGCGTCGGGCAGATCCATTACGGAGCGGCGTCTACAAGCGGATCCCCGTCCTCACCTACACATAAATAAAGCTGCTGCTCGCGTGCTACTCACATGGTGGACAACCTTGGAGCGTGAATCTATATGCGGCAGTCCAGCCGCAGAGTATGCACCACCCCGTTAACGTGGGGGTCACGGCAGTGAAGTAGCAGCCGTACATGGAATCGAGGACGGGCCCACTTGTGGAGTCCATACAGGACTTGATTGTGTGCTTTCCGTACTACACTTCCCAGAAGTCTCACTGGAGCCTCCCATCGACGGGCGAGTTATATAATTGGAGAAGTGTAGCGGGTGCGCACACCGCTTCCGTTAAAGCCCCTGAAGAGAAGCAGATGGAGCTTCGAAACGCGTCGGGCAGATCCATTACGGAGCGGCGTCTACAAGCGGATCCCCGTCCTCACCTACACATAAATAAAGCTGCTGCTCGCGTGCTACTCACATGGTGGACAACCTTGGAGCGTGAATCTATATGCGGCAGTCCAGCCGCAGAGTATGCACCACCCCGTTAACGTGGGGGTCACGGCAGTGAAGTAGCAGCCGTACATGGAATCGAGGACGGGCCCACTTGTGGAGTCCATACAGGACTTGATTGTGTGCTTTCCGTACTACAATTCCCAGAAGTCTCACTGGAGCCTCCCATCGACGGGCGAGTTATATAATTGGAGAAGTGTAGCGGGTGCGCACACCGCTTCCGTTAAACCCCCTGAAGAGAAGCAGATGGAGCTTCGAAACGCGTCGGGCAGATCCATTACGGAGCGGCGTCTACAAGCGGATCCCCGTCCTCACCTACACATAAATAAAGCTGCTGCTCGCGTGCTACTCACATGGTGGACAACCTTGGAGCGTGAATATATATATATATATATATATATATATATATATTTCCTTTATAACAAATAATACACTATTCATTTTAATTTATTTTATAATTTTATGAATACATAAAGATTTACAAATAAATATATATATTTACATACACTTATAACATAAAATCTAATAAAAGAAACATACTATAAATTAAAACATTAAAATATTTAATAGTCTTTAAATTAGAATTTTGCACTCAACAGTAGGGAAAGTGTTGGATAGCGCAGGGTTAAATATTACTATTCCCACTCCAGTGAGTGCAACAGTAGGGAATGTGTTGGATAGCGGAGGTGTAAATATTACTATTCACACTCCAGTGGATGCAACAGTAGGGAAAGTGTTGAATAGCGGAGGGGTAAAACTTACTATTCCCACTCCAGTTAGTGCAACTGTAGGGAAAGTGTTGGATAGCGGAGGGGTAAAACTTAATTTTACCACACCATTAAGTACAATAGTAAAGAAAATGTTGGATAGCGGAGGGATAAAATGTACTATTCCCACTCCAGTGAGTGCAACAGTAGGGCAAGTGTTGGATAGCGGATAGGTAAAACTTAATTTTCCCACTCCAATGAGTGCAACAGTAGGGAAAAGTTTGGTTAGGAAAGGGGAAAACATTACTATTCCCACTTCAGTGAGTGCAACAGAAGGGAAAGTTTTGGATAGCGGATGGATACATACTATTATTCCCACTCCAGTGGGTGAAACAGAAGGGAAAGTGTTGGATAGCGGAGGGATAAACATTTATATTCCCACTTCAGTGAGTGCAACAATAGGGAAAGTGTTGGATGGTGGAGGGGAAAAAATGACTATTCCATCTCCAATAAGTGCAACAGTAGGGAAATTGTAGGATAGCAGACAAAAACAAACAAATTAACAACAACAAAACAAAAGATTTTAAAAAACAAAAAATAAAACATATACAAAAGTTTTAAATATTACAAAATATAGAAACAGATTAGAATGTTAAAAAGATCTAATAACTTGAAAGATTATTTTTAAAAATCCAAAAATAATGTAAAAACAAATGACTATTTTTTAATTCACATTTTTTATAAACAAAAACATTTATTATTACATAAATGTAATCTTTTTTATTTCATACCCTATAACAACACACAATTCACAACCCACACTTGAATAAAAGAAAAAACGTACCTCCATAATTAACATAATTAATTATCAATTAAACAAATATTATTAATTAAGAAAAATGTAAAACAAATAAAAATGTATTTACTCCCCAAACATTACCCCTATAAAACCCAAACACACACATGAAATAATAAACACTTACAATGAATATTTATCATTTGATAAATTATTAATATTAAACTAATTATTAATTAATTTCCTCTCCGACCCCCAAAAGGTGCAATGTGGGGTTCCTCAGGGCTCCTCGTTAAGCCCTCTTTTATTTAACATCTATGTTACCCCACTTGCACAGGTGGTAAGATCATTTGGCCTGGATGTGTTATCATACGCTGATGACACACAGATCTTGGTATCCATCACCCAGCCAGTTTGTGAGATTGCTTCCAAGTTCAGAACCTGTATGGAGGCAGTCTCCAAATGGATGACGTGTAATTTTTTTAAATTAAACGGTGAGAAAACCGAAGTTATGGTCTTCGGAGGGAGCCAAGATCTTTGGTCGAAGGAGTGGTGGCCCACGTCCCTTGGAGATTGCCCAACCCCTACTCCTATTGCTAAGAATCTTGGAGTACAAATTGATCCTACCCTCTCTTTCGACCCCCAGGTAAATAGGACAGTGTCAACTTGCTGTGGCACCATCAGAATTTTAAAGAAAATTGCTCCTTATCTATCCTTGGCAGCCCGGAAACAAGCTACAGCTGGCTTAGTACTATCGAGGCTAGATTATTGTAATGCCCTCTATGGTGGCATCAATAAAGGTTCCATCCATCGCCTCCAAATGGTACAAAATGCGGCAGCCAGACTGGTGCTAAGTCTCCCTAGGAGAGCATCTGCAACAATGGCCAGAAGGGATCTCCATTGGCTTCCAATTCCATCTAGGATCTCTTATAAAATTCTCTGTTTGGCCCATGGTGCTATCCATGGCTCAGGATCTGAAAGCATTAGATCTCTTCTGTGTGCCTACACCCCTATTAGAACTCTTCGCTCATCTGCAAAGAACAGGCTGGTGGTTCCTAGGTTTACCAAGGTTAGATGGGGAGGTAGAGCTTTTTCCGTCTTGGCACCCAAACTGTGGAACCTCCTCCCCCTTGAGCTTTCCAGTCAACCATCCTTAGCAATATTCAAAAAGTCACTTAAGACCTGGCTTTTCTCTCAGGCATATTAGGCTTTGCTTTCCCGCTGGCCTTCTGGTCCTGGCATTGGAGTTTGGATTTCTATGTCTGTCTGTAGTGCGCCTTGATGCCCCTTGGGGCTAAGTTTTGCGCGGTATAAAAATGCCTTTCATTCATTCATTCTGTGATATGGCCATACCAAAAAATAAATAAATAATTAATTAAACATAAAATACGTTCCACCCTCTACCCCAATAAACACCACAACCCACACCTAAAAACCATTACACATGTTCCTTAACTAATTTGACATTATTAAATTAATATCAACTAAAAACTTATTAATTAATATTAAATAATTTACGTCCCACCCTTTACCACTATAAACCCCACAGCTTACATCAAACATTAATTACACAACTGACATATTTAAATTTTAATTAATTAGCATTCACTAACAAACAATTATTAACTAATTATAAATAAATACCTACCCACCCTATTCTCTAATAAACCCCACCAGTCGCTCCTAAATAAAAGACACAATCAACATAATTATTTAATTAATAATTAACAACCAGTTAATACATATTTCATAATTAAATACATCCCACAATACACTCTATAAAAAATAAATAAATACATATTAATAAATACAAAATATAAATACATGTATTATAATTAAATTACTTCCCACCCTATTCCCCTATTTACCCACAACCCGCTCCTGAAAAAAATGACACAATTAACGTAATTGCCAATTAATTAATCAATAATAATTATCAGCCAATTAATTAAAAATGTATAATAAATTAATTCCCACAATTAACACTATACAATCTAAATTAAATAAATACTAATACACAAAATGTGTAATTAATTTATTTTTATTAAATTACTTCCCACCCTATTCCCCCATAAACCCACAACACACTCCTAAAAAAATGACACAGTTAACATAAGTGACAATTAATTAAAAATGATTAACAACCAATTAGTAAATAACTAATAATAAATGAACTCCCACAATTAACACTATGAAATCTAAATTAAATAAATACTAATACAGAAACAAATAATCATTCATTTATTATAATTAAATCCCGCCCTATTCCCCTATAAACTCACAACCCGCTCTTGCAGAAATGACACAATTAACATAATTGCCAATTAATTAACCAATAATAATTATCAGCCAATCAATTAAAAATGTATAATAAATCAATTCCCTGCAAGTCGATATTCTTGACCACGATAACTTTCCTGCCGATATTTCTGTATCACAACATTTAAAACTCGATATTTGTGTTTGTTGACATTTTAAACTTGATATTCTGTCTGTGCACCATAAACACCATGAAAACACAGAAATATCAAAATTAAGGAATCAGAAAACTCGGCAGCTATGAGAACAAAGGGTGAGCAACCTAGAGGACTCTAACTCGAAGATCAAAAAAATACAGTTACAAGTATTGCTTCTTCAAAAACAAGCAGAAGTATTTGGAAAATCGCAACAGGAGGAAAAATCTTAGAATTTATGGCCTGCCAGAGGGATCAGAATGGAGTGATCCTTTCTGTTTTTTCAAACAATTATACTAAAGATGTTAGGCTTGCCATCATCAATTTTTTTAAATATTGAAAGAGTACATTGTTTGGGGCACAACCCGAACTTAGCTTCTTCGTCATTCAGTGGTGTTATTCTCCTTTTTCTCGAATATACTGACTTGCTCAAAGTCATTATAGCTGTAAAGGCAAAGAAAGAAGTTTCATGGTCACTTATCGGACCCAGAATCCAATAAGCAGCCCTAAAGTGGATTGCATCCTACTTCACACAACAAACACAGAAGGTCATCCTCCCTCCCTACTCCTTGCTCCCTAAGAAAATCAGCTGTGGTGTACCTCAAGGCTTGTCCGTCAGTCCATCCCTCTTCAACGTATACATGACACCCCTGGCCAACATCGTCAAATGGCCCTGAATGAATGACAATTGAAAAAGGCATGATTGCTGAAGCACCTTCGTCTTTGGGGAAATAAATGTAGTGAAAACAACCAGTGAGTGTGCAAGTCTTTATTTTCGCTTTTGGGAATATATATACATATATACATATATATACATATATACATATATATATATATATATATATATATATGTATGTATGTATATATTACCTACTGGCGGTCGCCAGTAGGTATATATAGTTAGGATTTTTTCTCTATGGGATTTTTGAAAATTCTATGTCTAATAACTTTGGCGTTTGTGGACGGAATTGGCTGAAATTTTCAGGAAAATGGCACATTTTGTTTCTGAACAGCCCCTGAAAATTTTGGGGGGGTTCGTCAAGGGGGGGCTGAGAAAAAAGGGGGGTCCCAAAACGCATTTTTCCCATGTTAATTTCCATAGGGCGGTTGGCCTCACTTTTAGCCCGAACGGCTGAATGGATTTGCACGAAACTTGGCAAAATTGTAGGGACTGGTAGCCCGATGTGCCTTTTGTAGGTCTCAATATATGTGCTCCAGTGGATTTTGAGAAATTAACGTTTAAAAAAAGATATATATCTGTAACAGCGGACCTGGCAGCGGCCCAGGACGCGTACTTTTCGCGCAACGGAGCTTTGTGAAGCGAAGCTGATTGGTTCTCCGGCGTCTGTCAACATTCCAAACAGTCCGTAGCGGCCGCCATCTTGTCTCTCGGTAGGATCGAGAGACAAGAGGAGGCCAAAGCGAAGGGGCAAATGACCATAAGGGGGAATAGTAGATCCTCGGTGACCCCCTACGTTTGATGTGGAGGTTTTAAAAGGGCCCCGCGGGGCAAAAAAAAAAAAAATAATAATAATCGAACGGCTGAATGGATTTGCACGAAACTTGGCAAAATTGTAGGGACTGGTAGCCCGATGTGCCTTTGCTAGGTCTCAATATATGTGCTCTAGTGGATTTTGAGAAATTAACGTTCAAAAAAAGATATATATCTGTAACAGCGCTCCGCTTCGCGTACTTTTCGCGTTACGGAGGTTTGCGAAGCTGATTGGTTCTCCGGCGTCTGTCAACATTCCAAACAGTCCGTAGCGGCCGCCATCTTGTCTCTCGGTAGGATCGAGAGACAAGAGGAGGCCAAAGCGAAGGGGCAAATGACCATAAGGGGGCATAGTAGATCCTCCCTGACCCCCTAGGTTTGATGTGGAGGCTTTGAAAGGGTCTCGCAGGGCAAAAAAAAAATATACAGTTTTTTTAGTTTTTAGTTTTTTTGCGTGGAGTGCGCCCGGTTCGCGAACCGGGAAGCGGTCTGGGGAGCGTACTTTCTTGAAAATTAGTGAAAAAAGTTAGAGTAAAATAATAATTGTGAGTGATCAGATGTAGGGTAGCTCTGAGAAGAGCTTTTGGGTTTATGGTACATTTAGGTACTTATAAGTAGGTACCAATGCACAGTCTTAAATTCAGAGTGAAAACTCTGTTGCCCTCATCTGAGAAGTGAACTCCATCTGCTCTGTAGATATCTTGCATGTAGTAACGCAAGTTATTGTTGTACAGGGAGCCCATTCCATGGTCTCTCATGTAAGCTGAAACAGATTTGTTTACATGCTTCCTCGATTTCTCAATTTGTGGACAAAATTGGTTCGACCACCTCCATTTCTGTCTTTGGCATATATTTGAATATACCAAGGCAGTCTGAGGAAAAAGTGCCATCAATTGCTCAAAGGTGTCCTTTAAAAGCATTTCCAGACCTACCCCAGTCAAAGTGCCCAAATCATTACCTCCACAGTGCACAATTAACAGGTCAGGTTTTGGCAAATGCATAAAGGTTTTCACCAATGGTATCAATTGGTGACATTTTAATCCTCTGTGGCCAAACCACTTAATTTCCACATCTTGTAAATTGAGGTTAGGTAAATTCCTGTTTTCAGCGTACCTTTGAGCCCAATAGATGTAGCTATGTCCAACAATCCAGACAGAAAACATGGCGAGAGAAGGTTCTCCTGCAGTCAGATGAAGTGTGGCAATGAAATGGCAGTTGAAAAAATGAGAGTGTAAAATGAAAAAAACTGAGGAGTTTCTGTGTTAATGAAGCAGTAAGAGTGATTGGTGGATTTTGATTGCTGAAAACAGAAAGTTAGTGTGCATGGATGAGTTCGTTGAAAGATGTATTTTGAGTGGCGAAGAAAAAATCATTAAATGAAAGAATGCTCTGGATATGCAGGTGCACTGAGAGTTCAGAGTTCAATTGCAACATTGTTGTGTGAGAGGTCTTGCAAGAGGTGGTTGCTATGCAGAAAAAGCAGAGAGGGGGCAGAGGGGGGAAGGGTTTTGCTTTGAAAAAAAGTGAGGGAAGAGTTTTGATTGGGTGACATGAGAGATCTGTGTGAGGAATTACAGCATTTCTGTGCTTTTGATAGCTGCAGACTCTGGAGTGCATACCTTTTGCTCTGCTGAAGACAAATTGGTGTGTTTCTGAGACTGTTTTGAAACTCAAAGTATTTGCTAAGGTGAGAAAAAATTTCTTTAATTTAGATAGAAAATAGTGTGCTTTAAGGAGAAAATTATGAAGAAAGTTGTGTTTTTCAAATGTTGCTTTGTCTCAAGTGTTTCACAAATAGATTTTGTTTCTTTGAGAAATTGTAAGTGGAGAAAATGTGAAGTATTAGTACTGACAGGGCTTTTATGTGCATAGGAGTTGTGGAGTGTTTTCAAATTATGACTTGTAAATCGTTTTTGAGAAAAAGCAATGGTTTTAATATTGATGAGAAGGACATAATGGTGTCTGCTTCTTTATAAGGTAATTGAGAGTCTCTGATGTTATTTTTCCCATTTCAATGTAAGAAGTTTGTCTGTGGAGCAAATTGCTTGTAAATATGCTCCCACCTGTGCATGGCAAATTTAGATTTTGAAAGTTTCCGTTACATAGGCATGTTAAAGGTGACTGAAATATGCTGCAAAGGCAATCAAAAAATGCTTTTATGTGTCTTAAGGACATTTTAAGTCATTTCCCCATGTGCAGTGTTTTCAAATTATGAGTTGAAAATCGTTTTTGAGGTAAAGGAATGTTTTCAAAATTTATGTGCGCCATATGACCCCAAATTTCTTTTTCAGGGGTGCAGCAGGGTGTTCTTGAGACACCCCTGCACCGTCGGAAAAATTCGTAATTTGCGATGAGGTCATTGCTAATCGCAAATTGCACCTTCATTCCTATGGGCCTCCTGCTGCATGGAAATGAATGGGTAATCTTGCTGAAATGCAAAGTCGAATCTGTATTTAAAAGGGTCTGCACCTCTGTACGGGTGTTCGCTATGTGAAGCACGAAAGTTTCACGGGCCGAACTCAAGGCCACCTCTCTCTGAGACAAAAGAGCTCTTATTCTTGCCATGCCGTTGAAATGTGCTCCCAAGGTTGGTATTTGTGGCCAGATTGAAAACTCCCTATGTTCATGTGTGGGAGGAAATAGAACATTTCTGCAGCAAATAACCCGTTCATTTACTGTTACGATAAAATGAATACTTTTAATTAACCCAGAACAATCTTCATTATTGAGCATCAAATAACTACCATTTTCCAAGAACTTGAACGTGGGGATGATAGCAGGAACTGGTGTGCCTTGCAACACGCAAGCCATATTTGGTCGGTGTTTGTTGCATGAACCGTGTAACTGTATGTGCCTACACATTAGTGAATGATCTGGCGTCTCAGTGCATTCCTCTCCATTCAGATAAAGTTCTTGATCATCTTTGAAAATCTGTATGTGTATGGAAGCGACCAGACCTCATGAAGAAAACCACTACCTAAAGGTTAATAACGACCTATTGGTATATATTTCATACAATTTGAAAACTTATATAAAGCAAAAGGCAGCGTTATTAAACCGTGGATAAGGCACGTTGCCAAAGCAGTCAACCTTTTGGATTTATACTGGAAATGTTAAAGGAAGAATTACGGAGTAGGGCCTGTAAATCTTTAATGGACAACGAGTAAAATTACTCCAACCATCATATTCCTCTAACTCCGGGATAGTAGGGGTGTTTAATTTTTTAGAAGTAGCCAATCCAAAGCATTTGGTCTGGGAAATTGTTTCATTCACAAACAATATATGATTTGGGATGAGACATGCACGGTGGAAAGCCTCAGTGCCTTGTACCTGCCAGGTTCGTGAACCCCAAACTGATGTAGATCCTGGATATTTTTACTCTGTGTTACGTTAGCATGGGCTCATTACTGGTTTAAACGCCATTTTTCCTTTTTTGTAACTTCTGCACACGATACTTAGTTGTTGCTTTAGCTTTCAGCCTACCTGCGTCAAGATCTATGCCTGCTTCAAGCAGGCGCAGGGTTTTGATGTAGCTTTGTCCTATCTGATTGTAAATGCGGCACACCGTGGGTGGCAGAGCAGTGGTGCACGTTAACTGGTGCATCCCTGGGGATGTGCTAGTTAATATAAATCTGCCCCTTTACATTTAATCATGTGCAGGGGACACAGAGTAGGTGAGGTTTATCCAAGGTTAAGAAGAGATGAGTCTTGTTCAGTGAAAAATTGGAGATAGGCTTCAGTATATTATATACTTAAGTAGTGTGTTAAGTTTTTGATGACTGTTATTAATTTACTGTTGGGTAATAGTGGTTAATAACATTTTTTATTATATTTTACCACAGATTCAACTGCAGATTATTTCAAGATTTTAGGATGCCTAGCAAAGAAAGAGTAAGAAAGGCTGCAAAACGTCAAAGACAGCAGGACCATGGAATAATGCAGCAGTCCTCTAACAAAAAGATTTGTCAAGTCACCAAGAAAGCACCGGGTAAGAGTCGAAAAACAGTCATAAGAAATATGTGTAGTAAAAAAAATATTACTACAGAAAATGTTTCAGTCCAGAGAAGGAGAAAGAATTCAAATGGTAAGGAAAGGCCAATGAGAAATGTTACTGCTAGAGTAAGAGATAACTCTATGCATGAAAGTAGAAGGAAACAAGAGTTTAGGGATATTCGTAAACGAATGTTCCGCAACAGGATAATTGGGAATTTGTTAAAAAATATTAAGAAAGGTCAGCAGAAAGTGGTTTTTTATAAGAGAAAAAAAATAGTTGAGAAAGTTATTGATCAGGCATTTGAAATTAAACGTAAGTTATTTATTTTGACAATCAATAGAATTAGGAAGCTAAACAAGGTAATTTATGATTTCAAAAGAAATAGTAGATGGAAGAGAATAGTTAATCGTAGTAATTTTTGTGAAGTTTTTTCTGGAGAATGGATGCATAGTTCAAGCTCTGAGGCATTTTTTAATGAGGAGAGTTATTTCCAGGATAATGATTTGGTGCATGCAGTTGACACCAGTGGTCGAGCTTATGAAGTGAAAGATGGTTGTCCAGTTGAACAAGAAAAACTTGTGAGAACAGAGATAGAAGAGGTGTTAGGTAATGAGGTTTTAGGGAGACGTCCTAAGGGTCCTGTGTACACCTGGAAGTGTAGTAGTATTTGCAGTGTACGACAGGATTCCATCAATTTGCTTTGTGATTTTATACGGTCATTTAGTAAGAACAGTTTGAAGCAGAAAATGAAGTTGTTGCAAGAATTAGATCCTTGCAGAGTGAGAGAAGTGATAGGTTTGCATGGTCATTCACTGGCTTGTCTTTCCAGGAGAGTATGCCAGAGTGTTTTTCATCATTTCAGGATGCTAGCAGTGCATCATAATAAAGTGAGGAAATTAGTTAGAATGTTGTATTATGCTAAGAGTCCAGCAATTATGCTTAAACAATTATGCGCTGCTCTTTTGCATGGTTCTGAAATAGATGTGAAGAATATATGTGAAGAAATTGAGTTTTGTTACTTTGGAAGTAAAGAGGAGAATGTTGAAATTGACCAAGAAGAAGAGAGTAATGTGGAAGATAGTGTACAGGTTTCCAGTACAGATAATTTCCAGAGGGAAATTGCGACGTTTGAGGTGAAATCAAGTGAGAGGCCAAATTTCACTTGTGTGTGTTGTCGACGCACTTATTATAAGAATCAGACTAAGTTAGTGGATTTATATGGAAAAAGTGAAAGGGAAAATAATAGTGAATGGAAGGATTTTACAACATACTTGATGGTAGAAAATTGTTTTGATTTGGGATTGGATCAACGTGTGTGTACTTATTGTTGTAACAAATTAAATCAAAACCAGATGCCTGCTAGAGCAGTTCATAATAATCTGGAATTGGTTGAGATTCCTTCTGAATTGAAGGATTTAAATACTTATGAATCTATTTTGATTCAAAGTATCCATCCCTTTCAGGCTATTGTAAGAATGGAGCCAAAGACAGGGAAATTCCCTCCATCAGATTTACAGAGAGGATTAAAGGGAAGAGTTGTTTATTTGCCTCTAGATTTGAAGAAAAACATTAACACAATTGGAGTAGAAAAAGTGGAAGAGGAACCTCTTGTTATCTTAGTTAATGGGGTTCCGACAAAGAATAAGAAAATATGGCAAGATTTAGTAGATGTTAGGAAAGTCAAAAGGGCAACATTGTATTTGAAAAAATATAATAAGTACTATAAAAATGTATATGTTGCAGAAGAGGAAGTAAGTGAGGAAGAGGATAACGATTTGTGTGCTGGTCAAATTGAGAAAGTAGAACCCTGTACTAGTGAAGAAATATATGAACATTATAGTGTTCATCCTTTGCATTCCAAGGAAGTCATGGGGAATGCTATTGAGTTGTTTCAAATGAAACAAGCGAAAGGGAGTCCCATTAGTGTTTGGGAGGAAAGTTTGGAAGCTCGGTGTTTCCCACAGCTTTTTCCAACAGGTCAGGGAGGAAGATATGATGAGCGACCTCATCAAATTCCTGCTTCTGAATACCGGACTTTGCGATTGTATGCAGGAGATCCTAGGTTTCGACAATGCATTCCTTATTTGTTTCATCTCCTGTTTGAAAGCGATCTGTCTGGACTGTCATATGCAGTGAACCACATCTTGAAAAGTGGTATACACATGCAAAACATCTCGGCAAGTGACTTTATGGATAAAGTCAATGTCCAAGACAGTATTTTGGATTCTCACCTGATTAATCTCATGGCGTGTCAGCGTGGTACTAATGAGTACTGGTACCGTCGTCATGGTGATTTAAAATGTATGCTAAGGAACTTAGGAACTCCCACATGGTTCCTCACTTTGAGCTGTGCTGAGTATGGCTGGGAAGACTTACTTGAATTTCTACGAGAGGCAAATGCTAACGTAGAAAACATCGAATTCAAGACACCCGGAGAACTGTGCTCTTTGGATCCAGTCAATGTATGTAGGTACTTCAATCATAGATTTGAAGGTATGATGTCTTTCATCATGAATAAGAAGAATCCACCTCTTGGAGAGGTGTTGGATTTCTTCTGGAGGAAGGAGTACCAAGCAAGAGGTGCTCCTCATATACATATGTTGCTGTGGATCAAGGATGCACCTAAATTTGGAACGGATGCAGACGACTCAGTGATGAGTTTCATAGAACAGTATTCTACGTGTGCTGTTCCAAACGCAAAGGAGAAAAAAAGCCTAAGAGAAAAAGTTCTACGTTTCCAAAGCCATCGATGTGGAAAGTACTGTCGTCGTAAATTCCGGAACAAAGACAAGTTCTACACCAAATGTCGTTTCGGCTTTCCACGATCGGTGATTTCTAAAGGAAGAGTGAACAGTTTGATGTCTTCGCTGCGACATAATGTGATGAAGAAATCACCTAAAAACACATACAATTTGAAGAGGAACGAAGAGTCTAAGTACATTAACGACTACAACCCGGTGATTTTGTCCATGTGGAATGCTAACATGGATATACAGTTTGTGGCTGATAACTGTATGGCTGTGGCTCGGTATGTGACATCTTACATCACCAAAAAAGAGAAGACAGAATTGAAGGATATGTGGGAGGACATTTCCCATGAAAAGAGCCTCAGCAAGAAGTTGTACAGTTTCAGTCTGAAGATGTTGTCGCATCGAGAAATCGGAGCTTACGAATGTTCTGACCGGTTGTCTTCAGCAAGTCTCTATGCCAAGTCCAGGAGTATCGTTTGGGCGAGTGTTGGTCTTGCTGCAACGCGTAATCGAGTTCTGAAACCTGTGCGGGAAATTGAGTATTTGGCGGAAAAGGAGCCAAACAGTACCGACATTTTGAAGAGCAACATGTTGGATACATATTATCCAAATCGAAGCAGTCACCTCGAGAATGTTTGTCTGTATGAGGTTCTGCAAAATTACATATTCAAGAGGAACATCAAAGAAGATACTGAGAAAGGAGTGTATGCTGTAATAGGAAGTGAGGGATGTCTGGTCAAGCAAAGAAAATGCCACTTGATAAACCATCGAAAATTGAGTGGCGAATCTCCTGAAAAAAAGGAGTTTTTCTATTTAGCACTTTTGCAACTTTTTAAGCCTTGGCGTGCAGAAGAGGAACTGCTTGGAGATTTCCTTTGTTACGAAGACTCATTCAATGCTGCCAAGGAGACCATAGAATGTTCTACTTTTCCCAAATATGTAGAAATGTTGAATGTGGAAATTGAGCAGGAAGCAACGATTGCAGCCGAGATTGCCAGAGACAGTTCTCAGGACAGTCAGAGTTCTGCTTCATTGAGTCAGGATCCACTAGGAGGACCTCTTATCGAAAATGAAGCTGCCACTGCTATGAATGAAGTGGAAAGAGCCATGGCACATGCTCAGGAGGATGCGGTTAACTTAGAAGAGTTGGAAAGACAACTCAACGTTGAGCAGCGGAAAATATATGACGAACTTACCATGCAAATTGATCATGGATTAAGTCATGACAAGAAAGAGTGCTCATGTACGTCGTTGAAGCCTGTCCGACTGTACGTGAGTGGAGAAGCGGGAACTGGAAAAAGTTTCCTTATTAAAGCAATTTCATGTTATTTGCAGGAAAGGACAGAGTCATCGCTGTCTTGTGTTGTCACCGCTCCAACTGGACTGGCAGCACATAACATTAAAGGGATTACTTTACATCGTTTACTGATGCTGCCAGTGGAGCATGACAACAAATTAGAATATCACAAGCTATCTGGAGATGCTTGTTTTGAAGTTTCAAGAGTCTTGAGGAAAATGAAACTTCTTATCATTGACGAAGTAAGCATGGTTTCCAATGTCATGCTTGCCTTTGTGCATTTGAGAATGCAAGAAGTTCTCAAAACAGAGTATGATGTGTTATTTGGTGGCAAACACATCATTGTTTTCGGAGATCTTCTGCAGCTGACACCAGTGAAAGGGCAACCTGTGTTCAAAATGCTCACGCATGAAGATACCAGGAAGTGCTTAGGGAGTATTGGCAACGTCAATATATGGTTAAACTTCAATTATGCTGAACTGCATGAAAATATGCGTCAGGCAAAGGATGAAGTTTACAAGACTATTCTACAAGATGTTAGAATTGGAAAAGTGACCGAGCATGGGAAAGAAGCTTTACATGCACGATTACTGACAAATTTATATCCAGACGAAGATGTTGTGCCTGAGAATATTTTTCAGAAAGTTACTGAGAAAAAATCTGGAATATGTTTGATGCCAACTCTTGCAGAATGTGCCAAATTCAACAACAAAATGTTGCATTTAGAAAAGCAAGAGATTGTGAAATTGGAAGCTATTGACAGAGTAGAGCATATGGGATCAACAATTATTTTGTCTGAGAATCTGAAAACAAAATTGGATTCATTAGAGAAGAGTATATCTAAAACTGCGGGTTTTGAAAAGACTCTGAATGTGTGCTTGAACTGCCGTATAATTTTAAGAAGGAATTTACATGTTGAAAGAGGTCTGGTAAATGGATCAATGGGTAATGTTGTTGATTTTGTGAAATACAGAAATAGAGATGGAATTGAATTTTTAAAAATTAAATTTGATGGCATTGAGGAAGTACAGCTAATTGCTCGTTGTTCTGCTAGATTTTTGCTTGTAAAAGACTTATATGTTCGTCGTAAGCAGTTTCCTGTTTGCTTGGCATATGCGGTGACAATCCATAAATCGCAAGGTTTAAGTGTAGACTGTGCATTGGTGAATATTGGCAGTTCTGTGTTCAAGGAGGGTATGGCATATGTGGCATTGTCACGAGTTAGGACTTTATCGGGATTGTACTTGATTGAGTGTGATGTCACAAACATTTGTGCGGATCTAGATTGTGTTAAGGAATACAATAGGTTGAGAAGAGAGTATGCGCCACATTTGCCTCAGTATCCTTTGTTTGAGAAACGTGTGGTAGGCCGGAAACGAAGAAATGTGACCAATACTGGGGAGGTTGTAGCAAAAAGACGAAAAGTCGATGAACCTGAAATTATAAGCAGAAACAAAAAGGATTCTGTTGAAGATGTTGTTGGTTTTCAATTTGAAAACAGTTCTGGTGTCAACTGCTATGCTAATGTAGTGATTAATGTTTTGTTTTCTCTACAAAATGTAAAAGAAGAGATTGTGGTCAATTCTGATCAAAGATTTTGCAGTTTGTTAAATTCTGTGTTAGAGAAATGTAGCACTGATAGAACAAACATAGAAAGTGTGTCTGAAATTCGAAATCTGTTAGACAGATGTTCAGGCCAAACACAATTCTCTCAAAATAGTCAGCAAGATTGTCAGGAGTTTTTAATGTATATGCTTGATGTATTGTATGCTGAAGGTGTAGATGTAGATCATCTGTTTGGGCTTTCTTATCAATGGCAGCATGACTGCGAGAACTGTAGGGTATCAAGTAGTACTAGTGTAGACTCAGAAAGATTTATATATTTAACTTTGCCAGACAGTAAATCAGTCTCTTTTAATAAGCTAGTAAAAGCAGCTGATCACAATATGGAGTGTAGGCAATGTAAATCTGAAATGATGTCCACATTATTTATACGAACATATGGCCAGTATGTCATTTTAATGTTCCAACGATGTAGGCCTGATGGAACAAAATTGACAACTTTAATTAAAAATTTTGTGGCTTCACAGTTGTCAATATCAGGAAGGACTTTTGTAACTGTAGCAATTATATATCATGATGGTTCTTCAATAACATCAGGACATTATACAGCTTATTTAAAGTGTAGAAATGGCTGGTCATTCTGCAATGATTCTGTTTTAATTTTCAAAAAAAAATTGCCATATGACCTTAAAAACTCTTACCTGGTGTTTTTAAAACCAAAATTTTAGGGAAAGAATCTCGGGATGTGCTCTGAGGAATTTCAAGAAGTTCTCATGGCTCCTACACTATTTGGCCTTGAAGATAAGTGTAGTACAGAGACATAACTTTTTACCATAACACTGGACGTTATTGAGAAATATGTGCACTTTGAATTTATTTATTTATTTAAAACATTTATAGAGCGCAACTGTCGCCTGGCAGGCATCCTGGCGCTAGAGTAGCTTACTCCTAAGATAAAAAAAACAGTGGGAGAAAGATAATGGCGAGGGGGGGGAATCTAGGGAAAAAGCCAAGTTTTTATTAGTTTTCGAAAAGGAAGGAGCTGTGACGTGTGGCGAATGTCAGCAGGCAGACTGTTCCAGAGCTTTGCAGCCGCCACTCGGAATGATCTTCCTCCAATCCTGGCTCTCTTGAATCTGGGCACTATTACAAGTCGAGCGGTAGCGGATCGAAGAGCTCTGGTAGGGGTGTACCAGCTGAACATCCGTTGTAAAGGGATAGGTCCTAGCCCATGTAGTGCCTTAAAGACCAGACAAAGAGACTTGAAGGCAATTCGTTGCTTCAGGGGAAGCCAGTGCAGCTCGGCTAGGGCAGCAGTGGTTGAGGCTCTCCTGGACCATCCAAGTGCCAGTTTCGCTGCTGCTGATTGGACCCGTTGGAGACGGTCCAGCAGTACCAAGGGGGAGTCAAGCAAGAGAGCATTGCAATAGTCGATGCGACTAAGGATGGTGCACCTGACTATCTGTGCTCTGGCGGAAAGTGGAAGTAGTGGCAGAATTTTACGCAGTGATCTCAAAAGAGCAGAGCAGGTGGCAACTGTTCTCGAGACCTGTGTTTCCATGCTCAGCTTATTATTCAGCATGACGCCCAAATTCCGCACACTGGCCACAGGTGACGGGTTGTCCGAATTTTCCGGAAGCCAGAAATCCGCAGGCAGGGGGCGAGGTATGCGGCTGGCTGGGCAGAACAGAACCTCGGTCTTAGAGGAGTTAAATTGGAGGGAGTTGTGGTGTAGCCAGCCAGCAGTGTCTCTCAGACAGTCGTGGAATGCTTCTAAAGTTATAGAGTCTTCACCCTCCCAGGAAACAATAAGCTGGGTGTCGTCTGCGTAATTTACTGTGGTCATGGTATGTGATTTAATGAGAGAAACCAGTGGTAGTAAATATACATTGAAGAGAATCGGACTGATAGAGGAACCCTGGGGTACACCGTGAGGGACTGGGGAAAAGGCAGATTGATAGGGGGGGAGGGATACAGCCTGTTTCCTGTCGCTGAGAAAAGAGTGGAACCAGAGCAGGGCAGAGCCATCAACACCCGCCGCTCTCAGCCTTTCTAGCAGGATCACGTGGTTGACAGTATCGAATGCGGCAGACAGGTCCAGCAGGATCAAGGCCGCTGCCTGGCCCCTGTCTGCCCGCACTCGAAGTTCTTCCATGGCCGTAAGTACAGCTGTTTCCGTACCATGGGCTGGACGAAATCCAAATTGGAAAGCGTCCAGAACGTGATTCTGCTCGAGGTAAGATGATAGGCAGGTGCTGACCCATCGCTCCACCACTTTCGCCGGAAAAGGCAGAAGCGATATGGGACGAAAATTAGAAAGGCATTCTGGATTCAGGGATGGTTTTTTCAGCAGCGGGGTGATTAATGCTTGCTTCCAGGGGTTAGGAACCACTCCACTGCGGAGAGATTGGTTACAGATCCTTCGCAGAGTGTGGAATAGCTCGTGCCCATAAGCTTTCCAAATTTTTGGGGGGAGTGGGTCAAGAGGGGACCCAGAGGTGATGCTCAGTGCCAGTCGTTCAAAGTCTGCTTCGGGAATCTGGGGGAGAGCCAGAAGACTTTCCCTGGCCAAGCCGACTGGACAGGGGGTGTAATGTGCAGGGCTGGTAGCATGAGAGGTAAGCGGGTATTGGGATAGAGAGGATCCCAGGTTGTTGATGATTGTCCTAATTTTATCCAGAAAGAACTCTGCGAGGTTATCACAGAGCGTCTGGGATGGAGGAATAGTTTTTTTCGTACAGTCCGGATGTAGGAGATTCTCTAAAATTTGAAATATGTTTTTTGAACTGTTAGCTGCATTGACAATAGTAGAGCAGTAATAGTCCGATTTACTCACTCTAATGGCCGCTTTGTATTCGAAAAGTTTGTTTTTCCACAGGGTTTTGTTGGTGTCACAGTAGCCGTGTCTCCACTTCCTCTCGGCCTGTTTACAGGCTGACTTGAGGGTTTTAAGGGAGTCGGTAAACCAGGGAGCGGATCTTCGTCCTTTAGAAGTACCTTGTTTCAAAGGAACGATGGAATCCGTAATAGCTGTTATCCTGCTACTGAAGGTGCTATAGTTGTTTTCCACCGAGCTAGTGGGGGAGACACTGTCATCTACATTAAAGACTGGGGTGGCAGAGCCGGGCTTTCCAAGAGCTTTCCAGTTCCGGTAAGTAAATTCAGCTGGACGACAGTTTTTGGGCTTGTAAGCGGTAGTACTAGTGATATATATTTTGATGAGTGCATGGTCAGTCCAACTCATAGGCAGAATGTTGCCCACTTGTGTTAGACCTGCACTCGAGAAAATAAGGTCTAGTCGATTACCAGCAGAGTGGGTTGGTTGCCGGATTAGTTGGTGAAGCCCCACACTGTCACAGGAAACCAAAAGGTTATGTAGTGCAGTGTCAAGGTTACCATTAGGCCAAAGATTAAAATCTCCCACAATGATTAGTTTGTTATGGGAGGTTGCCATATTGGTAAAAATTGTAAGTAGTGCTTGTTGTTGCGAAAGGGAAAAGGCTCCGGGGGGTCGGTAGCAGATTATGACCGTAAAAATATCTCCCAAGTGGCAGTTAATGGCCAGACCAAGGAGCTCGACCCCAGGCACAGGGTCTATGTTTATAGTGTCGACCGTCCAGGAGGCACGGAATATAATACCGACTCCGCCCCCACGGCCCTTAGGTCTAGGGAGGTGCAAGATGTTAAAGTTGGGTGGGCAGGCGGATGCGAGATCAATATTACAATCGGCCTGCGTCCAAGTCTCGGTTAAAAACAGGACATCAAGATGGTGTGATTCTATAAGGAGACTGATCTCCGTCGCGTGTTTAGGTAAAGATCGGACGTTCAGTAAGCCTCCGGTGATCAGGCCCGTATGGGCGAAGTCAGTCAGGGGAAACGCAGTGTCCTCAAAAGAGAGCGTACCTTCTGATGCGGAACCTTGTAATTCAAGCAGTGTGTCTCGGGAATAGCGTGGGGGCAGCGAGTCAATTTGGCTGGAGGTGGAGGCGCTGGTCGCGATCTCATCGCGGACGAGCGCAGACGAGCTTGCCTATAGCGCGCCTTCGGCGCGCAACCGGCGCGCCCGCTGCGCTCGTCCGCTGCGCTTCCGATATTGACACATGGCTTATAGTGGCAACTGATGACGTTGGAGGGGGCGTGGCCAGCAGATGTGGGCGTGGCTACACTCTCCCTCGGCGTCCCAATGGCGCCCAGAAAGCAGCGTTGTGGGGGCCAAGCAGTACCAGCTAGTTGTCAGCTGTACTGCAGAATCAGGGTGAGTGCAAAGTTACAGCAGTGCAAGTTTTCCGGTTTTAAAAACACAGCAATACACAAATGAATAAAATAGGCTCAAACAAAAGCTCCCGGCTTTCCGCCTCAGGAGTAGCACGTTAGTAGCGCGACGCTCGTTTTCAGCGCGCTTTATGTGATGCGAAGGCGGGGGGCGTGGCCAGCAGATGTGGGCGTGGCTACACTCTCCCTCGGTGTCCCAATGGCGCCCAGAAAGCAGCGTTGTGGGGGCCAAGCAGTACCAGCTAGTTGTCAGCTGTACTGCAGAATCAGGGTGAGTGCAAAGTTACAGCAGTGCAAGTTTTCCGGTTTTAAAAACACAGCAATACACAAATGAATAAAATAGGCTCAAAGAAAAGCTCCCGGCTTTCCGCCTCAGGAGTAGCACGTTAGTAGCGCGACGCTCGTTTTCAGCGCGCTTTATGTGATGCGAAGGCGGGGGGCGTGGCCAGCAGATGTGGGCGTGGCTACACTCTCCCTCGGCGTCCCAATGGCGCCCAGAAAGCAGCGTTGTGGGGGCCAAGCAGTACCAGCTAGTTGTCAGCTGTACTGCAGAATCAGGGTGAGTGCAAAGTTACAGCAGTGCAAGTTTTCCGGTTTTAAAAACACAGCAATACACAAATGAATAAAATAGGCTCAAACAAAAGCTCCCGGCTTTCCGCCTCAGGAGTAGCACGTTAGTAGCGCGACGCTCGTTTTCAGCGCGCTTTATGTGATGCGAAGGCGGGGGGCGTGGCCAGCAGATGTGGGCGTGGCTACACTCTCCCTCGGCGTCCCAATGGCGCCCAGAAAGCAGCGTTGTGGGGGCCAAGCAGTACCAGCTAGTTGTCAGCTGTACTGCAGAATCAGGGTGAGTGCAAAGTTACAGCAGTGCAAGTTTTCCGGTTTTAAAAACACAGCAATACACAAATGAATAAAATAGGCTCAAACAAAAGCTCCCGGCTTTCCGCCTCAGGAGTAGCACGTTAGTTCAGAAAAACTATTTCTTTTTATAAGCTAATTGAAGCAGCGAATCAAAACATGGAGTAGAGGGAATGTAAGTCTGCAATGCTGTCTACTGTTTTACATTGCTTTGTGATTAAAAGTGATGTAGAGAATTAAATAATTGTACTAGTCATAAAGGTAGTGTAAGTCTGCTTCATAGTAAGCAGTATCAGTGTGATAGGAAATGTAGAACATGATTGAGCAAGAAGGGGAAGATATTACTAGTCCAGGATTGTGTAAATGATCTTCAACATTTTAATTCTGAAAGTTGTGGAAATGCGAAAAGACGGGATTGGCTAACAAGAAATCCAAGAGTTATACATGGCTCTGACAAGATTTGGCCTTGTGGAATCTTGTGGTAGAGAGCAAGAAGTCATTTATTGTATGTAACATGTTTTTGAAAACGATGGAGGTTTTCTTTCAGAAAGTGGCAGGTTGAAAGTAATAACAGCACAACAGAGTGTAAGCTGTTCATAGGACATCCTTGGCCGTCATGGAAAGTAAGTTAACTTTAAGGAGTTCTGAATTCTGATTTCTAATGTTGTATGGGTTTTTTAAACACAATCATTTTGATTGTGTTTTTTTTTCCCCGCTGTTATATGATGAATACCTTCAAGTCACTGTTTTAGTGAAATTTGATACATTCTGAGAACAGCAAAAATAAACCATTTAACATGTATAATTAATTCTGTTCTGTTTGCATTTATGATGTACATGTAGAACTGTGTAGGAGGCATGGAGAAGGTGAGGCTTCTGTAAGTGTCAAAGTTGTTGCATACAGTGCTCATATTCTACGTAGTCTTTTATATTTCATTACTTTCACTGTTTCTGACTGATCTAAAAATTTTTTTTAAAAAAGAACAGTAAGTATAAGGGAAGGAAACAGACAGTTATGTTAAAAGAAACACAGCTATAGGGAATAAACTAGGGATACTGTTACCCGCAATCCTCTGCTGATGATGTCACTGAGCATGTCATGAATGATGTAATATGTGACATCATCAGCAGTGGATTACGGGTAATAGTATCTCTAGTTTACTCCCTTATAGCTGTCTTTCTTTTAACATAAGTGTCTGTTTCCTTCCCTTATACTTACTGTTCTTTTTAAAAAAAAAAAAATTTGGGTTCGCTTCCGGTTCGCGTACCGGGGAGCGAACTGGGAAGCGAACTAAGAGAAATAGAGGTTGGCACAGTTGCAAATATTGTACCAATTTTTTAATAACGGGGAGGTAGTTCTGAAAAGAACTTTTTTTAAATTGTTTTTGTTGTTTTATATTTTTTTTATTATTTTTCTGAACATTTTTTTACTTTTTTTGAATTTTTCTGAACAGTTTTATATTTTTTTTGTTTTTTTTTCGGAGGGGGCAACGAAAACGATTCATTGTAAAGGGCTCAACAGGAGCAAGAAAACAAAAAAAAAGAATTTATTGTTTGGGGAGTTTCGGACAAACATGAGCATGATTGTCAATAGCTCTGTTGATCAGAGTGATGCTACTTTCTGCGTAGCAAATGAATCCACTGCAATGTACGCAGACTTGTTTTACTTCACGAAATCTCGTTTGTATATTTGGCACCATCTCCCTGCCCTCTGGTCCCGTTACTTCTGGTACAACAGATCTTCTGGCCATAATAGGGAGATTATCTAGGTCGTCCTGTTCCTCTTCTTCCTCTTCTTGCTGAATTATAACTTTAGCAGGTGGTCCACTCTTCCTTGGATGTGGTGGAGGTAGTAGTAGTAGTAGTATGTAGTAGTATACTTGTAAAGCGCACAGCTGCCCCAGCAACGGGGCGTCCCGGCGCTGTATAACTCTGGGGAACCCGTCCTGGCTTTCCCTGTGGGATGGTCCCTTGCTGGGAGTCCCCAAGGTGGAGCCAGGCATCCCCGGAATTGGTGGGGCCGTTGTGGAGATTAGGCAAGCTAATGCCCAGAGTTGCCGAGTGGAACCCCTGATTAGAGTAAGCACTGAAGCGAGAATTATCGAGTCCGCTGACCAAGGTCCACGACCCTGCCGCGTCGGGAATTGAACCCTGGTCCCAGGCTGACTTCTGCTCTCAGGCCTGCCGCCTCTAACCAGTGAGCCACACTTCCCCACCAGGTGGTGGGGAAGCACCAGCTGAAGCTAGTAAAGAAGCCATTGCTCACTGGTAACAAAGGGTCTTTCTCTCACAATGATGAAAGTCAGAGTGAGGAAAGAAGGAGGGATTTTCACCATTTGGGAAAAAAAATAGTTCTCAACCAATGAAAAGTGTTCATTTTAGATCATATGACCTAGTCTTACATCATTAGGAAACCGAAAGTGAAATGAACCAATGAAAAGTGTTATTACCAAGTCACATGACCTGCTGTGTGTATGTTACGCGCTTTGCAGGGCCTCACGGTTTGCTTCCAGAAACCTGCGCTTTGCGACTCGCTTCGCGTACCAGTTCGCTAACGTAGCACGTCATATGACGTATCACGCGACAACGTGGAACGTCATGCGGACGGGAGGCGTCACGATGTTGTTTTCTAACGCGGCAGTTGCGGTAAAGAAACGTTTACCGGCTCGCGGTCTATTTCGCGGCATCAAGGTCAGCTAACGGGAAGCTTCCCGATTCTGGGCAAGTTGCGGCAAGAGGCACTGTTCTTCGGGACCTAATCGAAAGCTCCGTGTAGGAGACGCCGGCAATGCCCCAGGGAAAGCGGAATTGACTGCAGGCGGGACAGAGGAAAACCGGAAGTAGTTCGAGGCTTCGGGTCGGCGGCGTCTGATCGGGATCCCCGGGCTCACCGAGTGTGTACCTGGAACGCTGTACGGACTAACCGCGAGAGACCCTGTGTGGAGTAGCAGATTCGGCTCTGAGGCATAACACCTGGTAGGAGTATCGACTGCTTGTGCGTTTTTTTGACATTTGCCCATTGTAAAGCACCATGTCGGCAGACACGTTAAGGGGGCGTGTGGAGGCATCCAGGGGCATGTTCACGGACTCCCTGGCTGGGGCGTCCGGGTCTAATATTACATCGACTACTGTGCCAGCTAAAACAATTAAAAACGGAGTAAAGGAACTGTTTAAGCGCCTGGAGAAATGCAGCAAGCGAGAACAGTCGAAATGGTGGGAGTTCACCTCATTAACGGGCTATTTGGATGTAGGGCGGGTGCCACGCGGATTGCGTATTATGTTAGCGCCCTCTTATGAACAGCCGGACCCACTAATGTTATCTGCCTGGGCGCTTTGTAATTTAGACAATTCTAAACACTTGATGGCCATTCTTGTCCAGTTTGCTGAGAGCGACAGACTTAAGCTCTTGGAAGAAATCAAAGTAATTGAGGCTGAAATTGACAAATTGCCTCCCTCTCCTGAAATAGAAAAGTATAGAGCGGAAATGAATACACGCTTAACACGAGAGGAAGATATTATCAAAAAGAGAAAGGCGTATAAATTCCAACGCGACAGACTGGACTACGAAAATGGCCAAATTTTCACATCTGCAAAGAGATATGACAGTATTAAACAAAGTAAGATCATCAACACTATTGCTGCCGTTAATACAACAGATACTACAGCACCCCAACAGCAGGTGGAACTATCTTCATTTTCAGGGGATAGCTCACAACCCGAAAGTGAGTCGGATACTGAAGCAAGGCGACAACAACGGTCGGGGTTTCGAAAATTTACCCCAGGGCAGGAGTTGGAGTTGGTCCAGCAGGATCGCAAACTAACCCTGCGCTCAGCAACTCAGTCAACCGTAGGCAGCAAGCCAACAGGAAACGTGCAGAGAGGCGGAAAAACAACAAATGCCGCAAACGCAAGGGGAACGCAAAGGAGACAACGCACCAGATGGCAGCGGAACAAAGCACACACAGCACCACCACAGGAATAAATGCCATCACCCATGTCAATGATAATGCCCGTGCTGTCATTAACCTAACTGATATAGCTCTGACTCCAAAAGAGACAAGTATTTTGGCGTTAGGATTAACATACAGTCCACGTGGCGACTTTGATTATACTACCACCAAGATTGATGTGTTCAAATTTGTGCGTAAATTGAAACTGAGAAAATATCATGACTCACGCACAACTCTGAACCTGCATGCATCCAGTAGCGTTCATCCAGTTGTATCTTTCCCCAGCACTTCCAATGTAGGCGATGAAGCGGCAACTTTGGGAGCAGCCTTAACACAAGAACTTTTTGAGCTCCAGGAGGCAGAAATTTCGTTACAATCTGCTAACTTAGCAGGGCTCGGAGGAGAACCTGTTACTGCCTCATGCCCGACACCGTTCAAACCCAAATCAAAATTTTGTCCACTCATGATTAAGGACAATGTGGATTTATTTCATGATAAAGTAACCATGCAATTGAAGGAACTGCAGATTAAAAATGCCCACAAGATTAAACGCTACAACTATAAGGACAGTGAATATCATAAACTAATCAAAAAACTTAGCGCAAACAAACATTTGGTGATAAGACAATCGGACAAAGGTGGCAACGTGGTCTTATGGCCACGTAAGATGTACCTAGAAGAAGCCCTAAAACAGCTTAATGATAGGGATTGTTACAAACGTATCACCTCACAAGATGCCCTCCTGGCTAGGAATGAGATATATTCCAAGCTTTCAGCCTGGAGGAGTAAAGGGCTGCTCACGATGGATGAATTCAAATTTTTGAGAAAAGATTACCCAGTCACTCCGGTGATCTACTTCATCCCTAAAGTACACAAGAGCTATCAACAGCCACCAGGCAGGCCGATCATCTCTGCTTGTAACAGCTTGCTGGAGAATATGAGTAAATATATTGATTTCTTCCTGCAAGATTTTGTGAAAGGACTGCCATCTTTCATCCTGGATACCAGTGATTTACTTAGAAAACTTGTGGACTTTAGATGGAATTCCAACTACATTCTGGTATCCATGGATGTCACCTCGTTGTATACCAGTATATTCCACCAAGATGGTCTTAGAGCAGTACAACATTTCCTTGGAAAAAGACAGAACTGTTTCCAGGAACATTCGAAAATGTTATTAGATATGATCTTAATCTGCCTGGAGAACAATGTCTTTTTGTTTGCGAAACAATTATTCCTTCAGACCAGGGGAGTGGCAATGGGGGCCTGCTTTTCTCCCAGTTACGCCTGTTTGCACATGGGGTACTGGGAGGAGCAGGTCCTCATGTTAGAACACTATGCCACCATGAACACTAAAGTAAAATTCTGGTCAAGGTTTATTGATGATTTGTTTTTTATATGGGATGGCACTGAAAATGAAGTGAGAGATTTTATTGACAAGCTGAATGACAACAATCTCAACATCAAATTCACCAGTAATATCAGTGCTGAATCCATTGTGTTCCTTGATGTGGAAATATATGTCCAGGCAGGCAATCTCCACACCAAGTTGTACCGTAAGCCTACAGCGGGCAATACACTGCTGCATGCTGGAAGCCATCATCCAGCACACCTGATACGAAGCATCCCCTATGGTGAGATGCTTCGTGTCAGGAGAATTTGCAGCAGTGAGGAAGAATGCCAGCTGGCACAATTCCATTGCAAAGCCCGATTCCTTCAAAGGGGTTACAAATCTGAAGTTATAGACAGTGCAATTCTGAAAGCGAATAGAATGGATAGAACAACACTCCTGGGCTCAGGAGTGAAACAGGTGAAACCACCGGTTAATGGGCCACAAGAAGTGACTAGGTTGATCATTGGCTATAGCAACCAACATAACAGTATCCATAAGATAATTAAGGATAATTGGTCATTATTATCCGAAGATCCTGTTCTTGGTCCTGTTATTCCCAAATGTCCCAGCATAACTTACCGTAAAGCTAGGTCCATGAAAGACAGCCTGGTATCTAGCAGCCCTGAGGTGGCAACGGGAACCTGGTTAAATGAAAGTAAGGGTTTTCTGAAATGCTTTATATGTAAAGCTTGCAAGAATGGCGTCAGTAAATCTGAAGTATACACGTCACTTTCGCCATTCCCAATCAAGATTAAGCAAAAACTGAACTGCAAAACTGAATTTGCAGTTTATGTTCTGGAGTGCCCTTGCGGGCTCAGATATGTGGGGAGTACGAGACCACAGGTCCATAAGCGCATTCTACAGCACTTGCGAGCAATAATTAACGTTGACCCCGCATATCCAGTTGCCAGGCATTTTGATAAATGTCATGGGAAAGATGCCTCCCTGCTTTCATACTATGTGATAGATTGTGTTCCTCCCCAGAGGAGGGGAGATGACAGAGAGGCCCTGTTGCGTAAACTAGAGACACGCTATATAATTTTATTAGACACTAAGACACCGCAGGATCTGAATACTGGGGAGGACTGCCACACCTATCTATAGGAACCATTGAGACTTAAGAATTGCACTATGCACTTTAAATACCACAATGTGACTGTGTCTGTAATGGCCAGTAATATGAATCTGTAACTTGTACCCTGGACCCTTCCTGATCTAGAATGAAACATTTTAAATTTCACCTTAATGATTTAACATATTTTGCACTTTACACGGTAGCACTTTTTGCCATCTTGACATGTTTTGCACTAGTTACGCAATTTTGCACATAAATCAATTGTACTGTTTACCCTAAAAATATCGAGGCTTATTTTAATGTGGTAATACCTTCAAAATCACATATTAATTGCATTATCAATACCCCAATCTACAAATGGGGAGAGTATATTCTGTTGAAATGCTCTTGTTTATGGCAATGTTTAAATGATAATATTTATAGCTTTTAACTTTTGTATGCTATTTTAAAGGTTTTAGTGAATATTGTTAAACTATTGCCTAATTGTGTGTGTACAAAGTGATTAACGTACGATGGGGTTTATCAATTTCTGGTAGTAACATGTATTTTACAGATAAAGTCCAGAACTATTGGGTCATTATACAAAGTGCAATATATAGCATTCATGCTGTAACTAATTGTGTGTTGGAGGGAAAATCAGAAACAGTATTTCTTCTACCTCTATGACATGTGATGGCACTTATGCACTTTAAATGGGTGGTCAGCCCTCGTGACGTTGTCATGTGATCAAGGCCATTTTCTGGCCAAAACGCGTCATGGTGGACTGGTGCTGGGCTTAACAATCGAATAAAATAATATTGCACCACGCCTGGGTCTTGCTGGTTCCTGTCTGTTTGTGTGGATTTACTGCTGCGCCTACGGACCCGTTTTGGAACTTTACATACCTCATATATATATATATGTATGTGTATATATATATATATATATATATATATATATATATATATATATATATATATATATATATATATATATATATATATATATATATATACATCCTACTGGCAAAGCGCTTTTTGTTTTACTAATGACTTTGGCGCCGGTTGACGATTCTTCCCGAAGTTTTTAAAACTAGTGGCCCGCTCCGGTCAGATCCTGTCTTTAAAGTTTCGGGGTGATTCGCCAAGCGGGGGCCGAGATAAAAGGGGGGTCACAAAATGCATTTTCCCCATGTTATTTTCCATAGCTACAGCCCGAACTGCTGAATGTTATTACACCAAATTTGGCAAAAAGGTAGCCCTTGGTTCAGAAAGAGTCCTTTTTATTAAATGGTGGAAATCCGTTCAGTAGTTCCTGAGAAATTAGAAAAGCAAAAAGTTTCGATATCTGGGGCAGCGGTGGGTTTGCGAACCCTCCCGACCACCAGCTTCATTCTAATTGGCTGCAAACACTCCAAACCAGGAAGTGTTGGCAGCCATCTTGTGACTCGGTAGAACCAAGTAACAAGAAAACAGTAGAAAAAAAGATTAAAAAAGAAGAAAAAGGGGCAGGGCAGAAACCCCCTGACCCCCGAGGCCTGCTCAGGGGGTCCCACAAGGACTCCCAGGGCCCAAAAAAGCATTTTTTTAAAAATAATTTCAGCAGAATTCACGCTGGGGTTGCGAATCGCACCGAAATTATCTAAAAAAAATGTAGCTCTGGCTCCCGCGCTTCTTTTAAATGAGGCCCGGGACGGCCAGGTCCCGGGGGCATTGCCCAATTAATAGCAGGGGCCCGTGAGGCCCCAACAGCCCCGGGGACTGCCACCTCCCTGGGGCTTTTTTAATTGTATGCTGGGGGCACGCGGCCTCCCTGCAGCCCCAGGGACTGCCACCTGCCTGGGGCTCTGTTTTTTTTTCTTAAAAAAAAATAGTGTTGGGGGCAAGAGCCCTCCCCACACACCACGGGGACCACCACGTCCCTGAGGCACTCTTTTCTCAATTTCAGGGGTCCTTTACGGACTCCTAGCCTCGGGGACCACCACCTCCCACAGGACCGGCTCCTGCAGTGTCCCGGGGTGCCCACCTGGGGCACTGCTGTTTGCTGTGGCAGGGCAGGAGCCATGCGACTCGCGCTGTGCCATAGCAAACACTGCTTTCGATTGTACAAGCAAGAGCAGGTTACCTGCTCTTGCTTCCAAAACCCAAAGCAGATTGCTTTTCCACAAGGGGAGCTGCATGTTAGCAGCTCCCCGTGTGGAAAAGCAATGCCAGCTCCCGCAGGAGGCGGGGAGCCGGCGGGACTGTGGGGGCATTGGGGCTCCCCCCACAGTCCCCAACAGAGAGAGGCCAGGCCATGGGGAGGGGGTCCCGGGGCTAGAAGTGGCCTTGGAGGGACCCCTCCCCCCAAAAAATGTTTTATAAAAACGGAAAGGATGGCCCAGGGGGATGGGGTCCCGGGGGCCAAAAATGGCCTGAGGAGGGGGGCCATGCAGCCCCCCTCCAAATATAAAAAAAATTAAATACTTACCATGCCCTGGGGGATGGGGTCCCCAGGCTGAAAATGGCCTCGGGACGGGAGCCACGCGTCTCCCGTCCGGTATTTTAAATAGGGGTCAGGCCCTGGGGGATGGGGAAGCCAGGGCACAAAAAATAGGAAAGTAAGGGCCCCACACAGCCCCCATTCTAAAAAAGAAAAAAAGAAACAGCATTGTGCCAGAGACCACACCCCCTCAGTGCATCAGTATGCAAACAAGCCCCGTGGCGCGTCGTAAGTTGGGGAATTTATTTCCCTTGAATACTGGGGGTCCCTGGCGGCCAACTGGGGGGCAACTAGCCCACCAGGTACCTCCAGTATGCGCCACAGAGCTGCGTTGCACCTCTCTGCAATGCAGCTCTGTGGCACTTACTGGAGGTACCTGGTGGGCTAGCTGGACCCCAGGGACCCTCAGGATTCAAGGGGACTTAATCCCCCAACTTAAAACGCACCACAGGCACATTTTAATGTGACAAGTGTGCAAACGCACTCCGTGGCACGCTTTAAGTTGGGGCATTTGCACACTTTTCATATCAGGCCCAACCCCCTCCCTTCAGCACTGTGCAAACTGGCCCTCTGACACATTGTAAGTTGGGTGATTAAGTCCCCTTGAATCATGAGGGTCCCTTGGGTCCAACTAGCCCAACAAGTACCCCAGTAAGTGCCACTGAGCGGCGTTGCAGAGAGGTGTAAAAAGGGGCATGGCCTTGGACCACCTCTCTGCAAAGCAGAACTGTGGCACTTACTGGAGGTACCTGGTGGGCTAGTTGGCCCTCAGGACCCAAAGGATTCAAGGGGTCTTAATCCACCAATTTACAACGTGCTAGGGGGCACGTTTGCACAGTGGTGAAGGGAGAGAGCGGGGCCTGATATAAGGAGTTAGCAATCCTGCTGTGTGGGACTTACTGGTGGTAATAAAAGGGATAGTTGGTCCCCAAAGTTGATGTTGGGGGCTAACTACTCCTCCTGTTACTTTCAGTAAATCCCACACAGTGGGATTGCTAAGAGGTGTTTCTGAGGCCACACTCACCTTTCTCCACCACTCTGGAAACATAACTGGTATGTTATAGTTAGAAATTAGCATTTAAAAAACCTTTTAAATTCACTGACAAATCCATAGGTTTCAGGGACTTATAGTTAAAAATTTGCATTTAAAAAACCTTTGAAATTCACTGAAAAAAACATAGGTTTCAGACATGTTATAGTTAGAAATTAGCATTTAAAAAACTTTAGAAATTCACTGAAAAAAACATAGGTTTCAGGGACGTTATAGTTAGAAATTAGCATTTAAAAATCCTTTGAAATTCACTGAGAAAAAACATAGGTTTCATTGACGTTATATTTGGTTGGACCTTTCACTCGTACAAAACCAGAGAAATTCAGCCGTTATAGTTAGTTCAGCTAACTATAACTCGCGCCCCCGCAATGCACTGCTGATGACACATATTACATCATTCATGACATGGTCAGTGACATCACTGATGACATCTTAAAAGACATTACTGATGACATCACTGATGACATCATCCACATGAAATTTTGATGCACCTCCTCACACTCTAATATAACCGTTGATACACCCACTGTAAAACACAGACTACCATTTTTGAAACCATTGACACACCAATACCAGTTACTACATACGCACTCACTGATTCCTAGGTCTACACACACATCCACTCATTCACCCATACAATAACTCATACATACAGTCACTCATCAATACAACACTATCATGTGCACTCATACACCTATACAGACACTCACACACTGCCATCCATGGAGTTACTCACACACCTAGTCAGTCATGTAAAGAATCAATCACACTCCCATTTACTCACCTATACGGTTATATACACACCACCTCACTTATTCATACAGATACTAACGCATACTTACTCTCTTATATAATCACTGATATAAGTACACACTCATCCATACAGCCACTCTCACAATCACTGGCCCTCACGTATAGTCATTTATATACTCCAAATATCACATACACTGCCTTTTACATATGTATTTACTTGGACATGTACCACTGAGACATCCATTCACTCACCAACACACCCATACACACACTCACCCATCCATACAGCTGTTTCCACATGCACTCTTGAACCCATACACCCAGTGAATCAACCACTCACACATCTATGCACAGAGTCACCCACCTCCCACCCACCCACACACACATTCAGTCTCCCATAAAAATACTCAGGCAACCAATCAATAACCCATATAGACACTCATGTAGCTACTGCCCAACCCATGCAGCACCTTACACAACAACAGACAGACTGATACAGACATTCACACAGTTTAGTCACTAACCATGCATTCAGCAAGACACATTTAATCACCCACTTATACAGTCAGTCACGTACCTACTAAATCCTCCATTCAGATACTTATACACCCACTCATTCTTCCATACACCTTTGCATATATATAAAACATATTTAAACTTTAAAGATATACACAGTCACTGGATGATGTCATCAGTGATGTGATCAGTGATGTCATCAGTGATGTCACTGACCATCTCATGAATGATGTAATATCATATGTGACATCATCAGCAGTGCATTGCGGGGTGCGAGTTATAGTTAGCTGAACTAACTATAATGGCGACTTTCTCTGGTTTTGTACGAGGGAAATGTCCAACTAACTATAACATCAATGAAACCTATGTGTTTTTCAGTGAATTTCTAAGGTTTTTTAAAATGCTAATTTCTAACTATAACGTGCCTGAAACCTATGTTTTTTTCAGTGAATATATATCTATACATAGATGGATATATATTCAATATATATATAAGTTTTGTACTACAACCGGGATGAGTCTGATTAATTCAAGAAGTGTCTATAAACACGCTTGTTTTCTACTGAGTGTAATGTTGCATATATTTACACCAACTTGTTTACTCTCTTAATGAAATGTGATTGCTGTGCTTTCTTGTAAGAAAAAATTATCAAATGTTTGTGAATAACATTTTGAAAATGAATTCCTGAAAGTGTGTAATTGTCTTTTTTTAGGATCCTCTGGGCCAGATTTATAACCATTCCGTTTTGCTAGTCCCAAATTGCAATTTCTTTGCGACTCGCGATTTGCGACTTGCAAAAAAGAATGTATAATGTGTCTTAGACACATTTAGCAATTACCAATGGGGTCGCAAATTACCTGCCTCATTAATATTCATGAGGCAGATAGCAATTTCGGACCCATTGGGAATGGCCAGCACTCACAGCTATAGTGGCCTGCTTGAGTCAGTAGACCACCATGTCTGTGACTGATTTTTATATAAAGCAGTTTTCTTTTTTAAATGCAGTCTGTTTTTCTTAAAGAAAAATGAGATTCATTTAAAAAGGTAAAATTAAACGTTTGTGTTAAATTTTTTAAGAGTAGGCAGTGGTCTGTGTGACTGGCTTACCACCTACTTGAAGTAGGAGGTAATTGCAATCGTACATACCAGTGCAACTCACTATTAGCAAGGGACACCCAAGGCACACTCCTTCCTAATAGCAACTCACAAACCTTATTTTGCGAGTCATTAATAGGTTACCTATTCGCAAAATAATTTTTTTTACGTACCACAAATCTTTTTAGCTGGTGCAAACTGGTCGATTGCCCGTTTGCAACCGCTAAAAAGGGTAGGACATCTGGCCTTTTGTCTTTTAGAACACTGAATTCCCTTTATCATTAGGATATTGAAATGTCAATTACCTAGACGCTTTGGCCCGATTCCCAAAATAAATATGCACATGTTTATGCAATCATGAATATCTTTACTCCTATAGCTAGGCATAACTCCACTGTGTGGCCACCCTTTATGAGCAGAGATGTACACCTCTCCACTTTTTTGCTATTTACTATTTCAGAGTGGAGATTTACACCTAAGCATGGACTTATGTCTCACCCCCACTCCTCAAATAAGGGCCTGGAACCTCGTACAACAGCATTTAGAAGTGTTACGTTACTACTAGTAGCTTTGCAAAAATTTGATGGAGATCTCCTCCATTGTGGCAGAGGTCTTCCTTTGGAAATGTATAGGGAAAATACTTTGTTTATTATTCTTTAAGAAACATTATAATGTATAGGATAAATGTAAATCAATTTTAATTATTTATTTGGAAATATTTACATTTTACCTCACATGAACTAATTAAATTGCATGTTCATAAAGTAACATTGATTTAAATATTTTCTTTTATGTATAAATACATTTTTAGGACTAGTTTTCAACAATTACCCACCCCTTACTAACACTTTTCTTTTTTCTTTTTAAGCAATATTGTTAAATGGTATATGTTTAATCAATTTAAATATTTTCATGTTTTTAATAAAAGTTTAAATACATTGCATAAATAAGTGTGTTATTACCTTTTAAAATAATGAATAAATATCTCTGCATAATATTTTAGCACTAAATATATTGTTGCATAATTCAAATGTTGAACTAATTTAATTGATGTAACTTTAGTTCCTAACGCGGTATTATTCTTTACCTGCCTTCATTACTTTCTTTGGGAGTGTGTTGCACTACCGGTGGTTGGCCATGTGTAGTGCTTGATGCAAGGCTAGGCTGGAGCACATCTATATTTGTTTTAATACATTTTTGGGCTGTAATAATAATAAAAGTGTAGTTTGTGAATTGCAATGATCTTACTCATTTGTGGGTGTATGTTTAGTATTAGCACTACCCTCCATAAACCTGTCCATTTATAACAGCTATTCCTAGTTTCCTATCACTCCACCTGACCCCTCCCACATTTACTAATAAAATCTAAATCTATGTGTGTGGAGAGCTCTGCCATCGTGGCGGAGATCTCTGCACAAAAATGCTAGGAGACACGGAAGTCTCCAGATGTAAATGTGTGCACTGCAGTTTGTTCTACATGAGCAGCAATACATTATGCACTACAAACAGTTTGCGCATTGGACCCTAATGCTCTAGAATGTGATGCATAATTGGCTTTTGATCACATCATATGCCTCAATATTTGTCTTTGCTTGCTGCATAATTTGTCTTCCCTTGCCTCATAATTCAGTGAAACCTCAAATTAAATTTGATCGTCTTCTGCTACATAATTCAAAGACTCTTTTGATATTCTACCTATACATGGTGCATATATCAGCACAAATAGCCAAACAAGGTGCCACTCCTAGCCAATATGTGAAGGACTCACAGCTTTACCTCAAATACTTCTCAACTATCAATGCTTAACATTTAAAACAATTCCTACACATAATTTCATTATCAATGACTGCTTTTTACATAAAACTGAGCACAGTAAAAATTATCTCGGTCATCCCCTCCAGTCACAATTTCTATATGGACCTCTTATTCTCTTTATTGGGCCAGCTCAGAAAGAGCAGACAGGCTGGGAACATACCAGCTTCTTACACAAAACATATCTAGTGAGTTACACCGGCTCTCCATGCCAGATTTTGAGTGCAGCAGTGCTTGATTAAAACGCCTTATCATTCTCTAAATAGGGATGTTAAGGCAGATTTATTAATTAAAGTTAATGTTCATTTACTTGTGTTTAGCTTAACATAACCAGGCCTCGAGTTTACATGACTTGGCCGCAGAATACATGTATTCACATACACTTTTAAAATTATGAAAACAAATGCTGTTTTATTCGTTATGTTTAAAAGACCCGTTCTGTTCTTTTTCTTAAACAGAAAACAGTCGAATTGGGATCTATTCTGTGGTGATGTATTGAAACAAATATCTTTTTTTCGTAGCTTTGAAGAAAGCTGTGTCATAACTGTACTCACTCGATTCTCTGTGATAGTTTGTCATTGACTCTATACTTGGACTTTCCTCTTGATTTATAATCTATATTGATGTTGATTTGAACTGACTAACCATTTACCCTGTTGCTTTCTGTAATGAAAAATTATCTTGGTCATCCCCTCCAATCACAAATTCTGTATGTACCTCTTGTTCTCTTTAATAGGCCAGCTCAGAAAGCGCAGACAGGCTGGGAACAAACCCCACTCTTACACAAAACAAACCTAGGGGTATATTCACAAGAAGGTGTGATAACTACCGCAAGAATAGTGTAATGCAACTTTCAACATGGCACCCTATTGCGGGAAAATAACCCTGTGTCAACGTGAAATTCACAACGCAGTGGTAGCATGCGATAGACACCAGATAATGCGGCAAATGTCTGTGTGAAAATCAACGCCACCCCGCAAAAATGCGATACGGGAAAAAACATGCGATGAGGCCAAACGCGGTACAAATAGCTGCGAAAATCAGCCACAGGTTTGCAAACCCCACGTGTCTGGTGGGACAATGCACCCAAAAAAACACAGAAAAAATACACCAGAAGCAAGACAAAGCATTGGATAGTGTAGGGGTAAAAATTACTATTCTAACTCCAGGGGGGTGCAACAGTAGGGTAAGTGTTGGATAGTGTAGGGGTAAACATTACTATTCCAACTCCAGGGGGTGCAACAGTAGGGTAAGTGTTGGATAGTGTGAGGGTACTATGCGTTGTAATGTTATGCATTGTAATGGTATGCGTTGTAATGACATGTGTTGTAGTGGTGTGCGTTGTAGTGTCATGTGTTGTAATGGTTGCGTTGTAATGGCATGCGATGTAATGGATGTTGAGTTGTAAAAGTTTTGTTGTAATGGTAGTGCGTTGTAAAAGTTGCGGTGTAAAGGTTGTTTCCCGGATGCAGTCTGCGATGATGCCGGTACACTGATAGGAACTCCGCCATTGCTGAATTATGACTCTGTGACCTACTGGCCCGCAGTGTATGCCAGAGGCAGCAGTCAGCAGTGGCCAACAGCCACATGTTCTTGGATCACGATGCACAGCGCTAGTGACACCAGGGGAGTTGTCGGTGGTGTATGAACACCTCTGTAATGATGATCCTTTTCTTTCCACCAAGATGCAAGGCGTCAACCTCTTACGTCTCTCCTTGCGTGCAATGAAATGTAATCTGCCATTGCATATTCGATGTTCAGTTCAGAATCTGTGACCTATTTGAGCGCAGCCTAGGCCGAGAGCAGTGTAGGCAGGAGGAAGCGGTCAGCACGGACCATTCACCGAGTGTCGCCGGCATAGGTTGTTGGCCCCACCGGCCTGTGTAGTTCAGATTCAGTGGCACCACGTATTCGATCACCTATGTGACTGTGACCCGGCTTTCATCCGGACTGACCCGCATCTTCCTCTTACTCCTCTCCGTGCGACCACTGTTGTGGAATCTGCCATTCGTGATTCGCGACTAGGTGCTGGATATGAGACCTACTGGTCCGCAGGGTAGTCCTGGTCCCTCATCCATGTGGCGCCGGATGGCATTGAATAGGGTTTGTGGCAGCACGTGTTGCCCGATGGCGTTGAACAAGGTTTGTGGCAGCACATGTCCCCGAATGGCATTGAACAGGTTTTGTGGCAGCATGTGTCGCCGGATGGCATTGTACAGGATTGTGGTGCAAGATGCGCATATGGAACTATGCCTCACGGATCGAAGGGAGTCTGGTGCTGTGGCCGCTGTCCCGGATTTGAGGTCACTGCCATTCAGGGGCCAGGACACAGTGTCACATGTGGGACCCACTGGGTGGAAGAGGATGCTGGTAGGATATGTCAATGAGGAAGGAGTAATGTGGGCCAGCGTCAGGGAGTCAGCGGTAGTCTGAAAGGCTAGCCGGGTCGCGTTCCTCTGGCTTGGAGTTTGCACAGGCACGTGGTGGTCCCTCCATGACACAAGCTGGTGTCGGATGCAGATCATTGTGGGCTGGCTGGCAAGGGTCGGCCCTGATGGGTTCGTGCTCCAGTGGGCCAGGGTACGGCAGGCGCACAGGATCTCAGGCAACTCTGCTTATGAGGACGGTGTCGGGCTCATGGCGGGGTGGGAGGCGCTACCCTGGCAAAGACGTTGTGCTTTCTAGAAGAGGACCAAGCCCAGGGCTACGTGCTTTTTATTCACACTCCTATGCTGGCCCATCCCACTCTGCTCATGCTTACGGGGGGCATAACAGGCAACATTTCCGCAAGGACCCCCTCTGGCTGGGTTGATATGTCGCTGTGGATATGGGTGTGTTCTGCATACTGCGTTCTTTGCAGCACTTCGGCGCCACTCTTGGCATTGTGTACTTTCCCAATCATGGTTCTACTGCATCCTTCACACATGCCTGATTGCCTCCTCTCCCCACATTCATCTATTGTGTGGCTGAGGTGCCATGCCATTGATTGGTCATGTTCACGGCTTGCCCAAGTTACCATTGTAAGTTGTAGAATCCTGTCTGGTGGGTGGGCATGTTGTTGTGCATGTTGGTTGGGAACTTGTGACGTGTGCATTGCCAGATTTGTGGATTGCATGGTTGTGGAGTTGAAGTGAGTGGTGTGTTAATTGGGAACTAGCCAAGGAGCTGTGCATTTCCCTGGGTGCCATCCTGGGAGGGCTGGTTGCTTTTGGAATGTTGGAGTGTGAAGGGATCATGCACACTGGCTGTGTATTTGAATAGGACATTAGTGAAGGTTCCATGGTGTTCTGATGTTGCCTGCACATAGCTGTGTGAGGTGTGCTTCCTGTTGTGCTGCTTGTGTGCTGTGTCACCAGGTGGGACATGTGTGCAGTGGATTGCCCCCAACACGTGCGTGCATCCGGCTATAGTGAATGGTCCTTGCTTGGTATCCAGCGGTTCATGCACATTGTATCGGCCGTACTGGGCCTGGGGTGCAAGGGTGATGGTGATGTTCATGGCAGGTGTGGGGGACTTTGATGTGGCTGTCTGTGAGACTCAGCTGACTCTGGCGGGTATTGGTTGGGGTGTGCCAGGGGCCAATAGGTGCAGCACGGCCAGCAGCTTGGTGTGGGGTGGGATGTTGGTTGTCCGCTGTGTTTGTGCTGTTGGCCTGTTGGGCGATGACGGCCAGGATTCGTAGGATGGTTGCCCCTTTCAGCCTGTAGTGGACAGTGACAATGTCAGAAGTTGTTCCTGTGAGGCAGGAGCATTTCCTGGGGGGCAGCTGTCTTTTTCTGCGCTGCCTCTGTGGTGGTCAGGGGGGGTGTGCTGGTTGGGTGTTGTGGCCCTCTTGGGTGTCCGAACTGCATGATCAGTAGCTCCATGGCTTCTGTTCGTCTTCAGGCGTGGCTCTGGGCTGGGCTCCATTGTGATGCAGGCTGCCGTCCAACTTTACACCAGGTCAGAGAAGGTGTACATTTCTTGCTGCTAACGCGCCTTATTGCATGTTTTGTGGTCTTATCGCCGATCTAGCTGGTCGTTGTGAATGTTGAGGTGTGGTGTTGTCGCGGCTTTTGGCACAGGATTGCCTACTCTGCATCTTATTAGCGATAGTTGGGGGGGTCCTCTGTGGTGATGTTTTTTGCGGCTGCTATCGCAGGGAATCTGGTGCTGTGGGCTGTTAGCATCAGCTTGTGAATGGTGGGGGTAAATGTATTACAACATTGGCTGCGATAGAGTGCTGTTAATTCGGCGATAGCTCCTTGTGAATATGCTCCCTAGTGAGTTACACCGGCTCTCCATGCCAGATTTTGAATGCATTACTTGATGTGGCAGGTGCAGTACTTCTCTAAATGAGGATGTTAAAGCAGATGTATTAATTAAAATGAATGTTCATTTACATGTGTTTAGGTTTACATAACAAGGCCTCGCGTTTACATTACGACACTGGGACTCAGACTGCATGTATTCACGTAGACTTTTAAAATTATAAAAACAAATGCTGTTTTATTCTTCAAGTTTAAAAGGCATGTTCTGTTCATTTCCTTAAACAGAGAATAGTTGAATTGGGATCTATTCTGTATTGATGTGCTGAAACAAAATATCATTTTTTCGTAGCTTTGGAGGAAGCTGTGTCCTAACAGTAATCACTCTTGCAACATAACAAGGACTTTTTCCATTCCTGCAGATAACTCTGAAGGTTTCCCTGAACTGAATATGTGCAAAGCTGTAGTGTCATTCTCTTGTGTTTAGGTTAAGGGTTTGCCTTAATCATGTATTCTGAAGCTGTCTCTAGCAGTGTTGCAGTTCATGTATCATGTGTTTATGAAAATCTGCAACAATGGCACCAAAGCAACTTGTTAGCTGCCTCTAAGATCAAATCGTCCACATCATGTTTCATATTGAATAATAAATGAAGAAACTCAGTTCAACTAGAAAAAAGGTAAGTCATCCTTTCTTATCATGAAAAACAGGGATTTAACAAGTGTGTGCTTTGGTGCCATTGTGCATTGGGTAAGCAAAAGAGAGGCGAATATGTGCACCTAGATTGCTGCAAAGAAGAATGCAGAGCAGGCTTGTAAGATATCAGTTTATTGATTGAGGGGGGTGAAAAACCCTACTCAAGCAACAACCACAATCCATGTCAGGGTGAACCACAAAAGCCACTAAATTAAACTGTGTTTAACCTTCTAGAAGCTTAGCACAAAAGCAGTCAGGCTTAGCTTAGAGGCACTGTGTAAATTATTTATGCAGTACACAAACAGTAATACATTTAAAACACAACACAATAAATATCCCAAACCAATTTCGAAAAACAGAGAACATTTTAAGAAATAAAATGAAACCTAAATTAATTAAATTCACTTAGTACAACCAGAGTTATGATGTGTAAAACATTGTAGTGTCATATAGCACCTATAAGATCAAAGCTCCAACTGTGGGTATCTGGTTGGGCGAGATCGGGGCAAAGCCAAATTTTAAGGCCAACCGCAATGGAGCGCAGGTCTGATACATGTGGTCGATTGGGTCTGCTATAAGCTTACTTTTGTACTTAGAAATTTCTTGAAAAAAAGTCCAGGAGAAGGTAGAGGTCAGTGAGGCAAGGCAGCAGGCTGTGTCTGAGGAGGAGTTGTCGTCCAGTTTATCAACAAGGTCCACCTCACGTAGAGTCAGTGTGTATCCTGATGTTCATGGAATACACAATGTGTGTTAAAAACCCCTCACACACCAAAAGGGCCCTTGGTGTCATGCTTCATCATTGGGGTCTTCCCGCCCCGCTGCGGGACGGGGCAGTGCTGCGACAGGTGACAACGCTGGAGCACCTTTTAATGTGGGTGCTAAAGTTGTCATCAGCAAGCAGCTGAAAGAAGACTGAATGAACCCCCTCTTAATTTAATTTAGTTTAGAATAATGCACCCCCTCCCAGAATCACAAAAACACAAATGAAGTAGAGCCATCTTTGTGCCCATCGTGGACACAAAGGGGCTCGGACCAAACCAATCTATCCTACTGACTACTATTTTTTAATGGAACTCAACTCACCCAAGGGAATGGGGGTCGGTAGGAAGGAGTTACTGTGAAATGTTATCATGTTATTGACCATTATAAATGTGTTGGGAACTGAGAGCCCATTTTGGACCATTGTTGGATATTACTGTCTGATATGTCGTAAAAGTGCTGAAATAACAATTTGTTTAAATGCCTCAGTGAAGCCGGCAATCATGACGGGCAAAAGCTCTAAACGGAAAAGGCTGGATTCCCAGGCTGAGTTGGCCATCATCGCAGATGGGGAGCAGGTCACCATGGAGCCTGGAGAAGATTTTTACCTTCGGACCTAGACAATGTTTTGGAAGTCAAAAACATCTAGCAGAATCAAGCTGCGGGCTTAAGCCAAAGAGGGCTCCAGAAGGCTGGATATAGTCACTGGGAGGACACACCGAAAGGGATTTGCTACTTCAGGGAAGAACATAGCAGGAGCTACTGCAAAGTCAGGCTGACCAGCAATGCACCTTGAGCAGATTGACTGGCAGATATGTCCTGGTCTTTGGTCGGTTCTCCAGGCAAATTTTGGTAATCATTTTTTTTAAGTCCCAAGTTTTAGGGTTAGGTAAGAGCAATATATCTAGCACCACTTCCAAGGGTCCAGGACCTGGGGGCACCACTTGGGAAGTTAAGACTCACTCCAGCAGAGGCCGGTGCAAGGTTCAAGGCCTTAGGAGCTTGTTATGTCCCTGTATCTCACACAAGAGGCCAGACAACAAGCCCTTGGAGTCACTTCTCGTGAACCTGGGTTCAAGGGGATGATCCAGTTCTCCTTCAAGCAGCAGGGCAGCCTTCAAGCAGCAGGGCAGTCGTCTAGTAGCCACAGGCAATCCTCTGTGGGTGTAGACAGCCCCTTTGAAGTCTTCCACAGGTTCAGGAAAGTACTGAAGAGCTGTTCTGAAGGTCCAAAATGTATACCTGGTGCCAGCTTATGAAGTGGGGGGTTTCCCTATGCTACCCCCACATCTGGTTCTAGAAAGTGCTTCCCTTCGCCTGCCAAGGCTCCAAAAAGGCAGGAGTGACAAATGACTAGTGTAAGGTTACTTTGTGTGTGCTGGAGGCAGTCCTTTCAATTATAAGTGGGGCAGTGAACAGGTCCACCCCCAGCCATCCTGATAGGATGGCCCATCCTGCCAACACCTAAGACCCTATGTCTCACTGTCTAGGAGGATTGCACAAAGAGCAACAGCAGAGCCATTCACAGTCGTGTAACCCAGGATACTGGCAGAAGGCACAAATGGGTAGGATAGGAAAATAGCAATGTTTTAAAGGTCAGATTTTCAGAATTGTGACTTACAGTTTGGGGTGGGCAGTAAACTCGGCTGCACCCGCAAAGTTCACTGAGGTTTGTCACTTCGCACTCTGCTTAGAGGGCAGAATTTGGCAAAAACTCTGCCTACGCCACGTAGTAGAGCTCACTGGCACCCACCACTAGATCTGACTTACCGGTCTCTTTCTTTTTCAACACAAGCGTTTGGGCAGTACACATCTCATGGCTTATGTGCTGCCTCACAAGACTGGTTCACTTCGCCTTGTCGGATTGTGCAGTGTTGCCAGCATCCACCATTTCTTTCCCTTCAGAGGAAGCAGAAGGAGCATCAGCATTGTTGCTATGGTTGACTATTCCACCGTTCTACCACCCAACGCCAGCTCTGCTGGACCTCCCGGGGGAGTCAATGACGCCTTAAACAACGCACTTCAATGGGTCTGCCAGGTATGCTGGTTAGGGGAGTGTATTAACTGTTAACGCAAGGATAAGCGTTCATGGCCCTGCTGCAATGGGCTGTTTGACATGACAAACAGCAGCGACAATTAGTCATGTCAACTGAGCATAGGGACAGAGATGTGTATTGGGGTACTGTGGGTTGCTGAATACCCTAATGTGCTGAAGATGATAAATGCCTTAAAATGTCCTGTAAGAAATAAGGATTACCCTTTGTGATAAGGTGACCTTGTGGAACTCTCCACACTTAAGTTGTGTAATTCTTTTCAAGAAGAGAGTAGAATTCTGAGGCTGAGGATCAGTGTTCTTGGTTGCTGTCAATATTATTGACTTGAGATTTACGAAATGATAAGGCGCTGCTTTATCATTTCGACTGCCAGACTCTCCCTGAAGAGATCTCAGCTGAGCCAGAGGTTATTGGCTTCTTCATATCAGCATTCACCTGGGTCCTGCTCATGAGCTGCGCATGCCTGGGCATAATCTGCTACAGCATGTCTGGTGTTGCACATTGTATAAAAATACCTAAAATATGCATGTGCAAATGAATGAAGAAATGAGATAGTGCCGCTGAGAATTATTCATGGCACTTGGCGGTCTACCTGATTGTCCGGGAGCATGACAATAGAAAAGGCTGATTGTAAATGTGTGCTGTAAATGATTTGATGCACAGCCAAAGACCAACACTTCTATTTTGATATTAGGTTTTAAACCAGGGGTGGGTGAGTTGAGCAACTCTGCCTGCTCGCAGAACTGCGCAGAAATCCACTGAGTTTTTATGCAACTCCACGGAATTCCATGTAGTGCAACTTCCTGAGCTCCGTCCGCCCCTACTTACATGCCGAATTTACCATTAAAGAGGATTTTAACTCATGTTATGTTATGAGAATTTGCATAGCGCTGCTAATCACCTGTGAGGGTATCTAGGTGCTGGGTAGGCAGGCCTGAGGGGGAGGAGCAATCATGTCTGTTTTATCTGGAAGAGCCATGTCTTGAGGTTCCTTCCGAAGTCCATGAGGGAAGTGGAGGTTCTGAGGTGTTTTGGGAGGTTGTTCCAGGTCTTGGCTGCGATGTATGAGAAGGAGCGTACTCCGCTTTTGGTCTTTTTGATGTGAGGGAGGTGTGCCCTTGCCTGGACACAGATCGAAGGTGGGTTGGTAGAAGTTGAGGTGGTGTTTGAGGTATGCTGGACAGGTGTTGTGGAGAGCTTTGAAGGCATGAGTGAGTAGCTTTAACTTACATATTTCCTGAATGGGAGCCAGTGGAGATTGTTCAAGTGTGGAGAGATGTAGGTATTTCACGGGATGTTCACTATGAGTCTGGCGGAGGTGTTCTAGGTGGTCTGAAGTCCACTTAGGACATGGGCTGGGATTCTGATGTAGAAGGCTTTTCTGTATTCAAGTCTACTTGTGAGAAGAGTCTGGATGACTGTTCGTCTGGTGGACATTTCATTTAAGTCCAAACATGACATCCCTATCTGCTCCTAATCCAAAGTTAGCACTCAAATGGGAGAAATTGGCCTTACAATAGTGTAAAACAAATGTAGGAGTTTTTCACTACCAAGACATGAGAAACTTAAACACGCATGATAGGCAAACCGGTGTTAGTCAATGGGAGAGACAGGCCTTACAACAGTGAAAAAACAACTTTAGGAGTTTTTCACTGCTAGGACATATAAAACCTAAATGCACAAGTGTACTTTTTTAATACAATACAAACTGCATATGAGCCTTTAGAGCTTACCTTAAGGATGACTTATATGTATTCAAAAGGAAGCTTTAGAGCTGGCAAAAGGTTTATTTCTTCAGGTCGAAATGGCAGTTTTATAGCTGCACTACAGTATGCAATGATAGGCCTTAGAAATGTTTTCAAACTCTGCTTTAGAGGGTGGCACAATAAATGCTGCAGGCACTCTAGGAGCATTTAATTCACAGGCCCTGGGTACATGGAGTACCATATACTATGGATCTATGAGAAAATTAAATGTTCCAAACAGGTGTAGGCCACATTTTCCATGCTTTAGGGAGAGAGCACAAGCACTTTAACACGGGTTAGCAGTAGCAAAGTGCACAGAGTCCTAATGCCAACAAAAACGAATTCAGAGAGCAAGAAGGGTGAAGGCAAACCCCCAGTGTTTAAATGCCTCCCACAGCCTTTTTTGAATGATTTCAAAATAAAGAGGGCCTGTACAAAGAGCGCTGTTTCCCTTGTCTATTATGATCATCAGTCTATGTCCGGTATGGCCAGTCCACTTATGACTCCTTAACCCTCTGACTAAAATTATATTCATTGTGAATTTATACGTAACATAATGTATGAGGTCATGAGCATGCATTGGGGGAGTTATGGTTGTAAAACAAGCAGAATTCTGAGTTTTGATTACATTTTGGTTCATAATTGTAAGAACCCAGAACTACTAACTACATAATTGCTTGTGTGAAGACCAATAAAGAGGACAACCCTTCTCTTCCAGAGCATGTGCACGCTGCAGGATCAATGTCTGCTGATCAGAAAGAGCAAGAGAGAAAGAGAAGGAGTGACATAGGGGGGAAGATACTTTAAGCTTGAGCAGGCTGGGGCCAAGGAGCTGCAGTTCCCCTCTACCTACAGAAATGATTGCACTACCTGCACATCTTAGAAGAACTGAGGATGTATGATAGCTGCAAAATGTGTTATCAAACCACATTTTCAGGGAAACATGCATAGAGAGGATAGCGCATATTGCAATTTAACGTTTACACAGAACCTTGTTTATTTATTTGCAGTTTTATATAGCTTGCATTAAACCCGATCTAAGTCATATTGTTTTATATTTGGACTGTTACAATACATAAGAAATTTACTTTGGTAACACTACAATTTGCTTAGGACAGGTTTCAAATTGTGGTTTACAAATAAGCAGATTCTTTTTCTAATTAGGATTTGTCATGTGAAAGCTTCTATTTAGTCTAATTAATTCTTCAGCCTCTTTGTGGCAGACTAGGAGCAGTACCACTTCATCAAGCATAGATAGTGACAAACAAGAACTGCAAGATGCAAAAGTCAAGCCATATTGTTTGTCCCTTTGGTAGGCACTATGGACTGGAGCCACTGGCAGTGCTACCAAAACGTAACTGTTACCTCCTGCTAATGTTTTTGTGAAAGAGACAGCCTATGTGAGGTTCCAAACGAGTTCCATATCACTGAAGTGCCATATCATTTCTTGAAAGTACATTTTGAATTATTTTTAGATGTTTTTAATTGTAGTGACATGGTAAAGATCAGGATGTAAGTACGGTAACTGTGGTAGGCTGGTGAAGGAGCCATTTTTCATTCCAACATGGCTGTCGCCAGGATAAATTGAGCACATTCACACACAGTTTTGTTATTGTAGTAAGGATCCAACAGAACAAACAAGGAAGCCTGAAGTAGATCCACGACAGAGACACATGGGGTCAAAGACGTAGTTGCCAGTGCTGCAGTGCACTGAGGCCTAATGAGATGTGACCCCTGGCAGCCATGCACCAGCTGTAGCTGGTTAACAATTTACATTATTCACATTTGATTTTCAGTGCTTTCCTGCGGTCCGACTTTTCTATTTGCTTTCCAGAGAAGATGTGGGGTTACGGTGAAAGCTGCAGGCTTTGGAACTAGGAAACCAGGTTCTAGTTTCGCCGTGAGCTCAACATCCTGTGATTCTGGAAAAATCATTTAATCTCCCTCAGCTAGATTCATGAAAGAAAATTGCGCTCGCAAAGGGCCAGATAAGAAAACGAGCGCAATTTTTGCATTTGGGATTCATCATCCCAAATGCAAAAATCGCTAATAAAGAATTCGCAAATTTGCGAGGATT